>NC_084803.1:21240427-21840427 GCF_963583255.1 Pyrus communis
TTGAAATTGTAACACAAATATCAACAAAATAGATATGTTGCACCAATGGAGAAAAACCCTTACGTCAACTTTAATGGAGTGCCAAAAACGGCCCATTTCTACCCAAAACAAATCTCCAATGGAGGGCCGAAGAGAATCTCCAAGAAAAATTCCAAGACCAATTCCTAAGAGCTTGCCAACTGTAGCCACGTTTGTAGGGACGGGCTAGCACTAATCTATGCATGGGCTACGCCACATTCAATCTGGTTGGGCTCGTGAGATGGCTCTGCTTTAGTGTAGCGCGGTATGATGCACCTGCAACAATTAATCCACATGATGCAAAACATGTCGGAAATTGGAGGGCCAGATCACGCGGCTGCAAATGAAGCCATTTCAAGTCATAAAAGCATTTCAATTTATCTGTCAAGTTTTTTTAGGATGAAAGCTATGCACATTGAATAATTGTCAAATAGACAAATAATCAATTCACAATAATTCCAAGCCAATTGAACAAAATTCAAATATATTCGATACCTGCAATTTCTCACCAACCAAACTGTAAATTATATATTTTTAATCGGTCATTAGTCATATTAACTGATGCAAAATCATGTTATATTATGTTTTTATGTGCCTTTGTGCTATATTATTCCATACAAAGTTTATGTGACGCATGCCTAGTAACTAATAAGCTAATTACGTCTTTTTTTTGTGGATATGGGTGTGCCAACTCGAGGTAGAGCTCAATCGGCCTAGTAGAATAGATATGTTGATGGTGGTGCCTGACTTTTGCACATCCTATTGACAATGGCTGAGGAAGGAACACACCTTGGCCCGGGTTCTAGAACCTAAAGACAAGGTTGCCTAATTCACTACGAATTTTGGGATCTTATGCACTGAGTTTGGCTGCTTCAACTATATTTGTGAAAATAGAAGTGCGTCGAACCAGTAGTAGGTTAAAGGGCAAAGGTACCCAAGGGAGATGAGTATTTTTATAATGAACGCGGTTGGCCATCAAAATGCTGAACTATGAAGTGCACCTGAGAGTAACCGATCATAGAGCACTTCACTTTGCTGAGCAACTAATGAAGTGACCTCTTTAGGCGAAAGAATTGAGAACTCTTCACAGACCAGGACTTGGATAGATAACCAACTGACCATACTGTACTTGTCCAAACTTAAGGTGTTCTTGAATGGTCTGGTTGTACGGCTCTAGTCCTATTTACTTATCCACAAGGAAGATGCCGCCAATTGTCAAAATAATGTTGTCTACTTATCCGAACTGAATGTGTGTTGATGGGAGGGTTATGATAATTAGAATTTTCTCAAGGGTGTGAGAAATGTTTCGCGTAGAGCGAAGGTTTTCACGTGGAGCATTTTTGAGTTGTTTGTTGAGTTGAAGGGGACTTCACATTGCAAAACCTCTTCTATTTATAAAGATGTGCTTCGTAATAAACAAATATGTTGATGCAGAGTCTTGATGAGGATGTGCCTATTCGGAATTTACCTGGATATTCCTTCTTTAGCCTTCCTTAGCCGATATTCAATCTCTATCCAATCTCAACTTATTTGACTTTAATTAGGATTATAAACCTAGTCCCTATATGCACTTGATTCATCCTCATCTGATCAAATATAAATTATGATCCTTAGAATAATTCAAATCTTACTAGAACCTACTATCCTTAACAATTTTACTTTGGTTAGGACTCGACCAAGCCACAGTTGAGCTTGATCCTTAAAAGTACAACTCCCATTGGGAGTCGGTCGAATCATGCTTGAGTTTGATCCTTTAATAGTCCTAGTCCTACAAGGAGTCGGTCGCATCAGTGCTCTTTTGGACTGAGAGTCAAGTGGCCTGCAGAATCATTACTAGACTGTGAATCATGGCCTCTCAAATCGTGTTATTTTTTTCTCGGTCTAAACCTTTATTTCAGGCCCAAACAGATAGATAAGGAGTGCAACCTAGAAAGTTCTGTTCTGTACCGCAAAACAACTAGGTTATTAGTAATGTTTTCAATCTGAATCAAGTACGTACGTAACTCAAATGAACTATTTATGATTAAGAGTCTAGGAAAGATTGGCAAATAGAAAATAACATCAAACTACTCTGAAATATAAAATGAGCAGTTTAAATTAATTATTTGAATGAGCACTAATTGAAGGAAGATGTGCATGTTCCACAAGACGAGAGCTATGGCTTTGTAAGCATCCGGGGTCAAAACCCCCGTTTTCCAGTAAACTAATGTTAATGGTTGTTTTCAAATTTTTATGGTTGAAAGTAGAATCAAGCTTTTGGATTGGTTTCGTGTTTTAGTTTTACTTTTGTTTTAAGGAGGATGTACCTCATAACTCATAACTTTGTTTTCACTTGAATTTTTAAAGGGATAATGTTTTGACCATTTCTCACAACCCATCTCATTCTTTGAGGAGTATATTTCTAGAGGAAAGGATTTCTTTCTAGGCCGAAGAATGGGTTTGCCGTATTTTAGTGGTAAGCAAGTGCTCATCTCTCAAATATTTTTGTTTCACAACTTGCACCCACCAAATATTTCATTCGTCAGCACCTTCCAAGCAAGCTTGACCAAAGAAGTTTTGCTATAAGGGAAATTTTATTTAAACCTATCTAACTTATTTATACACCCAACTTACTATTTGCACCCATTTGATTTTTAACTAAACTATTAATATCTCTTTAAACCCAAATTTAATACTTAATATGCCCCCATAAACCCAATTCAATATGTGGATTTATTTTTGCACCCATTGCATTTTTAACTCAGAAGCTGCCGTTGTGCCACTTAACTTCTGATAGTAAAGGGGTTACCTCCTCATTAAACTTCTCCTCCTTCTCTTCGTAACTGGACAAAGCAACTACTTCTACCTTCATATTAAAAAAAGAAGTACCAGAGACAATAGGCTTTGACTAATAAGAACATTATACAAAGAAAACATGACCAGAGAGTAGAGAATAATATAAGAGAACTCACAATAAAAAATTCGCTCAAGGGGGTACTTTTATGGGCTTGGGGCTTCGATACTCCATCCCATATCTGCAAAATTTACAATACTTAGAGATGTATGGGAAAAGGAATAAAGTACAAAAGCAACATAGAGCTGAAGAAAAAATTACCTTCTGTATATCTTCCCTTAGCACAGGTTCCATATATTCAAAAGGGGTCTAAACGAGCAGCCACAAACAAGAAAGTATTAATACACAACAAGAAAATCATTTCATGGGGACAACTTAATTAGATAGATCCTGTTAATATGCACACGAAGTATGCTCATACCTTTGTTTTATCACATATAACAAAAAGCAACGTCGTTTTACGGGGTCTGAATAGACGCATCATGACCTATAGACATTCAAAAACCAAAGTTAGCAAGTAGTAGTTTTTGCATAATCAAAGCTCTCTCATTTTTAGCTGCCTGTTTTTTCATTCCTATGTTCATGTCCATTACATCTCCACAAAACAGTGTTAGCAAGTAGTAGTTTTTGTATAATCAAAGTTGTTTATAAATAGGGGTTGTGATATCCACACACCTCTTTTTACTTCTCCCACACCTTTTTAGTTTTCAGTCGTCGGATCGGATGAATTGAAGAAGATCAACAGACATAAATTAACAAAGGGTGTGTGAAAAGTAAAAAGGGGTATGTGTATAGCACGGCCTTATAAATAATGCTGTTGGGCGTGTTTGTAATGGTAATTCCCCAAGTAAAAGGGCAATTATGCCCTATTAGGCAAACTACTGTGATATTTGGTACCAATGAAAATCAAATGAGATGTTATTTGCAAGAATGAACGTAGAATAAATAAAGAGTGATCGTAGGGTTTAATTATAGTGTTTGGGTTTATTGATAAATTTGAGTTTTATTATTAATTTCATTTTGTACTTACTAGTAATTATGCAATAAGATAAAATAGACAATTAACATTTAAAATTTAAGTTAGATGTAAAAAAAGGTTAAATGGATTTAAATAAAATTTCCCTGGTTAAAATGCTCAATGTTTCTAATCCTCAGCCTTCCTATAGATTTGGGTAAGCAAACATCTTTTCAGATTTAGGTCCAGAATCTTTATGACTCCCTAAACTAAAGAGTATGAGAGGATCTCCAAGAGAGTTCGCAAAACTATAATTGAAGTGCCGTGTAGGACTTCTTGTGCTCTAACAAAGTTGTCAAATGAGTACTCAAATTTAGAAATTGTCTTACACTCTCTATAATTACAGACTCTCTATCTCACTCTTCAAACATTCTTTTACGCCGACCTTTGTTTTTTTTAATTTTTTTTATTTTTTACAATAATGTGTCTATGTTAAAAAATTTTCAAAAATTGAAAGACTAAAATAAAGTCATACGATGGAAAGTAACATAAAAAAATACTAAAATTTGTGGAGTCTATTGTAGTTATTACAATTCAAATCGTAAAACCTGATAATTGTGGATAACTGCTCAAATGGAATGGATTTGGGAATGAAAATTTGGTTATATTTTGGATATGGGGAAAAACTCAAAATATAATTCAGTTGTGGTTTCGAATATGGTTATAGGAGTTCACGATCCGTATCCATCTCTGAATCCGACTCGAATAATACACACACACACACACACACACATATAGACATCCCATTACCTTGAAAATTACAAACGTTGCATTTTGTGAAAAAGTTCAAAAGTTTTGCATAAAACCAATGAGAATTCAATGGTGCTTATGGGAGAGATCAAACATAAGCCAACTCATCAATGTACCTATTATATTATAATGACGAAATTAGTATCTATTATATTATAATGCGTCAATTAGATGAATATATTTTTCGTATTGACGAAGATGGATATAACCGTTAACCGATGGGGAATCCATTATTCGGTTGGTATGGTTATAAATACTCCCCGATGGTTATCTTGCAGTTATGCATACAGTTAATTTTCCTAGTTATGAGGATAGATATAACATTTTTGTCCCTAAACCAAACTGTTACCATCCCTGGTCAGTTGGATTTTAGTTTTCAAACTGCCATGTGGATCAACAAACTTGCATTTCTATCCCTAAACCGAATTGTTGGAGATGTTTTGAATGAAGTAAAATATTTTTAGGGAGCTCCTATAGTAACTTTTTAGTCTTTTAGTTAAAATTTAACTACAAATAGAAAGCCTAATTAGATATGCTTAAGTAAATTATGACTCCAAAATTGGAACAACCAATTAAAGATAAAGAGACGTCAACTCTCATTAACCCTTAAAAAGTTTTGCAATTTCTCTCTGCTGAAAACACAAACACAGGAAACCTTACCCACTGGCCCTAGCCTTTGGCTTGAGTCCCGGTGACAACCCTCTTTTTTTTCTCCTCCTACTTTCCTTCTCTTTTTTCCTTTCTGTCTCTTTTTAGTTTTCTTCTGGGTTTTCTCTCAGTTTTCCTTGAGCTTAGTCTCCAATTTTCCCATGAGCTTGTCTCAGATCTGGGCTTCATGCCCTTTTTTCGGCGTTCATCGCCGTATCTCTGGCACTGTTCGTCTGCTTTCCACCATCCATCAACTCTAGTTATGTATCTTCAAACCCAAACTTCCATCCCCCCTTCAAAATCTGGTTGTGGTGCTCTTTTGGTTGCCAATTTGTTATTTTTGTACGATGTCTTGGTCGAATTGACCACTCGATTGTTTTCTCTAGTTTTGCTACCTTGGTGGCTGTTAGCAAGACGTTCGTAGCGGCGGCGACAGTAACTATTCTATGTGTTTGGAGGATAGGGATTAAGGTTTTAGTTTTTGTTTGTTTTCACATTAGGTTGGGCTTTTGTGTCTATGATTTCTCCCAAATGTATGTTGGGTTATTCTGTCTTCCTATGGGTAGGTCTGTAACCTATTTTCTTACACAATGAAATGTTACTTTTCGACAAAAAAAAAAGATAAAGAAAATAATCTTGAGGATCAAATGTAGAGAAATAATGATCAATTCAAATCAAATTCTATCAATATTGAGAATCAGCAAAGACCATTTATTACCTAAGGTAACCTACCACATTAAGAAAAGAATAGACAGGTTTTTGGAAATTAACCTTGATAACAATGCAAAATCTTCAGGAAAATATTTATTTGAGCAATCCTATACCATCACGATTTTTACCATTCTTGATGATATGTATACCGCCAAGTTCAAGTTCGGGCCTTAGGGTGGTTGCGGTGTGCCACATTAGAAAAATTTCTTAAGACCATCTTCAAGGGAAATGTCAAATTATAAGAGTCAAATTACAATTGATGTTTGATGTGGCAATCTGAATTTTTATATCAAATTTTATACGATAAATTACACAAAACTACCTCAACTGTAGGTTGCACCACAATTTCATACATCATGTTTTAAACATTGCAATGTCATATCTTAACTTATGAAGTCGTTGCAATGGTAGACCTCCGTTAGTAGTTTTGTCAAATTGGCCGTTAAGTGATGATTTGGTAAATGAATGCCTCACATATTTGCTGACGGGGCAGTCCACTTGTGCCATTAAAAAAAATTTATAAAACATATCATTTAAAATAATAATTTTTTGTCAAAAATTAAATTAAAAAGAGTGGGCCTCAAATTGAATTGCCATATGTTATGTTTGTATCATACTTGATCAATCCCCAAAATATCAAGTACCGATCAACTTCATATCTTCAAGGACCCATTGAGGGGTTCATGTTAAGGCACCTATGCCGAAGCAAAAGTTTCCCTCCACCCAAGAGGCTAATCATAGCACGACACTTGTCAACGTCAAAATAAAGCTCCAAGAGTTCCACATCGACCACAGACAAAAGCCTGAGACTCTCCTCAATTATAAAAAGAAGACCATTCTCCTACAATTAATAACCAATGTCATTACTATACTTAAACTCGTCATTAGAACCCACTAATGATGATTATGCTTAAACTTATGTATTGTGTAAACTCTTCATTAATGAGAACTCCTCTACCCTGTGAACATAGCCAAACTTAGGATGAACCACGTACGTCTTGTGTTTGCTTCCCTATCTCTATCATTTTACATATTATGTTCACTAGTTGATCGAAGCAACCAGGTGAAAGTAAAAAAACTTTACATTTTTACGTTGTTCCAAAGTCTCACTAATTTTGTGCATCAACATATGGTACCATTCATGGGAACGACACTTATTCCTACTCTCTCCAACTTTGTCAAGCTAGTTTCCATCGTTCGTACACTTTCATTTGATCATGCATCCCTCTTCAACATGGGAAACGAAGGAAGTCACATCATGCAGAACACCCCCTTCATGCCTGGTGCAAGGCAACGAAGAAGGGAAAGGAAGAATGTTGTTGTTTAGGTCGAAGAGTTGGAAACTCAAAACAACAAAATGGTGATCAAGAATAAAATCCTCCAAGAACAATACAAGAAGCTCTTTAAGATGTTGCTTGAGGCTAGACAAACTCAGTTTTATGAGCCCATCGCCTCTGTGACTGTGGATCACCCTATGGGTACCCACCAATGCAAAGGTTTACATATCTTCAGCATAGGTGTTCTTAATGAAAAATGACATTCTCACCCAAATATTGATTAACACGAAACTTCTCTTAACCTAACAGCTTCAAACCGAAGCATGAGATGTGGAAGTTGACATCTTCTTGCATAATGAATGGAATGACCAAAAGTTGTTTATCGCAACTATTAAGACTTCTTGAGGCAGTGTTGAGAAAAAAACCTATCTACATAGGCTTAAGGATCAATGACCCAAAGATCATCGAATGACTTGGTCTTCTACCATAGCCCAGGTTAGCCCCTAATTCAGGAAAGGAACGATAAGCCTTGAGGAAACAAAAGGGTGTATGAGACTTGAGGGACTTTCAATAGGCACATCGTGATAGGCAGTACACTGAATCTAAGGAAAGGCAACATGCCCTTAACCAAGCTTCCCTACTTTTAATAAATGATGAAAACTTACGAATGAGGGTTCCAATGGGGCCTAACTTTACTCAAGACCCCTTTATCTTGCAACTTCTCGAGGAAGTGAACAAGCTGAAGGCCGAATGTCAGGCGAAGAAACCTACTGCAATCAACTAAGGCCATACCCTCTAACAAGGAGGATCTTCTACACTCCTCTACAAAAAAAAAACGAAACAGAAAATTGGCTTATAATCGTATACTAGGAAGGAAGATCTAATTGAGCATATCCACATCTTTAAATCTACCATGGCATACCAAAGACACAATGATGAGAAACGATGTCTCATTTTTCAACTATCTGTGGTGGAGCTCTTAATTGGTATTGTCGTCTTTAACTGAATAATGTGGATTCATTCGTTGAGCTAAAAAGACCATTTGTATCTAAACACATTTTCCAAGGTGATCGCTTAGACTCCACTAACGAGTTGTACACCATTTGTCAGAAGTTAGTCAAGTCATTGTGTGAATATGCCAGTCGCTTTAGCCACGAGTACTCTCGTTGCACTGAGGCAGATAATAAAACAACATTTAGGGCTTTCACAGTAAGCATGCTTGAATGCTTCTTCAAGTACATGATCAATGTTGACCCTTGGAAGACTTACTCTGAGGTGATGATGTAAGCTTACAATTATACATTTGCCAAGGCAATAAGATACCAAGGTGACCGTCCTACGGTTAACCCTTATCAACAAATGGGTAATCGAAATCAAGTTCTATCAAGTTAGAAGGTTTTGGCTATTCAGACACCCATTTAACCTCTCATTCCTTACTTAGCTAAACGCTAAATCACTAAACGTATTCGTCTCTTAGCAAGATGAAGGATTTTTACTCTCAGTAGGTTCATTACAATACGGGGGATAAAGGTTCGCATCAAGACAACCAAGGGTGAACGTACCTTCAACTATTATGACAATGGAGTTAAGGCTCGCTTTTTAAAAGTGAGGGGACTAGGTGTTGAAGGAAATGCTGTTATAAGAAGGCACATAGTACAAATGTTTTGACCTTCAACTATTTGAGATCCTTTTGCAATACAAGCCATTCAACAAATATTTAATGAAGAGGGAATTTAGACAACTTCGTCTAAGTCTTTTACATTCTTAATACTGGAACACTTAGTCTACACTGACCTACCTCTATACCCTAACTCAAAGCTTCAACATGAGTATTTTGACACAAAGTAAGTGAAATTAAGTGTTACAACCAACATGGTTCACATATCCAAACAATGGATTCCTTCATGCATAGAAAAACATTCATAGGCATCACTCATGTCAATCAACATAAACATCATACCTTTCAACACATTCGTACATACATTTTGCCCTTCGACACTTACTACAATGTGCCTCGGTAACTTCTTGTTATTCTCACCAACTAGGTGATGAAGGAACTCACCTTTGTATAACCAACCAAGTAAAGAATGGTACAACCCATACTCTAATAAATAATTTTGTCCTACAACAACTTGCCATTCTTGCCATTGACCAGGTGATGAAGGAACTCACCTTCGTATCACCAACCAGGCACTGAGGGTACAACTAGTACTATTAAAAAAAAAATTTGCCTCAACAACTCACCATTCTTCCCACCAACTACGTGAGGAACAATACAACTTGTATATGTGAACTCTCAGCTCACAAATAATAAAAAACCCTCAAGCCTTACAACTTAAAAGGGGAACAAGCAAGCTAACTCAACCCAACAAGGGGAACACTTATGCGCAACAAGGGTTATGGTCACCAATAAAGTTTTATTACAAGCCAACAAAGGCTTCAATGCATGGTATACAAATACCAACCTCTTTAGCCCTCTTACATCTACTTCAAACATTCCTCTTTGTAACTATGCAAACACTACAACTTGTAGAAAGCTTCGCACACTCTTGATCAAGGTTGTGCGAAGCAAAATCAATTTATATGCTTCCTCCGAACCTTCAACTACTACAATATGTGGTTTGGCTCGCACACTCTTACTTAACAGTGTGGAAGCAAAATCTATTTATGTGGTCTCTCCCACATTTTCTTGTCCCTAGTTCAACAAAAAAATGGACAAAAAGAGGGGGGGAGAATAAAAATCTGTCAAAAACAAAATTCCCAAAATTAATTAATAATTGTTTCGATAATTACTAATTATTAATTAATTATGACATATGGAGAAGCAACAAAGCTTCGACATAAGATACAACTACAACTCGTAGAAAGTTTCACACACTCTTGATCAAAGACTGTGCGAAACAAAATCAATTTCTATCGTTCTCCGAACCTTCAACACTACAACATGTAGAAAGCTTCGTACACTCTTGATCAAGACTGTGCGAAGCAAAATCAATTTATGGTGTCCTATGACTAGCTTCAACCACTCAAGCTATGTGCCTAAGCAAATGAGCTTCAACCAAGAAGCTTCTCTTTTTGCTTAAGCAAATGAGCTTCAACCAAGAAGCTTCAACAAAAGATATTCAACCAAAAGCTTCAACCAAGAAACTTCAACGAAAGAGATTCAACAAAAAAAGTTTCAACCAAGGAGCTTCAACCAAAGAGCTTCAACAAAAAACAACCCACAACCAAAAACTTAGAACAAAAAAACTTCAACCAAAGAGCTTCAACCAAAAAACTTCAACTAAGGAGTCTCAACCACAAAGCTTCAACCAAAAAGTTTCAACAAAAAAATAAAATAAAATAAAATAAACCACAATAGAAAACTTAATAACAAAAAGATTCAACCAATGAGCTTCAACCAAAAAGTTTCAACCAAAGATTTTCAACCAAAAAGCTTCAACCAAAGAGCCTCATCCAAAGCCCACAAACAACCAAAAAGCTTCAATGAAAAAAAAAAAGGGAAGTAAAATCAATTTATGGGGTCTTATGACTAGCTTCGACCATTCCAACCATGTGTGCAAGGAAAAAAGCTTTAACCACTCAAGCTATACACACAAAGGAAGAAGTTTCAACCACATTTTCTTTTCTCAGCAAAAAGAAAGAAGGAATTGTGCTTAAGAAATATATATATATATATATATATATAATTGGGCTACCTCCAAAACAAAAAGGAGAGAATTTTTGAAGTTTTTTTTTCTTCAATGATTCAAGAATATCAAGCCACCTCCTTCGGCTATCCTTTTTGCTTGGAAAATTGGGAGACTCCCACTATATGCTACTACATTTCGGTATTCAGAAGTTTCGTGATTACTTAGTAACTTGGATTTTTCAAGTTCCCAACTAAGAAACTTTCCTCACTCTGGAACTTAAGGGAGCATTGTTTGTACCATACTTGACCAATCCCGAAACTACCTAGCATCGGTCAACTTCATACCTTCAAGGACCCACTGAGGGTTCATGCTAGGGCACCCTTGCCGAAGCACAAGAGTTTCTCTCCATCCAGGAGGCCAATCACAGCATAGCACGTATCAATGTCAAAATAAAGCTCCTAGAGTCCCACATCAACAGCGGACGAAAGTCAGAGATTCTCCTCAATTATAAAAGAAGACCATTAGGCTACAATTAATAACTAATGTCATTACTATATTTAAACTCGTCATTAGAACCCACTAATGATGATTATGTTTAAACCTATGTATTGTGTAAACTCTTTATATTAATTAGAATTCCTCTACCCCGTGGACATAGCCAAACTAAGGGTGAACCGCGTACATCCTCTGTTTGCTTCTCTATCTCTATCTTTTACATATTATCCTTACTAGGTGACTGGATCAACCGGGCGAATGTCACAAACTTGACATTTTTACGTTTTGTGCATCAACATGTTATTTTATTATTTCAATAGAGTTTTAAATGTTGCAATTTAAAAAAAAAAATGTTGAAACAAAATTTTTATTGGTTGAAATGTTAGCGGAATAAGGTACACACCATTAAAAGAAGAAAAAATAAAATTGACATTGATGTCAAATTTGGCTCCAAATTACAAAGTCTTTAAATCCAGTCAGCAAATAACATTTCGGTTGAAGAGGCTTTTGATGTCAAATACGCGCAGTGGCATTGCACCTAAGATTTTAACATCTCATTTGGAGATTCTCTAAGACCATCTCCAAAGGAGATGCTAAATTTTGAACCTAAAATTTAAATTTGACAGCTTATGTGGCATTTTGACATATTTTCATGTTTTGCTCTCCACTTGATATGTCAAATTAAACTATTATTTTATTATATATTTTTTTTTCTTAATTTTTGTCTTATACTTTAAATTTTACATATAAATAATTCATAATAAAAGTCATATTAATCTCTTGTCGTCCAACGGCGGCCAGAATATAAATCGCTTCAGCATCACCTTCTTCTTCAAAGAAGTCGCCCTTTTGCGCTCCGAGAGCTCTTTGAGGAACTGCTGGGGGCTATTTTGGGGGGGTTCCTGTTGTGGGTCGACAGTGATGGCGAGGACGTGGAGATTTTGTGATCTACGGTTTGGGAATTTGGGGCTTTTGAGGCGGATTTGGGTTGAGAACTACGAGAAGGAGGAGAAGGAGTAGTTATGGTAAGCGGATAGGTTGGAGACTTGTGTGAAGGAAGAAGAGAGCTCCACAAGTGAGGTGGATTTTTTTTTTTTCTTAGGAGAATGATAATGGGGTGATGAAGGTTAAGAGATTAGGTCCGCCATGGATGGAGGGTTTTTGAAGGTGTTTGTGGAGGGTTTTAGGAAAATGGAAGATGGATAATTGAAACAAATTTGCTAATTAGAAAAGAAGTCTACCGTTCGACAATCAAATAATAAATGATATTAAAATATTAATAAAAGACATTTAATAATTAGTAAAAGAATTTTGAAGCTGCAATTAAATTTGATAACAAGCCCCTTTGCTGCCCTTCAATATCATGCCACATAGGATTTGGCATTTCGGTTGGAAACAATTAGTGACTGTCTTTTTTTACTGTTATATCTTATGTGAACAATTTAGCAACTCCTTTGGAGATGCTCTAAGAAATAGCCTATCCCTACCTCCGTCTACCATCAAATACATCCCCCAATGTTTCGTATGTAAACTTCCACTAGGGTGCGCTGAGCCATCTATATGCATAACGTTTGATGGTTAAACATATGAACATAAGAACATACATAATGTTTAAAGATTTACTCAGTTTGTAATTAAACGCATGGATATATTTGAGCATTTTTGTTTTGTACTAATTCGTCTGTTTCAGATTGAGAAACTTTCTTGGATAATATTCATAAGACTTGATCTATCATCACTAACATAGTCATCTGAATTTGTAATCTAGCAATGAGAACAAAAGAATCGAACAAATAATCAATTCAGTCCATGATCTGCCCATGCATTAAATCGAACGGTATGTATATCAGATACCAAAAACGTTAATAGATTCTACGTCGCATTAGCATCACTAATTAATTAACCGTATATATATTCCTAAATCTTGAGAGAGAAAAAAAAAGTGTATTTATATACGTGTTATTTGGAATATTTACAGCTTTACAAGAGAAGATTAGACAGATTTATAAGAGGTGGAAATAGCATAAAAAGTCCTCATCAAAAATTTAAAATTCACCTAAAGAGCGACTTGTGTCTCTGGGGAGAGGAGAAAGCTGAGACAGCTTTACAAGATTATCATCTCTAACACCACATGAACTCTTGCAAGAAAACATACTGAATCTGCTCTTCTTAACTCCAGTTCTAATCAACCCAAAAAATTTCTTGTTATTCTCACTACCCAACTTACCTGAATCATAATTCAAAGTAGAAGCGCTTTTGGTGCACTCTTTGAAAGCCAAAAGAAAAGGGTCTGCCCCTGCCTGCCACCTAAGCCCCTTGGTGGAACTGCTTCTACTTGGAGCCCTCGAAATTGGGCATGGAGGTGGAGGAATCTTTGTCTCATGATTGTCCGACACTTTTGGTTTTGGGCTATCCCCAGAGTACTGCTGATCTTGAACAGAGAGGAAACTAAGGGCATGAAACGCTAATTCTGCAGGGCAGTTGTCTTCTTGGTTTGTGATGACCTTGGAGACACCTGGCTTGTCCTCCCATGAAAAGGGTATGCTCCCTTGGGAATGAACCCTTCTGTGACTCATCTTTTGCGATCTGGTTTTTGCTTTTGGGGTTTGTTTTGTTTCAGAGAATGTGGATTTTGAGAGGCTTAAAAGGCAGTTTTCATGCACTGGGTGCTCTTTAACAGCAGATTTACCTAAAGGAGAAAGAATAACGTGAAGAGGAAGATGATTCGTTTATAAAACCAAATTATTCAAGAGATTTCAAGATGTGAATTATTATTAATGTGCAGAGGAAAAACATACGTTTGTTGTGAGTCAATCGGGAGTTGGGGAGTTTGAGCGTGTGGTACGAAAAATAATGGGGCAGGGGCAGTGGGTTTGACGAATTCAATGTTGGAATTATTTAGTTGGTGGTGTGGGATGGGGGTATTTATTAACAACTTTGTGTAGGCGTGGATCCGAATCCTTGTACGAATTGGTGAGAAAATCGGATAAGATAATGCATAATTCCAACTACACCAAGGAAACTATAGAGTAACAAAATTCATGTTAATATTAACAAATTCCCAATATACAAGGAAATCATAGAGAGTGAGAAAATCCTGTAAGATTAGCCCAGTCTCGTTGAATCAGTAATAAACATGAATCAGTATTTGATTTAGTGATAATTGTTTCCATTTAATTCGAGAAGGTGACAAGTTCGACTAACTACATAACTTAGAAGGTCGTTAGCCTTTCATACAATTTTGCCTTTTATGTCAGAATTAGAATGGTTCTTGAAGAGTTTAGCACATTGTAATCAAGAGTGTACACTTCTCACATCAATTTAATCAGGTAACTACCATCATTTAGAAGCCATGGAAATAAAAGCTATCTTTTTAAGCAATGGAAGGAATATGAACTTGAAATCTATTTAAACAGTATTTGGGCTTAGCTGCTTAATTAGAGCATTATGTTTCTTTCTCTGTACTTAAGTTCAAATTTTCATTTTCGTAGTTTAGAGAATTTAATGTAGATTGTAAACTATTTTGTAGTTTGTCAACGAACAAAAAATGGCAAAAAAAAAAAAAAAATACCAACAGTTACTTGGTAAAAACCAATGTCTCTATGCACATATAAAAATATAAAGGGTAATGTTAGGGAGACAATATTTGTAGACTAATTTTTGTAAATTAGATAACATGGAAGTTAATGATTGGATTATTACTTTGTGACACATCATTTGATTTACAAATATCTAATTTAGTTTACCTAGCATTACTCCGAAATATCCAATCATTTTACTTTTCCTACATGGATTACCTGGTAATGCACCCACATTGTAGAAAATGCTTAAAACTTTGTCGTCAAATAGTGACAGATTAACAAGATAATTAAACAAGTTTTATTCTCCTAGTAATTAACAGTCATCATTTTTCCGTTACACATGGGACCCGACCCTTTGAAAGAGTTTAATGAATAAACCAACCATTGGCACAGACATGCAACGACCTTCATATATATCTTGCACTTCGAAACCAAATTACAGTCGCTTTATATTTTTCTTTTTCTCAAAAAAAGTCACGGAAATGCATCTACTTATGCAACAACACAAATTAGGAATAACAAAACATATAATTGATGAGATTCTTACCTTTGAAATAATCGATGAGATATGGGAGTTCCCTTATACTCTTATCGCAACTTGTGTTCCCCTATACTCTCATCGCAACTTGTCTTTTACTGTTGTTTAAGAATAGTAAAATACAAATGTCATAAAATAACTAATTGCACACAAGGCCGACCTTGAGGGTAGTTGGTAAGGCGGTCGCCTAGTGCCCTGGGGTCTCATATTTTTTATATATCCTGTAAATAATATATAAATATAAAATAATATATAAATATAACAAAAGTATAAAATATCATAATTGATTTGTTGGTGTAGCGGAAATGGTCAGTTTCTTTTTTATTTGGGGTGTTTAGTTCAAAACACAAAATTGCCTCTAGTCATCAGTTTTTTCTGTGTTTTTAAATTTACTCCATATCAAATTAATGGCTCAATCCATCTTAAGTCCAAATGCATGTGTTTTTCTTTTGCTTATGAAAGTAACCTCAAAAAAAAAAAAAAAACAAATAAGAAAAAAATAATAATAATAAAAAGGGTTAGAAGCAAAAAAACTACATGTCATATTTTGCTATTAAGTTATAAAACGCAAGTACTTATGCAATCTGTTTTTCTTTCAACTTCATTTCCATTAAACGTTTAAATCAACTATCACATAATTTTAATGATTGTACTTTAAGATAGTCAAAACCTTTGTTAATTTCTTTTCTTCTGTTATTTTTCAATTTTTCTTTGTTTAGTCTTTCAGCATGTGGTTTACATCCGCACTACTACCTAAAGAAAGTTCGAAGTAGGTACGTGTTGGAACAGCTTTACAAGTCTTTTTTTTTGGTAGATAGATTGGCAGCTGGCAGACCAAGAAAATTATGAACCATGAAAAGGATCGTTATGAACCTTCCAAGAATAATCTCTATTAGTATTATTAATTTATTTTTTGGTAGAATTTTCTACGTGCAGAAGCCAGCGTTGGAGGCACGACCACAACTGTTTACCTAATAAAAAATTAATAAAAATCTGGTTTTGATGGTTACAATTACCTTAATTCGGTTGGAGTCAAGTGCAAGGAATTGGACGTTGGTAACAAATTTTGATAATTCCATATCATCATGTAACTTAAGGTCATTGTCCAATGAAGACATATGAGAACAAATGAATTTTCCTGTTTTGGGATTAGATGTAAGACACACGAGATGAGCAATCATAACTGACCGAAAAAGGAGATAGGAAATTGACAACCAAACAAAAAAAAATAAAGAAGAAGAAGAAATAAATTAGAAAAGGAAATCAAAGAAGTTAATTCATGCGAAGATGAGCCAAGCCGATAAACTCAATTTGTGAAACTCGCCAAATCGTCATAGATTCAAACAGATCATGTTCAAAATAAATTTTCTGTGGACACTATCGATCAGATCAACACTCTAAATCATTTACGGTAGGTTATAAAATGAACAAAAGATAAATTGGTATCGAACTTCTTGTAGACATAAATTTTGGTGAAAATAAATGTTCACCAATATATTATATTTTGACATGTCAGAACTTACGTGGTACATACCATGTGTCTCACAAATTGTACACATGGTGTGTAACTCATCAAAACCGGATGAGTCATTAAAAAGGACACGTGTCAACACTTGGAGAAAATGAATTATTTGATTTTAATTTTAATTTTTAATTAATTCATTTTAATTTAGATCAAGTGAAAATGCCAAATTGGGAGGATTGATTTATTTGATTTTTTTTATTTGATTAAATCAACTATTAATTGATGGAGTCAATCATGAATCGAGACACAAATCAAGTCTTGGTTATTTTATAGGCAAAGGCTGGAGAGTTTATAAATGCGAGGCTCCAAGACAAAAAAAAAATCTAAAAAAATCATTATGACACCTAGACGTTGAAGATCTCAAGCCCCCTAAACTCCCAAATTCCCAAACACTCAAACATTCAAGAAGACTCAGAAAACTCTTTGCGTTCTTCGTCAAACTCGTGAAGAATTATCAAGAACCACTACAAGTTCCGATTCTTCCATTGCCACAAGCCAAACCCTTGCGGCATCCATTCATCTACAATCAAGTCATCGCAACCCTTAGATCAACAACAATCCTACACACACTTACATTCCGGAGATCGAATCAAAGGATTCAAAATTATAAACAGAGATTGTAAACCCTACATTTAGACTAATACAAAATTTTATTTTGTACGTGTGTTTTTGGTTGATTTGTCACATAAAACTCATGTTTACACTTGTCAGCATAAAGAATTAAGCCAAAAATATTTTACTTACCAGTGAAATAAGTGGGAGAATACCATTAACCGCTAATAGCTTCCTCGTATCATCACGGTAGTAACAAATCGTACCTAAAGGCTACTACAGCTATAGCACAAGAGCCGAGGACCCAAACAAAGGGGCACCATTCCAACTGTATCTTTTAAGCCCGTTTAGATCTAGTAACGAAATAAAATTAACAATCGAGAAACCCTTTTCCCTCCCGCCTCCTTTCAATTTTCAATTTCCAAGTCAAATTCAAAAGACCATAAAGTAATTAGTTTGATCGCAAGAATACACATGAAATTCTTTGAAAAGAAAATTTATTTCAACTTGTATAATCTCTTTCTACACGTAACTTAAATTTTAATTTATTTTATTTTTATTTTTTACTTTATTGCATAATTATCATCAAGTACAAAATGAAATTAACAATAAAACTAAAACTTATCAATAAACCCTACCATCACCCCTTGTTTCTCCAAATAATCCATGTAATGGTTTCATCCGGCCTTCTAGTGCATGGATGTTTCGTTTGATTAAGTCACTGTAGATACAATACCAAGGGTGAGATAGGATTCATTCAAGCCATGAAATTGGCAATCACTGAAATATCATCTACTTCTGGTATGGATAAAGGGGTATCTTTCCCCTTGTAAATTGGATAAGATTGTGTCAACCTCACGCAAGTAAGTGCTGATCAACTGTACAGAGCATTCAAGAGCTGCACTAGTCTTCAAGGTCTAAAGATATGAAAAATGATTATTGATTAAACCCTACAGAAAGATATGAACACACATTAAATGAAATAGCACTCTTCCAAACATTACTAAAATCAAGTAAATTTGCTGTATCCCATACAAATACAAAATAACTTGAATTAGCCTTATGTCATATCCATGGAGAAAAAGGGCCATACTTGAGTAGGTGGTTTGATTTCAAACTTTGTTGAGCTCTCTCCAAAAAAAAAAAAAAAAAAAAAAAACCAGTGCATGGTTTTTATAGTTTCATAATTCAGTTTAGTGAAACAAAAGTTGAAATATTATTGATTGTAATCGTATCATAATATGATTGAAAGGACGATCATATTGCATTATTGGATTTGTATTTTCTAAATGGGTGTAGAGATAAATTTATAAATTGAATTAGGTTTGTGACGGTAGTTTAGATGGTTAAAGAGATATTGATAGTTTAATTAAAAGTAGTATGAGTGAAAAAAGTAAGTTGGCATTAGAAGAAAAAAGCTCATCTACCACGGCGGACGCCCGTGATAAATTGTAATCTACCACGGGCATTGTGCCCCGTTAGTATTCTAGTCGTGATAGAAAGTCTTTGTTTCTACCACAGATCATGCACATTGTCAAATGCAATGTAACCATGAATTGTGCCCGTAGTAGATTAGGATTTAACACCATGTGCTATGGCCATTGTGGATTACAAATTGATCACAGCTAATGCTCGTTATAAAAAAATTCCAAAAGTCAAAATAAAATAAAATAAAAATTATTTAATAACTAAATAAATAAATAATATATATATATAAAGATATTTATATACAAAATTGCAAGTTTAACTTCATTAAAATTCATGTATTCAAATATTACACTAAAATTAACAACAAAATGAGTAGTTATATTAAGAAATATATCAAATCACCAAAATATGTAGAGACTTTGCTTCACACTCTAAATCAAAACTCAAGTTCTAGTTCCAACTTTGGTCCTCCAATGATATTTGTCTTCTCTGCAATCGTTTCTTCAAGAAGACACACATCTCCGGCAAGCCAATCACACTTTAAATTTGCAGGTGGCTGTAAATGTAGTTGATATTTGTGGAAATCAAATTATACCTGTGAGTTGTGATCCCTCGTGCTAACTGACAAATATATCCACCCTCCTTGGTTTAGCCTCCGCTGGCATCATGGGAAGAAACTGCAAAAGGGGCAAAATGGAATTGGATTTCCACTCATAAGGAAGGAAGGTTAGATACCTTTAACAGGGTTGTATTTCTTGTTGAAATGGGATGGTGATCAAACTCCAAAAATACAGTCTAGACAGCGGGCCCTTCCCTTTCCGACTGGACTGAATCAGGAAAGGGTCAGTCTCATCCAGAGAATGCCGCACAGCCACTCATTCGTCCTTTTTCGGCAACGACAACCATAATTTCATCTCAATTATCACTAACAAATAGATTAAATATCCTCCGTTAGCATAAAGAGAAAAATGAGGAGACTTGTCTTCCTTCATTGATCGAAAAAAAAAGCCCTTCTAGCTTAATAGTATTGATAAACATCACACCCATTTTTTTGTTCCACAGTAAATGAGTTAAACCACCAAATGAAACCAAGGAACGTACATCATACTCATTTTTCTTGGTCTGCAGATTGTGGAATTTGTTGAAATGTGAACATCTATTTTTCAGCTCACCATATTCCTTGAAGATTTTGCATAAAATCGAACCTAATGTATCCAACAGTAAAATTAATGCATAAAAGAGAGAGAAGAGAGTGAATACCAATCCAATTCCAAACTAATGCATAAAAACAGAGAGTGAAGAGAGCGATACCAATCCAATTCCAAACTTTGGATTCATGATTTTCCTGGCATGCAGTTTCATATTTTTGTTTGAGAAAATTGAAGCAAGAAAAGGAAGATTTCATCCGAAGTGGTACAGTAGTGGAGTCGGTTTGGCGAAGTAGTGCAGAAAAGAACGATTTCTTTTTCTTTTGTTTTTTTATCACGAGGAAAAACCGTTTCTTTCGCGAAGTGGTAGTGTAGTGCAGTTGGAGGTTCATCACGTCTTCATCCCTTCTCCCTTTTTTTAGCTTTTCCAACAATTTACTTTTTATTTGACCAAAAAAAAAAGAAAACAATTTACTTTTTAATTTCCAGTTTTTCATATTTTTATGACAAAATTATCCCTGAGAATTTGTTTTCATTATTTTCGGCCCATTTTAGTTTTTTTTTTTTGTTTGAGGGATGTTTTAGTCCAATATTTTTTGGTGAAGGCTTGACACACCAAAACTCACTTCTAACATTTTAATATTAGAGATTAGAGATTAGAGATACTAGTTGATTAAAAATAAAAAATTTAAATTACAAAGATAACAATTATAGTCTGTCATAAATTAAAAAGCCGTTGTTAAAACTTTTTGCAACCATAGGCTTTCCTCATGGTAATATTTAGCTAAATTACAACGGGCTTTAAACGCGCGTTGTTATTTTAACCATTTCAACCATGGGTTTGTTTATGCCCGTTGTTATAATAATTATTTACCACGAACTTCAAATGTCCATGGTTAAATTTGACTTTTTATAACGGACTTTATATGTCCGTGGTCAATTAACCGTGGTAGATGTAGTGTTGTGGTGTAGTGTAGGTGAGGAAAGAGGTTACATGAGTTCAAATAAAATTTCCCTTCCTCATAAGCTTCTCTTCCCTCCCTTTCTCTTTTTTCATAATCATCCACAAAAAATTGCAGTCCAAGTGAAAACTTCAAGTCTACTTACCACCACACATGAAATTATGTTCGACAGTACAAGATATTTGATTTTCCCAAACCTACCCTATAAATATAGAGAGACTCCCATTTTTTAGCATACATTTTGTAGAGCTCACTCCATAGCTTTTTTCAAAGATCTAAACCGTCAAAGATCCGAACCCATATGTGTGTGTGTGTGTGTGTCTAATACTAACTTCATAACATAATCTCATTATCTGAACTATTTATTTCAAAAATCATCATTCAGGCTCATCTTTACAAAAAAAAAATTAGTGAAACTGGCAATCATTTCATTGTTTGATTGTTCTTGTGAAGTTTTTCATTAGTTATAGGGAAATTGTATTCATTGATTTATTTGATTATAGTTACATGACTAACTGTTGTTTGATTTGACTAATTTTTTTGCAAGTATGTTCTTCAAATAAAGGTTTTTGAAATGACGGTTCGGAAGTTCAGATGATTAGATTTGGTTATGGAGTGGGCTCAGTAACTTACTCTATGGTCTTCAACAGCTATATTGAACATTAGATACTCACAACTAAGCCAAAAGAGTAATAAAAAGAACTCAAGCCTTCTCTGCACTCTGATTAGCCTTCTCTTATTCCCATGAATTGTATATGGCTATAGGTGGAGGAGAGAGAACATGGGGACAAGGGTCTTGGTGCAACATAACTAAGAGACTCATTCTAATTTAGAGCGAGACAGAATGGGCGAGCACGAGTGGTTCAGTGGCTAAGCCAATTGATTAGATGACGACTACTTCACTTATCAGATTAGCATTAGCCGCATATCCTCTTCGACTAAGTATCACTTTGTAAACCCCTATCCCAATTCTATATTCCTTATCAATGAACTGGAAATAGTACATAAGTACACTTCACTTCAATGCTGCAAGGATGAGACGACATGGCATACTACGGTCACGTACATAACTGCTGCCCTTCAGCTCAACAATATACAACCCTTCAACAACTCTCATTCCTTTATGAGGTCCTATTGATGTAACGACCTGTCCCAAAATTTTATAAATTTCAGAACGACAAGGGTAAATTGGTATTTTCATGTACGGGAGATATTTGCATGCTTGTCTTTTATGGGATTGTTTAGTGTGCCATGTGGGACCCGAATCCCACTCAACCTTTCATCCTCTCTTACCTGTGTCCCCCAGACTCTCGACACTCTCTCTTTTTCCCCCCTCACTTTCTCACATACTTCTTCTTCTTCTTCTCTGTTGAGCCGAGACCTAAGACCCCTCCCCCAACAACTTGCCATTCCCTCCGGTGAGCACCACAAATCCATAACCATCCATGTGTTTTCTCTCCCTCTCCTTCTCGTGACTATCCTCCTCTTACTGTCCCTTTTTCCCTCTCTGTGAAACACAGAGACATCGAACCCAACACACCCACCATGCCGGCGAGTTCCACATTTTCCAATTAGGTGAGCCTCGGAGTCATTCTTCTCTGTTTTAAATTGATTTTTGAGTTCGATTGTTAAGTGGTATGCTCGTTGTTGTGCAGGATTAACACAAAATCATCTTGGGGGTAATGAACCCAACTTCCGGCGAGGGATGCCGTGATTTGCAAGCCGTTTTTCAGCCAACTCTTGCCATGGCCAAGAGCACCAGTGGTATAATTTTATTCCTCCCATTCGTAGCTTCAAATCCATATATGGCATGCTAGTTATACTGGTGAAATGAAGCTAATCAGACTTTGTTTAGCTTTCTGGCCATTTTTGCAAAAACTGGCCAACCTATGGCCTGAAACTGGGTCGACCTGACAACCAGACCCAACCCAATAACCAGGCCCAACCCAGTAACCCAAAACCTAGATCCGATTTGGATTTGACCCGACCCGGGATCGATTCTCTGATTTCCATGATGGGTGCGCGGGCGTGCGTGGAGGGTTGTCATGGCCGATGCATGCGGTGGCCCGTGGGGGAACCCGAGATCTCCCTTTAGGTTTTTCAACGTCCTAAATCCGTTTATGACATCTGTTTTCCCAAATTCAATCATTTTATTAGAGTTTTATAAATTGGTCCCTTTATGTGCTTATGCGCATTTTTAGTGGCAACCCTGTCTTCTCTAGTTTGCACAAGTCTTCGATGGCGGAGTATCTGTGAGTGGACCCTTTTCAAAATGCATGATTTTAATTATAGAAATGCATACATGAAAAACATGATTTTATGACTACTTTTATGAAACATTTATGAGTAAATCGGATTTACGCTTTATGAAATATCAGGCTTTATCGAATTTATGTTTACTGAGATATTTATGAACATGGATTTATGATATGATGTTTGAGCTTTTGGGCTTTGATGAGTTATATTTTAAAAAGATTATGTTCATGATTTTCTGTGCTTACTTAGTGGTTACTCATACTATGTGCCTACGGGCAAATGATACTTATATACAACCTTCGGGTGGGCAATGTAGTGCCTTCGGGCGGAATATATTTATATACGACCTTCGGGCAGGCGATGTAGTGCCTTCGGACTAGAGATATTTATATGTGCCTTAGGGCAATTGTGATACCACTACTAAACACACTATATATAATATATGTTTTATGAAGGATTTCATGGAATGCTAAGGTTTTCAGAAAACCTATTACTTATTATGCAATACGATTTTTCATAAACTAGGGTTATTACGTTGAAGAATAATTGTTTTAGTATTATGTATATATAAACTTGGTCCACTCATGTTTTGTTTTGCGCCCTCTTCAGGACTTAGAATCGAAGCATACAATCTCGTTGTTAAGGCACTCCCGTGTTAGTATCTTCGAGTCCTCTTGGTGTTGGACCTATTCCTTTGTTTGTACCCTTTCATAATTTTCCTTCTACAATATTCTTGATTAGTGTATGCTCTGAACACGTTCCCACTTTTGCATATTCGCTATTAATAAAATTTACGTGTTTTATTTACATTCGCCATTCTTCATATTTTTACATGCATGTTCTCATCACCTTCGAGTGTCGATCAGCATGTGCCTACCCTGATGTTTGGAAGATATCGTGGTCGAGGGTGTCAATTGAGATAGGTATGCCTAATCCTCTTCCCCTCCCTCCATAAGACCCTATTTCTCTTTCCCCCTCAGGAAAGAGAAGGAAGATAATCACTCGTTTCTTTTTTCTCTTCTTTCATGTGAACAAACTCAATATAGTGGTTAGTGCCATATTGACTTACTAATCAGTTCGTGCTTGAGTGCATTCATGTGTGTTTGTGACAATAAGCGACAGTGGTTTTTCATTAATACATTAAAAAAAAAATTTAAAAAACACACACACACACACACGATTGCCCTTGGGTACAATTTTCAGTGATCGTATTATTTATATACAAATAATTTGCACGCACAAGCATAAAAATCAATCTCGTAATTGGTTACCACAAGCACAATCACCAATGTTACTAACACAAGCACCACCTATACAGGTATCCCACAAGAATGAATAAGGTACATGATCTTTCATTCATCTTATAATTTTTAATTAAATTTGTTGTCGAGACTATTTCCTGTTGTATTGTTTTATTTTAGGATTGTAATTAGGTAATAATTAATTTGAGTTTTCTTAGGACATCTCTAATGGAGAGGGCTAAAGGTCTAAAAGTCAAAAATTACTGGATTTGTTCAAAAATTCATCTCCAACTGATAGCTAGATTATAATTCTATAGAGCGCACCAGACCATTATTTGGCCAAAAGGGCCCCAAGTGGCCAAATGTAGCCCCTCGTCTTACCTTTTTTTTAGGGGCCCAACTCCTCATTCGTAATAATTTATTCAAATTTAATGGCTAGATTTGAAAACATCCAACAGTAGTTTAATTAAATTAACCAATAATTTAAATTATAAACTTAAAATTAATAAAATATTGAGGGGGCTGTTTAGCCCATTCAATAGAGATTGTATATGAGTATGGTTTGATATTGTTCATTTAAAAATAATTTTTTGCAGAGCTATAATTCTGGATTCTTGATCTGTAGTCTAGCTTGCCTAGTCTCTTATGGCATATGTGCTATGTTTTCTCCCTTTCAATTGCCATGTTTTCTAATCGTCATATTACCATTCGCTAATCCTTTATTTAAATTAAAAAATTTCTTATTATTGTGAATGAACTTGGTTAGTTTGTAGAAGGGGGAATTGTGTCACCAACAAAATCTGCTTTTGACCTCGCCCGCATGCAACGTTACTCCACTATGTATTTCACAAGGTAAATTGGCATGTTGTTGTCATGAGCCATAATTCTTGTAGTGATTCAGCTCCTAGAATTAAAACATTTTTCTAGTGGCGGTTCTTTTAGCTAAAATAAAATATGAGCCAAAAATTGAAAACAGTATACTTTTACCTAATCAACACCAAATAAAATATGTAAATAATTCTCATTTTTTTTCATTATTTTTTTCACGTCAGCAAAGGGGTTGATTATGATGATAGGCATGCACAATTCCTCATCCGGAATGTGAACGGTGATAAACAATTTTGCAGCACGATATTGGACGTACGACCATCACCGTCATCACTGTGGAAATAGAATTTAACTTTTGGAAACGACATGCAACTCACATTTCAACTAACGCTCTTTCTACTGTAACGTAAGTCAGAGACGTGACTTACTATCTTTCACTGGTACTAGATCAGGTTATTTTTTTAGCATCTTTTTTGAAACAATGCAACTTAGATTTGAAAAACGAGATGCTGAAAAATACCCTGGCCTAGTAACGGTGAAGGTTAGTAAGCCGAATCTCGACTTGCATTATAGCACAGAGGGGATTTGACTGGAATGTGAGTCAGATGTTGTTTCCCAAAGTTCAATTATTTTAAGATTTTAGTTAAGTTGTTTATGTTGTACATATTTGCATTTCATTTCTTTAATGTTGTACATATCTGTTGTATTGTATGCTAGCGGGAAAGAACCCACTAGCATGTTATTTCTTTTAAATATCTTTTTGTGTAAGTTGTTCCATACGTACTAATGTAAATGGCAAGTTTGAGTTTAAGGTGATCTATAATGGCACACGTGGTAACTTGTTTCTCAACTGCAATAGCTCTTTTTCTTCCTCCTTCTTACAGGTCGATTCAGTGCTCCTTATGTGATTGGTTTGAAACCCACATTATCGCACCAATTTAGCTAGCAGTGGTTGACTAATAGAGACAATATGAGGAGCATCAGTGAGAAGTAGCTTTCGGACAACTCTTAAAATCTCGTACAAATCATGTTGGATCTTTCTATATCAAGCCCTATTGGGCTATGTCCACCAGCAAGTCTTTTTGGACTTGTGACGAGTATTTGGGCCTTGTTAATCCTGTTTAGCCCATTCTTTGGTGAGAAGAGTGGCCCAGCAAATTGGATTATGGTAAGTGGTAACCAAGCATGTGACGCATGACGAGCGCGGAGCACGCTGTGTGATTTTCGGGGTGACGTAACCCTTATCATTTAATGCTCAGCCACCTGGGGCTGATTATTGGCAAAAATTCTAAGGGAAAATTTGGTATACATAGTTAGGTACATATATTTCAATACATATGTTTCGGTACATAAAATGTGATGTATATATATTTAGATACACATACTTCAAAACATACATTTCGCTATATATGTTTTAGTAAATATATTTCGGTACACATGTATTAGTACATATATTTCGGTACATATATTTATTTAAACATATTTCTATACATATTTCGGAACATATATGTATTTAAACATACTTCTATACATATAATTAAGTACATTTATTTAAACATATGCACTTACTTATATTTCAATACATATATTTAGTTTTGGTCCTATGCTGAAAGAAACATTTGCATTGACTTCTCGCTGGACTCGGACCCAATCCAATTCGCGTTATGATTGGATTAAGCATGGGGCATCCTATCATCCTTTTAAGTCAGCTCAGCTCCAATAAAAGTACGTATAAGTAATCTTATTTCTTTGAATGTGAGTAAGATGTCGTTTCCAAAAGTTCAATTATATTAAGATTTTAGTTAAGTAGTTTTGTTGTACATATTTGCATTGCATTTTCTTTATGTTGTACATATCTGTTGCATTGTATATATATAGCATGTTATTTCGTTTAAGTATTTTCTTTGTGTAAATTGTTTGATACATGTTGATGTAAAACCTTGTCACACCGATGTGGTACGAGTGAAAAACCCTCTAATGCCTAAGTTAGACTTAAGGAAATGAATCACAAGCTATAAGTTTGCTATATATATATATATATATATATATATATATATATATATATATTTCTGTACATATATTCCGGTACATATATTTTGGTACACATGCTTCGGTACATATATTTTAGTTCACATGCTTCGGTACTATATACTTTGGTATACATACTTCAATACATTATTTCGGTACACATACTTCGATATATATATATATATATATATTTAGGTACATTAATTTATTTAAATATATATACTTATATTTTGATACATATATTTAGCAATTGATCCTATGTTGAAAGAAATATTCGCATTGCCATCACGCTGGACCCGGACCCAATCTAATTGGGGGTATGATTGGATTAAGTATGGGGCATCTTATCAGCCTTTTAAGCTAGCTCAACTCGAACAAAAGTATGCACAAGTACTCTTATTGCTTGCTGGACGTTCAAAAAACTGCCTCTCAGAGAGAAAACAAACTACAACCAACTTGGGTATTAGGTCGGATGTAACCATTGCTCGAGATATCCAGAACACGGCAATATGGAACAGGCAACGCTACGAAGCATACTATTATCAAGTGAACCTTACTGCAATTAGTGTCAACGGAAAGCATCTAAGGATCGATCCTCGGATGTTTGTTCCGACCTCCTCCTGTAAGGTTCATTATTGAGCTAGGAATCCCACTTATGTCGTTGGGCAATGACACTTTTCAAAGCTTAAGCTGCTTTGTTTCTAAAAGGTGCTGCAAAAATGGACTGAACTAATATCATTGAAGGATATTAAGTCGGATCTCGACTCATGTTACAGTACAAAGGATGTTAATTGGAATGTACGTCAGATGTTGTTTCCAAAAAATTAAATTATATTGAGATTTTAGTTGTACGTATTTGCATTGCATGTTTTTCTATGTTGTACATATCTGTTGCATTATATGTATGTGGCGGAGACCCTGCTAGCATGTTATTTCTTTTAAGTATTTTCTTTGTGTAAGTTGTTTGATACGTACTGCAACCAATATTGGATATTAGGTCAGATATAACCATTGTTGAGATATCTAGAACACGACAATATGGAACAGGCAGCACTACTACGTACTATTATTACGTGAACCTGACTGCAATTAGTGTAAACGGAAAGCATCGAAGGATCTATCCTCAGATGTTTGTTCCGACCTCCTCTGGCACTGTAATGTTCATCATTGAGCCATGAACCCCAGTTACATGGTTAGCCAATGAAACTTTTCAAAGCATAAGGTGCTTTGTTTCAAAAGAGGTGCTAAAAAAAATGCTCCGAGCTAATATCGGTGAAGGCTAGTAAGTCAGACCTCAACTCATGTTACAGCACAAAGGGCATTAGTTGGAATGTGAGTCAGATGTCATTTCCAAAAATTAAATTATATCAACATTTTAGTTAAGTAGTTTATATTGTACATATTTGCATTGCATGTATTTTACATATCTGATGCATTGTATATATGTGAGAGAGTCCCCACTATTATGTTATTTCTTTTTAGTATTTTCTTTGTGTAAGTTGTTCAATATGTGTTGATGTAAAACTTTGTCACACGAATGTAGTATGAGTGAAATGCCCTCCACTAAGTTAAGCTTAAGTAAAGAAACGAATCTCATTTTAGCCCATCAACTCTATTAAGAAGTGTGGCCTAACAAATTGGGTTGTGCTAGCCCAGCATATGAAGTGTGAAGAGCACGCTGTGTGATTTCTGGTGTGACATATCCCTAATCATTTATGCTCAACTACACGAGGATGAGTAACGGCAAAAATTCCAAGGGCAAATTCGTTCAATTAGTTTGTGTTAGTACAGTTGCATTCCCTCTAGTGCTTCTGAATTTTGGTTACCATAGGCTTTACAGGAAACAAAAATAATAATAAAACCTCATACATGTAAAATATTAAAACTACAAATTAATTAGTTTGAATGTCCACTTTATCTATTATTTATTTTGTCAAAAAAAAAAAAAAAAGTGACGCAGTCAAAACAAACTTATTTAAGTTTATGAATTGGACCATTTTCTTAAGACCAAAAGAAGTCCCAAACTTCCGCATGATAATTTACTGTGGAAGCGGGTGATGACTCATCCCTGGCTTTAAGGACAAGGATATCTTGACAAAAATAACAATGAGCTAGCCAAAGAGGGGGGAAAGTGTATGCCGGTTAAAGGCTATTTGATGGTCAAGTTTGTAAGTAATATAAAACTCAAGCATGAGTAGGAAAATAAGTATGTGATAATTAGGTTATCAAAGATGAACCCTAGAATGTTGTATTTACACCAGTCGAGGATAAGAACTTTTTGGATGGTAGAATCCTTATTAAATCAGGAGAATCCCAGAGGATATCGAGGGATAGATATTGCATCATTTTAGAAGTGTGAGGATTTGCAGCGCAAACCAAATCTTAGATTGTAAGAACTCTAAGATTATAGAAAACTTGCTTATTTCTTATTGGATTAAGTTTCCGTATCTTACGGAACAAGCATGGTCACTCTCAGTGAAGTCGTCTGACTTCACCCATTAATTCCGGATTAGGATGATGATGGCATCACTGCTTCGTTTATTCAACTCCGCAGTGGAGGCTGTCGAGTCCATGTCCAGACTTCTGAGGTATTTGTATTCTGATCCACCTTACTGGTACAAATACCTCAGAAGTTAGGTCATGGATTTAATAACTTCCGCAGCAGAGCTACACAGTTGAAGCAGCAATGCCACCATCATACTATTTCATAACAATGGGCGAAGTTGACTACTTCTTTGAGATTGACCATGCTTGTTCCGCAAGACACGAAAACCTAATCGAGTAAGAAATTACCATGGCTGACACCACGTGTGGCGGTGTGTGAAGTCCATTCACATGTGTTGTCTAAGTGCCAAAGACCTTAGGGTGACCTTGTGAACCTGTGCGTAGCTTGGTGTTTGGACTATGATTTTTCGAGGTTGGAGTAAGACGGATTGGAATATAAATACCTCAGAAGTCCAGTCATGGACAACTCTGATCATATTGAGTTGCACAGATGGACCAACAAACGATGCCACCATTATCTTGTGTTCATGGAAGATAAGCGAAGTCCGCCATCTTTTTTATAATTGGCCCTTCTAGTTTTGCAGGATACAGAAACCTTGTCAGATTGGGATCATATAAGTTTTTTATATTGTTGGAGATTCCTACAATTTAGGGATTGATATGCGCCTCAAGTATCACATTCCTAAGAAGACACAATATTTACTTCTAGATATCTTCTTGGATTCTCTCAATTTAATACTAATTCTATATCCTAAATAATCTCTGCCTCGACTTATATAAATACACCATTCTAAGGTTGATATCTGGTAACGCAATTATTTCGTACTCTATTCTCTTCCCAGTGCTTGAGTCTCATATATTTTTTACTAACTTGATCATTGGAGAGCCATTACACAGTACCTATCAGTGCCAAAGTTGTATTACATCTGTTTTCTCTTTTGTAGGTAGTTGAGTTTTTGCAAACGTGAATTTGGTTCCACCATTTGGTTTCTTAAGATCCAATCTTTTGGTGGGTCAACCATTTTGGACTATCACTCAATTATGGGATTGTCGGAGAACCAACCGTTGCATCGGCATGAGATTTCTTAGCACGTTACCAGTATTATATGTGACTCAACTGAGCCTAGCGAGCCTAGCTTTGTCTGCTGTCATCCCAAGTAATGTGCACCTCGATTTGCGTGTAAGTGGCATCTTACCTCAATTTATGTGATCAAGTGGTTTTCCAGTGAATGTATTTTATCGATATTAAACTAAGTAAATATTTGTATACTTTGTTGTCTATGTCGTACGTATCTGTTGCAATGTATATATGTGGGAAAGACCCATTAGCATGTTATTTCTTTTAAGTGTTTTCTTTTGTGTAAGTTTTTGATATGTGTTGATGTAAAACCTTGTTACACCGGCATAGTATGAGTAAAAAGACTCCAATGCTTAAGCTCGAATAAAGTGAGGAAATGAATCATAATCTATAAATGGGCGAGGCCACATTGTAATGAGGATGGTCATTTGACCCTCCTAAGGTTTTAATAATACTCATTAAAATAGTATATAATTTATTAATGATTTAAATTATTCTTATAGATTTAACCCTTCTGACCACTAAACAATTTAACTCCTAGTTGACCGAAGAGTCCCAAAATGGTAGAGTTTTATATTTACCTTTTTCTCTTCTTTCATTATTCAATACATTTATAATATTTAGAAAATTATGGGAATTACACACTGAAAAAGAGGTAGGAATTTTTTTTGAAATGTCATATGAACTTGTTCATATTTTTCAATTTGTCATATAATTAAACTAAAATAAGCAATTTGTCGTACCAACTTTACAAAATCATTAATTTGTCATCTCGTCCTAACTCTGTTAAGTTTTCCATCATATGTGAACACATGACTTGAGTTTGGGGTTATTTAGGTCATTTTAACATCTTTTCACAAGTTTTTAACTTTTCTTTAGTACAAACACTTAAATTTTTTTACTTTTCTTTAGCGCATATACATCTACAACTCCATTTATGGCATAAACTGTCAACCTGTTTCTCATTTATAGAGCTCGTGACATGCCAAAATGCAAACTCCCACTTGTGTATCATCACATATTTGGAATAACCAAAAAAGAGTGCATTGCATGATCATTTCATTGCTATAATATCAAAAACATTGTTCCATTGCTTGAGAAACCCTTAGTTTTTTGTCGAATACAACTTAATAAAAGGGAAGTAAGGTATTAAAATGACCGAAATAACCCTAAACACAAGTCATGTGCGAGGCACATGACTTATATTGGATGGAAAACTCTCACACATGACTTATATTGGATGGAAACTTAACGGAATTAGGGAGAGATGACAATATAATAGATTTCAAAAAGTTGGTATGACAAATTGCTTAAAATTTTAGTTTATATGATAAATTGAAAAATGCGTACAAGTTCATATGACATTTCAAAAAATTTCCCGTAATTAATCAATTAGCATTAAACTTTAAACTTCTCCTCCGTCAACAAAAAAACCTTTTACACTTTTCCTATTCAAAGAATTTGGCATCTCCAACTCCAAGACAACAATCCTTCACTTGTTCACCTTTGGTATTCTTTTCATAATCAACAAATCAATTAGGTGATTCTTAACTCTTAGTTTACAATTTTCTTTGTGATTTTGTTTATTATTGTTTAAAATTATTATTTTTTTCTAATTTAAAATATTGTAATTCATAGAGTGATGGGGAGATATTTTAAAAGAAAGGCCACAACCCAGTTGTCATCTTCAACAACAAGAGACGGATCAAATGATGGTGCTCCAAAACTTAATTGTTAGAAAATCAACTTGTCAGAACTTCCTACATACCTAGGTTTATGAATTCCAATTTTGGATTACAATCCTAATGTTCGAGATCAAGTACGTAGAGCCTATTTACAAAATGGTCATTGCCATCCTAAAAATCATAAATTTCCTCAAACGGATTTTAGTGATACATTAAGAAGGTTCAATAGTGCTTGGTTTAGCGAATTTCCAAGTTGGTTGGAGTATAGCAAAGAAAATGATGCTGCATATTGTCTATATTGTTATCTCTTCAAGCCAAATATTGGAGAACAAGCTGGTGGTGATTGCTTTGTTGGTCAAGGGTTTAAAAACTGGAAAAAGAATGAGAAGTTTCGAATTCATGTCGGAAAAATCAATAGTGCTCATAACCAAGCTAGGCGAATGTGTAAGGCTTTACAAAATCAGGAGCAACATGCTGAGATATTTTTCACTAAGCAGTCAAATCAAGCTCGAAGTGATTATCGTATGCGCTGAAATGCATCAATTGAATGCACTCATTATCTTTTACGACAAGAGCTGCCATTTTGTGGTCACTATGAATCTGAAGTTTCAAGGAACAGAGGAAACTTTCTTGAGCTTTTGCAGTGGCTTTCAAATAACAATGAGAAAGTAAATAAGTTATACTAAACAATGCTCCCACAAATCACAAATTAACATCACCTGATATTTAGAAAGATACAGTTAATGTTGCTGCAGTTGAAATTGTCAATATGATTGTTGTAAAAGTTCATGATGAATTATTTTCCATCTAACTCAATTTCATCCAAGGGATTTTTCTGAAGGTGATTTCTTAGCACTTGAAGATGAACTTAAGACATATATATCTGATATGTGGTCGACTAACGTGTTTTTGGGGCTGAAAGGAATTTGTGATCTTGGAGAAGAACTGGTTGAGACAAAAAAAGACAAGGTATATCCATTGGTCTACTTGCTTGTGACATTGGCATTATTCTTAACAGTTGCTACTGCTAGTGTCAAAAGAGTTTTTTTCTACTCTGAATATATTGAAAAGTGATTTGCGAAACCAAATGGGAGATATGTGGATGAATAACAACATGGTAATATATATCAAGAAAGATATACTCTATAATATTGACAATGATGTGATTATAGAAGATTTTAGACTGATAACTCGTCGAGGGCAATTGTAATTTTAGTAGCATGTTTTATGAATACCTATTAAGACTAAGGATTGTTATTTTTATATGAGTTTTTCTTATTATGTTTTAATCTTATAATTACTTAAAGCTGAACCTCCTTCAAGGTTTTTCTGGTTACGCTACTGATCTATAATACCATCTCCTTGACATCCTATGTGGCCTTTTGACATATCTTAAAATTTTGCACTCCATCCAATATGTCAAATTAAATTATTATTTTATTAAATTATTTTCTTTTCATAATTGCTATTTTATATTCTAAATGTTACATGCATAAATAATTCATAAATAAAAGTTCATTAACAATAGAATATCAGAAGTTATGAAGAAGATGAGACGTCAAGAAGCTTGGAGGTTATCTACAAGAGATGCCAGAATTTCGTGATGTTGCACGTGAAGCTGGACTTCGTGAAATTAAGGAAAGAATGAAGAATACCAAGACGAAAAGAAGGGCAAGAAGGAAGAAGTAATGAAATCTCAAAAGACTCAAGGCAAGGTGGTGGCAAGCGTTAGCCACTATGTTCTGTTGTCTACTTGAAGAATTTGTAAGGATTGGAACGGTATCAATCAACAATTAATTATAGTATAGGTTTTAAAACAATAAAAAGTATTTAATAATGAATTAAAAATTATTTGAAGGTTGCTGTCAAATTTGACTGCAAGGTAAAAGTTTCAATTCCATGTCATGCCACATCTGATTTGACTTATCGATTGGAAAACATTATTGCAGCTTTTATGATTGTTATGATAATTTAGACATTTTGATATCTTCTTTAAAAATACTCTAAATTTGTTGGCTAAGAACAATTACTTTTCCATGGAAATGAGCATGCCTTTATGTAGTGGCAAGTTTCAGCTTGAGGTGATTTACAATGGCACACGTGGCACTCTCTAGATTGGTTTGAAATCAACGTTAGCGCACTCATTTCGCCAATAATGGTCAACTAAATGGTGCCGTATGAGGAACACCAATCAGAAATCACTTTAGAGCAACTCTTACCGTCATAAATTGTTTGGGCCATATTTATATGGATTATTATCTCATGTTTATCACGTTGGATCTTTCTATATCAAGCCGTACCATGTGCTATGTCCACCTTCCGAGTCTTTTTGGACTCATGATAAGTAATTGGGCCTTGTTAAGCTTGTTGAGCTCATCAACTCAGCTCAGAATTGTGGCACAGCGCACTGGGTTGTTAAACCCGGCATGTGGAGCGTGAAGACAACGCTGTGTGATTTCTGGGGTGGCGCATCTCTTGTCGATGAATGCTTAGGAACACAGAGCTGAGTATCGGCAGAAAGTTTAAGGGCATTGGTTTGCTTTAGTATATCTGCACCCCCTCTAGCGCTTGTGAATCTTGTTTATCACAAGCTTTACGTGAAGTACAAAATAATAGTAATAACTCATACATATAAAACAATAAAAAATTAAAAAATGAGTTCGAATATCAACTTTATTTATTATTTATTTTTTCAGAAAAGGTATTGCAATCAAAACAAAAGTACTTAACGTTTAAGAAATTGGACCATTTCCCTAGGACCAAAAGAGAAGTTCAAAACTTCACTCTGATATTTTGCCGTCGAGGCCGGCGATGACTCATCCTTGGCTTTAAGGACAAGGATCATATCGACTCTTGATAAATCGCTGGAGAAATTTTCATTGACAACACTTTGAAAGACCAAATTCATTTTGGCATTCTTATTGTGCTTTGATATAGCGAACTCTGCGATGCCTATTGTTCCGGTTAATATTTAAACTTTGGACTTCAAAGGGAAGGAAGCCCAAATGAGCTCAATAAATAAGGTTTGCCCGAAACCTATAGTCAAGCCCATGTCATCCATCTCAAGACAAAATGACCGCCCCCATTAAATGTAAAGACTAGCCGCTTACAAGAGAAGTGACAATCAATGGAAATCCACCTACTTCCGGCTCAAAAATACTTTTGGATGGCAGAACATGTAAAAATGTTGATGATTCATTAACCTTCAGTTACTTTCAGGCAAGAGCACAAATAGTACATTTGGGTTAATTCGTCTATAAAAGGAGAAAGAAGGCCCAGAGACAAGGACATTCAACCAATCAAACAAACAAATATACAACTTGGCTCTCAGTCAAGCAAATAATCAGAAAGCTGCGCTTTGTCCAGATTCTGCATCATTTTAGCCTTAGATTTCCCGTAGAAAGACATCTTTTGTCTATGTAAAAGCTCTACTACTTTCCTCAAATGTTGTAGCATCGATTCTCTTATATAAACTCATTTATGCCTCATCCCTCTTTATTACTCAACCCTTTGTAACTACAAAAAAAAGAGATTGCAAGACGTTTTAACCTTGCCTGACAAGGTGAAATCTTGCCCGACTCTCTTTGTTTTTGCCTTTTCCATTAATAGATCTGGTGTTATAATGTATCCCTCAGTATATATGCAAGTCATTTTCGGTCTCCTGATAATTCAAAGTTCTATTAACTCTCAGATCCAGTTCACTTAGCATTTTTACTATCGTAAAAGTAAATGAAACGGATGCCTTGATCAGATCTAAACCCCTCCCAATTAAAAGCATACAAGATAAACAATAGTCCTTGATCTCAAGGCATAGAAAAGAACTTAATGTGGATTTAACCCATCCACAACAATCCTTTGATGATGAGAAATCGAAATAACTTGGGGCGTAAGTAATCGGCTTAAATACACTCATTCTACATCTCTGTATAGTAATCAGCTTAAATACACTCATTCTACATCTGCCATACAGAGATCGTAGTGGCACGACTCCGTACTTAGTTTTGATTACAAGCCTCACGGCCTACATCTAAGGTCCAACAAAGGCATCTTTCAGAACTAACTATGTCCTGTTCTTGCAGCCCGACAAGCGAGCGAGAGCCCGACAGTCAACCAAAGTGTCAACTCCTCGAGAAGCTGTGTGCTCGAGTCAGGGACCCTTCCCAACGAAATTCCTACCTGAACACCTATCACATATGGATCATTAGTGTTCTTTATTGGCCCCCAAATACCAGGAAATCTATAATCACGAGCAATGGCAAAGGAAAAGAGTAGAGCAAGAGCACCTATAGACGAATTGTAACTATTAATTTGGTTCAACCTCGTTTGTTATATTTTACGATCTCAATCACCTGTAGACTCAAATGAACATTAGTTCTGGGTTTATATAGCCATTGCTTAGCCATGTAGGAAAAGGATGACTTCTCTTTTTTAAGGGAGGATAAGGACGATTTCTAGAATCCATGACCTCAATAAATTTGTAACGGTTTGGGAATTTAATTATTTTCTACCTTTGAGAGGATAATGACGACTTCTTGAAAAGTTAAGCAGAAAAGGAAATTTCTGGAATCCCTGAACCCACAAGATTTCAAAGTTCTAATTGTTAAAAGTTTAGAGCTACATTTCTTGGATGCTAGTATATACCACACACACAGTGTGTGTATAATTCTTTTTGTTTTTGTTTTTAGAAATAAAGAGAGAGAGAGAGAGAGAGAGAGAGAGAGAGAGAGAGAATGTGAGAGTGAGTGGGGAGAGAGTTTTACTTTTTTTCATTTTTATTACTTTTTTTTGAAATTAGATATGTTAAAACTACATGTAGTGAGGATTAAACAAAAAACAACAATTTTTTTTTTTTGTGAAATTACGTTATTGCTCTTAATTTTTTGTTGTGATAGAAGACTAAATAGTCTTTTTACCCTTTATTGGTTGACAAAACAAGTTTTATTAATATGTAATTTATTTAGATAATATCGACAAATTTGGAAAGGTTGCCTAGGTGTGGAACGAAACAAAAACATTTGATTTAAAAAACTAATGAAGTCTTAGTTTTGATTTTTCACCAAAACCGAATTTGAACCACATTATTGATAACCTATTATAAGGCTAAGTTCACCCCCTTCCCCATAGTGTAGATAATATCATTTGTTCAAAAAAAAAAAATAATGAAATTCAAATTTATAGTGATACATCCAAATTATGAGTCGGCTTCAATTTGGTACGGGAAATTTAGATAAATTACCAAGTTTTGGACCATATATATAATTATAATCACCCCTTAATTTTATGATTATTACAACCAAAACTTGATGTAAAAATACTAACATACCCTTAATAGTAAGATTTCTCACAACAACCAAAACACTACCTATAATTAATACGGCATATTTGAATATAGATGGAGAAAGCTTTCCAAATTCCACGTTATTTTTTGCAAATTGGTGCCAATTTGAGATTAATCTCTATTACTTTTTGTTTTCATTATTATATGTAACCTTGAACTAGCTCTAGATGTCTCAACCTTTAACTACACCTTTGGATGTCTGCAACCCTTAAACCAGAATGAAAGCATGAATTAAAAAAATAAAAAATAAAAAACAAAGTCTTCGAGATTAAATTATTAGGCATCTTGGTAATTCAAATAAGATTCTAAAATTGATGGGTGATTGAACAATGAAATTGCACCAAAGGTAAAAATATGGTTGTATGCTTTTGCAAAAATCTGAAAGGTTGCACAAAATAGTTCAAAAGTTGCAGAGAATAATAAAAACAAAAAAGTGACAGAGATTAATTCCTCATTTTAAGGTAGTTTAAAGGTTGTGTTTTGATTGTTGTGAGAAACCCTCATAGTAACGGTATATTAGTACTTTTACATTAGTTTGATTGTAATTATCATAAAATTAAAATGATGGCTATAATTCTATATAGGTGTTGTAGCCTATTTTGACAAGGGGAAGGGGACCGGTGGCAAGGAGAAGAGAGATTTGAGAGAGATGTGTTTGTAGAATTGTAGGGGAATATGTGTGTGTTATCCCTCCTACATAGTGCCTTTATTTATAGTAGTAAAGGAAAGAAGAAATTCCTTCATCCCCAAGGAATACAAGTTGTAATAGGAAATGATAACTAGAATAAAATCTAATCTAGGATTTACACAATCTCAATTAAACTAAGAAAGTTTACAACACTCCCCCTTGAGTGTGTAAATACTCAAGGTAGATTTAACATCATGCAGAAGTTAAGGAAGTCGACTCATTGGCACTGATTCTAAGGAACAACCTTATTCTCAATAAGGTAGGAACTTGCATAAATAAGCAAGTCTCACTAAAAAAAACCCTAAGGCTATGGCAAAAACCCAAGGAGGGAAAAAAATCCATAGTCTAAGGAAAAATGTGTAAGAAATGCAAAGTCAAAAGAAACGTCTACGAGATGTCATCAAGGATATGACCAGCCCAAGGTGGGTGCCTCGTTAAAACCTAGTTAGGTAGCAAAAATCTAGTGGGAAAAAATGCTCCTAATCGTAGGGGAAAAAGTACATTAAGATCAAGTAAGTATCTCCATGATACTCCCCTTGAGTTTGACACAATTCCAAAGAGAAATAGTAATGTTACAACTCAGAAAGTTTACATATACCAATTCCATAAACAAGCTTTTGAAACGTCGTCTTCGGCAGTGATATGGTGAAGAGGTTGGCTAAATTGTCTTGTGAACGGATTTACGTGACTTCAATCTTCTAATGCTCTTGTTATTGATGTGAAAAGAAGAACTTCGACGCAATGTGCTTGATGTTGTCTCCTTTGATGTAACCCTTCTTGAGCTGTTCGATGCATATTGCGTTGTCTTCAAAGATCGTCGTCGGGACATCAACGACAAGGTAAAGATTGCAGGAGCTTCGAATATGGCCTACAACTACTCTTAACCAAAAGCATTCCAGAGTTGCTTCATGTAAGGCGAGAATTTCACCATGGTTAGACGAAATGGCAACTATGGTCTTTTTAGTTAACCTCCAAGAGATTACGGTGTCTCCAATGGTAAAGACATAACCCATTTGAGAACACGTCTTGTGTGAATTAGATAAGTATCTTGCGTCGGCATAACCAACAAGGCGAGAATCGACTCAAGAAGTAGGGGGTGTGGCATCATTCGAGGATACGTAGGGATAGAACAAGCCTAAATCTATAGTACCCTTAAGGTAATAGAAGATGTCTTTCACGCTAGTCCAATGCCTGTGTGTAGGTGCATTACTGTATCTTGCAAAAAGATTAACAACGAAGGAAATGTCGGGTCAAGTCTATTGAGCTAAGTACAATAAAGCGCCTATCGCACTTAGGAAGGAACTTTAGGCTCCAAAATCTCTTCATCATCCTCCGTCAAACGGAAGGGATCTCGTTTTGCCTCTAGCGATCGAATGACCATAGGAGTACTCAAAGGCTTCGCTTTATCTTCATTAAAGCGACGCAACACCTTCTGGGTGTAGTTCAACTGATGTACTAGGATTCCATCCGAACAGTGCTCCATCTCAAGACTGAGACAATATTGAGTCTTACCTAGATCTTTCATCTCAAACTCTGACTTCAGGTGCGTGGCAGTTCTCACGAGTTTTTTAGGAGTTTCGATGGGATTCATGTCATCGACATATACTGCAACAATCGCAAATCTAGAATGTGACTTCTTAATGAACACACAAGGTCATAGTTTGTTATTTACATATCCCTGGCTAGTCAAATACTCACTCAGACGGTTATACCATATTCTTCCGGATTGTTTTAAATCGTAGAGTGAATGCCTCAACCAAATTGAGAGCGTGTTCTGGGGTTTGGAAATATTTGAACCAATCAATGTAAGTCCTTCGGGAACTTTCATATAAATTTCTATGTCAAGATCCCCATAGAGATATGCAGTTACTGTGTCCATCAGCTGCACACTCAGTTTTTCGAAAACTACCAAACTAATAAGGTAATGAAAAGTAATCACATCCATAACGGGTGAATAAGTTTCGTCATAGTCAATCCCGGGGCGTTGTGAGAAGTCTTGTGCAACAAGATGAGCTTTGTAATGCACAATTTCGTTCTTCTCATTATGCTTCCGAATGAAAACCCACTTGTAGCCAACGGGCTTCACATGTGGAAGAGTAGGAGTTACAAGTTCAAACAACTTACGTTTCGCAAGCGAATTGAGTTCGACTTAGATTGCTTGTTTCCAGTTTGACCAATCAGTTCTACGTCGACATTCATCAATGGAACGCGATTCAATGTCATCACTCAACATGATTTCAGTAGCTACTACTTATGCTAATGCATCGTTGACAATCATCTTATTTCTATGCCACACATCATCTAAGCTAGCATAATAGACCGAAATCTCATGATTCTCGGGAAGAGGATTTGTCTTTTCAATGACGCTTCCATAATCTAGAATTTCCTCATGAGTTGGATAGAATGAGTAAATGATAGTCGGATTCATGGTAGGCTCTTCGGGACCTTTTGTTGTGGGTTTCCTCTTCCGGGGGTGTGAATCCTTTGAACCAAGAAGTCTACCACGCTTTTGTGTAGAGGCAAATGATTGGCTAGCCGTTAATGTACATAGATCACCAAGGTTGGCATCCCGTGCCTCCAGGAGGGAAGTCCGTTTTACATTTGGTACATCTATCTTTGCAGGCGTATTTGCTGTTGGAATATGTGATATTGTCACTCACACTAGATCAGTGAAAGCTTCTCGCATGCTCTGAGTTATACTCTGGAGATCTAATATGCGATGTACTTCAGTTTCAAACTAAGCAGTGTGGGGGTCTAAATGAAACAAAGTAGAGGTTGTCCACGATAATTCGCTTCGTTCTTCAGGAATGTTGACGTTCTTATCTCCCCCTAAAGACGGGAAGATTGTCTCATAGAAGTGACAATTGAGGAAACGAGCGGTAAATAGATCATCTTTCAAAGGTTCTAGTTAATGAATAATCGAAGGAGAATCATATCTGACATACATTCTCATCCTTCACTGAGGCCCTATTTTTGTACATAAGGGCGGCGAAATCGGCACATTAGACCGCATAACAAAAAATGCACAGATGCGATATGTCGGGTTTATATCCGGTAACCAACTGAAGGGCACTAAATGGTTATGTTGCAACAGGCCTCAGGCGGGCCAACTTTGCTGCGTGCAATATTGCATGGCCCCAAGCAATGATTGGAGCTTGGTACGTATGACCAACGATGGAACAATCATTTGTAAGTGCTTAATGAAAGCCTATGCCAGGTTGTTCTGGGTGTGAACATGGGGTACAAGATGTTCAGCTTCAACCCAAACCGACATGCAATAGTTATCAAAAGTTTTAGATGTGAATTCTCTAGCATTATCCAATCTAATGTATTTGATTAGATAATCAGGGTGGTGAGCCCTGAGCTTGATAGCATGAGCAAACAGTTTGGAGAATATAGCGTTCCTTATGGACAACAAGCACACTTGTGACCAACATGTGGAAGCGTCAACCAAAACCATAAAGTATCTACATGGTCCGCATGGAGGGTGAATCAGTCCACAAATGTCCCCCTGAATCTGTTGTAGAGAAATGGGAGGATTCAAACGAATCTTGTCATGAGAAAGCTTAATGATAAGCTTTCCCATAGAACATGTTTGACATGCGATTCCTTGGATCGAACCTAAATTTCGGGTTAATGGATGCTAATGTGATGATTTGAGGATACGGCGCATCGCTATTTGTCCAGGATGTCCCAAACAATCATGCCAAAGTGTAATTTCGTGCGCAGTCACAGTAGTAGGGTCGGCCATATAGTGGCATTCTATGGGGCGTATGGTCGTAGTATACAGACCACTCGGGATACGCTCCATCTTCTCTAGAATACGCTTCTAGCCATATTTGTAGGAAGTTATGCATAGAAATTCAACTCCGTTTTCTACATGGGTTTAAGCATGGTAATTGTTATCTTTAATGTCCTTGAAACTTAACAACATTCTTCTGGAACGTGGAGAATAGAGTGCCTCAGCAATGGTCAAGATTGTACCATTGGACAACATTATACGTGCCTTACCATATCCTTTTATCAGGTTGGATGGGCCGTTGAGGTTTGTCAGAGGTGCATTCTTAGGTATGAAATGCGTTCACGCAAAACGGTGTGCATAGTTGCACTATCTGCCAGACAACTAACTTCCCCACTAGTCATACCCAGAATGAAAAATTAATTGGCATCCAGGACTCATGATGTAGGGATGGAACAATTTCAAATTTTTATTTCCTAACTTCTTTTGATATTTTTTTTTTCTTTTCTTTTCTTTTTTTTTTCTCATTTTTTTTCTTCGAGAATATAATCACAAAATAAAGATAATACTACACATGGTACCTCGGTACATGCCACTTCTTTGTTTATCTTCATTGACATCCCCTTGGTATCCCTTAAGCTATAGGGCATGGCTAATTGTTGACCCTAAAAACTACCAAGCCTACGTGGCGCGCAGGCCGAGTAATTAATAAGCCAACTATATCCTTCAGTTGTGTGCGAGTCGTGCCAACTCGTCGGCCGAGTTCAACCGGGGAGTAAAATATTTTGATGTGGCGTTGGGCGCGCTGCTGACTTCTTGATCTTGAGACTGCGGCCGAAGAAGGAACACGTCTCGGCCTTCGGGTTCTAAAGCCTGAAGACAAGGCTGCCAGTTTTGTGAAGTTCAATATCAAATTCGACTTTCAATGTGCTGAATGTAGTAACCTATAACACCTTACTTCGCGGAGAAGGCTAATGAGATGACCTCTGCCAATAAGGATTCGAAAATCCTTCTCGATCGAGACTTGGATAAATAACCAGTCGGCCTCGACGCAGTGCTGTTTATCCAAACTAAAGGTGCTCCACGATCGGCTGATTCTACGGAAATAGTGTTGTTTATCCAAACTGAAGACGTCACCGGCTGCCTTTATAGTGCTGTTTATCCAAACTGAAGGTTTGTGTGTTGAATTTTGGAGGGGGGCTTTTTTATTGCACGGTGTATTGTATGTATAGGGACGAGTCCGTGTTGGTTGACAAGCTGATAAAGACTCTACCATGCTATTAGAACTCTTCCACTAACTTAAGCCTTGGATAAACCTTACTACTCCCAAAAGTCTAAACTTAGTAAAAAATGCAACTAAATTCAATCCTTGTGTTTAGTTTTATCACATTGAATCCCAATATAACCACATTGAATCTAAACAACCACCAATCCTCCTGCACTGCTGTGGTTGGTTCCTTTTTTAAAGATAATTACCACCAAATTCGCAGTACATAATTATATGGGAAGTAGTCTTTCACACGACATGCATTGTGATTCCATCATCAATTCATCTGACAACATCCATCACTACTCAAATAACCTAGCCTACCTGGTTTCTTATCTCACCATTATCCAAGACCATCAAATCCCATGCTTATCACATCAAATGAATTTCAAATTCATTTTTAGCTTCCAAGTGCTGTCAGACATCCCAAATCAATTCGAACTGGACTGCTTGCTTGGGATATAATTCGCATCCTATTTATCTGGTTTAAAAAGATGCCAAGATAATTCATATTAAAAGATAATTATTATGATAAAAATCATCATATTATCCTTTAACAATAACAAAATTATTTTCACTTTTCCATCCAAAGGTTGGGAGCTATACTCACTCAATGGCCTTTATTGCACGGGCCGATGGTGTAAATTTGGGTCCAAACACTAATATAGGTTAAATGGGTAGGGATGAATGTGGGTGATGAAAGAAGAGGCTTAAGTGTTTGGCTTCCAAAGGGTAACTAGGGATGATATAACATAAAAGGTTGGTTAGAAAGGCTCAAACGATCCAAACATGGCCTTAATCATCTCTCTAATGTTGCATGACTTAGGATTTTGCCTTGAGAGATATTGAAGCAAGTTCTAGAGAATGATAATGCAATCATGAAACTCATAAGAAAGAATATGCATGAGGCTCAAAATCTCAAAAGGTTCAATAAGTTTTCACTTAAAATCCACGTATAATTCTCTACGTTAAAAGCTAATCATACTGACATTGGTTATTGTATAAAATAAACTTGAGAATGACCATGTAAGGATCTGATTAACCATATTAAACAATTGAAATTTCACATAAAAAGAACAAATTCAAATAAGTTTGTGACCTAGAAGAAAGCAAATTATTTTTCATTGACTTATGGAAGGTCAAACTAAAAGAAAATGACTCAAGAAAAAGAAAATCTTTTTGAATTTTTTTGACATTTCTTTTTTTGTATGTATTTTTTATAACATTACGACTTAAATAGAAGAACAGAACATAGAAAAAATAAACAGAGGAAAAGAACATATGCCAACAGAGGTTGCAATCAGCAAGTTGCAAATATGACAATATCACAGGCAGTTTCAACCTTTAGAAAAAGATTTGATCATAACTTTTGAAAGAAAAATTCGATTTTCAAGGTCTTTATATGGCTAGAAAGACAACAAAAAATTGAAGAACACAGGGTAGACAAAATGTTCAAATTCCTTCCTAGTTAATATAGTTTTATGCAAACATAGACAACATGAATACTGAACAAAAGCAGAACACAGAAACAGAGGTCGAGATCCTCCCCCAAACTTGAATCAAACATTGTCTTCAATGTGTAGAACAAAGGAAACAAAACGAATAACACACTTAAAGAGAAGGTGGGAAAACTTCCCCGGATTTTTCATACAAGTATGAGTGAGCGATGTTGAACGTTAGACGACATGCCTTGTAACGTACTCCCCCAAACTTGAATCGTTACAGACCACCATTCCTGAAAGCATGAAAGGAATGAAAACTGACTCCAACAAAAAATAAACTAAAATGAAAAACTACAAAAACAAAGGAAAAGTATAGAAAGCTTGGGTTGCCTACCAAGAAGCGCTTCTTTATAGTCATAAGCTAGACTTTGCCAAAATTAAATCGAGGATGGCGGATCATTCAAATGAGGAACCACTCCATGCATATTCTTCGTTTTCCCTTTCTTCCACCTTGTAGCTTTGAAATTTGGTGTCGACACAAGACAATGAGGCACTGGTGGTCCTAGAGGCTCCCATGCTTGCCTCCACTTTGGTGCATGAATGGGGGACGAGTTTAGGGCTGCAATTACGTCCATGGCTGCCTCTTCTTCCATATTCAAATCTAGATACTCAATGCATGTCTTCAACAAATCTGTAGAGACATTCTCCAAGAAGTTGGCATTGTCAATGAGAGCAATAAGCTCGATGAGGCTGCACTCTTCTATGTTAGCTGGTAACTTTATTGCTTCAAACATCTAGAATTCTATGGATTCTCCTTGAACTCGTAGCTTAAGTGTGCTTACTTTAACATCAATTAAAGCCAATGAGATGGCACAAATAGCCTCTGGAGCACAAATCCAAGAGAGAATAGTCGGGGGAGATATGGAAGTACAAAGGAGAAATCTACCTTTTATCTTTGAAAAAGGATTCACCTTATATGTAATAACTAAAAAGCCAGAGATAAAAGATTGGAGATCACCTATTACTCAGTACTTGAAAGATCTTTTTTTCCCCACAAGAAAGAAAAGTAGACAACAAAACAACTAAGTATGTCTTGTGGGAGGGGAATCTACTAAGAAAGACCCCAGATGGATTATTGTTGAAGTGCCTAGGCTAAGAAGAATCAATGAGAGTAATGGTTGAAGTACATGAAGGAATCTGTGGATCATATCAAGTTGGAACTAAGATGAGGTGGTTGCTCAGAAGATATGGCTACTTCTGGCCTAACATGGAGAAAGACTGCAAGGCTTATGCCTAAGGATGCAAGGAGTGTCAAAGACACGAACCTCTCTAGTATGTGCCCTCAATACCTTTAAACTTTGACTTAGTACCTTTAAACTTTGTGGTCAAGCCTTGGCCTTTTAGAAGATGGGCAATAGGCTTCATTAGGCAAATTTACCCATCTTTTAGTAAGGGACACACATTCATAATTGTGGCAAAAAATTACTTTACCAAGTGGATAGAAGCTTCAGTTATGAAGAATATCACTTCAACTGTTGTCAGGAAGTTCATTGAAACCAAGATCTTACACAAATATAGGGTGCCTAAGACAATTGTTATAAACCGCGGGCCATTTTTATTTCAAAAGAAGTAGAGGAATTTGTAAGTAAGTTCAAGATAAAGATGATCTAATCTAATCTTTAGTACCCCTAATCAAATGGTCAAGCAAAAGCCAACAACAAGAACTTGGGGAGCATTATTAAAAGAATGGTGGCAAGTAGTCCAGAGAAATGGCATGAGAAGTTAGAAGACACTTTGTGGGCTTATTGAACCTCCAAGATATTGCACTTCCCATGGAATCAATGTAAGTTCTGTTAGAATTCAAAACCAGTTTCGGCTACATAGTGAAGAATACTTCCAAGCTATGTGCCAACGAGTTAAAGACCTGGATATAGCCCAAATTGAAGCTTTAAATAAAATTCAAGAAGGGAAGAAAGCTGTTGCCTGAGCATACAACAAGAAAGTGAAATTGAAAACCTTCAAGAAAAGAGAATTAGTATGGAAGGTAATTTTACCCTTAGGAGCTCAAGTTAGAGGCTTTGGGAAGTAGAACCCTACTTAGGAACGTCCTTTCATTATCAACCAAGTGCTGGATAAGGGAGGATATTACTTGGCAGATTTGGAGGGAAACTTGCAAAGGCATCCAATCAATGCTAAGTTTTTGAAGAAATATCACCCAACCTTGTGGGATGTTAGGGATTGTTATATTGAAGAAGTCTATGCATTATGAGAAATTTAAGGTCAGCTTATGTATTCACCACAGTTGAGGAAATACAAGCTAAAGTGAAGGAAGAAGTCATTTTTATTTTCATCAAATATTAAAGTTACATAAGGTTTAACTCAACAGTTTTACATCCTTGGCTAGGGCAGCTATCCTAGAATGGTATGTTTGCATGATGGTGAAGATTACGTCAGGCTCCTTCAAAGCAATATTACTGTTGGTTAATTGTGCTTCAGCATCCTCACCTTCAACGTTTACTTTCTTGATTTCTTCAATCTTCTGGTAAAGTTGGTTAGATAAAGTCATTTATTCAGCCTTGAGTGTAGACAGTTACTCCTCTAACCTTTCATTTTCAGAAGTCACCTCTATAATCCTTGCCTCCATGGCAGAGCCTTCTTCCAAAAGTGTCTTCAAAGAAGATGAAGTTCTTAAGTGTTTCTCCCTGTAAAATCTTACTCTATTGGCCTGCCTCTCTCCCCTCAGATGTTGATCTCTTAGTGCCCTCAAGTTCTCAAATAAGTTAAAAAAAGACTCAAACTGAACCTTTGTCATGTGTTGGGCTTTATAGAGTTCAGTCAGAGCCTTATCAACCTATTAAAGAACCTTAAGGCTAAAAGAAGCATTGAAGTCCCTCTGCATCCATTCTTGGAAGATCCTGCGCTGATCTTGAAGTTATTGAGGCTCAAAATGACGCCTAGGAGACCTCAACTTTGTTCTGATTTGCCCAAACTCTTTGACAAGCTCAGCAACAAAGTTGTAGCTGGAATAAATGCAAGAGATGGAGGCAAGGCTTCACTACTCCCAAAAACAGCAGTAGTAGTAGAAGTAGCCTTAGTTGCAAGAGGATGAGGACTGGAAGTTGAGGAAGTAATAGCAGCCCTCATCTTCTTTGGTTTAGGGATAAGGATTCCCATAACTCCAGAAGCCAAGGAAGGCCGTGGGAGAGTTTCTTTATGCACTAGTGGTGAAGGAGATTGATCCAAACCCTCTCCAAGACCCTATTGCGAACCAAGAAAAACAAGTTGAGAAGAAAGACTATAATTCAGAACAATCAAGTGTTGAATAAGGGAAGTTAATATATCTTAAAATGAGGTAGAGGAGGAGTTGTTTCCCATGATGGCTGAGGAGGATCATTCTCACTTACTTAAGAAGAAGGAATGATGCCTGAACCCTCACCGGAGACCTATAAACATCAAGAAAAGGAAAATGTAAGTAGACCATCTTATGAAGAAAAGAGAAATAAAAATGTAAAAGCTTTCATACCTTAGCAAGACCCTGAGTAGGAAAATGAGACACCTATGTAGTCACTGTTGCCTGAGAAGAAGTAGGTAGATTAACCTGAGTAGCAACTTGAGAAACCTTTGAGCTAGTCACCCCTGAAACCACAGGGATCTCAGGGACTATGGGCTCCCCAAATGCAGTTGCTGCTGGTGGATGAGACTCTTGTGTTAAGGAGGATTGGGAAAAGTAAAAAAAAGATAAGTATAAGAAAGAGATGACGTTAAGCATAAAATCTCAAGAAAAAATGCTCACCGAGTTACTGTTATCCTCTAAAAAGTGTAGTATCTCCCCAGCACTTGGATTGAATTGAGAGGTTGAAGTCACCATCAATAGAGGAAGAGGAGTAGAAACAATAGGGGTTGAGCCTTGCCTAACTGAAGACACGACTTCTCTAACCTTGGCCCACAAAACAAAACAGAAATCAATCATCAAACTCCAAAAAATGGTGAGGATATAGATTTGGTAAAAATAAAAAAAAAAATAAAAAAGTATACCTTTGAAGGCCTAACTGAAGAGGGGAAAGCATGAACTGATCGAGCAAGAGGAGAAGTAGGCTCAGGCTGAATAGACCATTCACCTCTAATGTCTTATTTAAAAAATTAAAAAAAAACAAAAAAAACAAAAAAACAAAACAAAACAAAACAAAAGTGAAGAGTTAATGCAAGTATTGGGAGAGATAATTATGAAGAAGAGTTGGGTACTTAAAAAAGAATTGAACCTGTACCTCCAAAAAGTTTAGAGACATCTCCACCTTATCCAATTCCTTATCTCTCAGCCTTGGCTGCAACTTCTTGGAGGACAAAGACATCCCCAGCCTCTTCATCTAGCCCGACATCCACTTCTTCAATGTTGCCTTAGGCTGCAAAGTTCAAAAGAAGCAAAAGAAAGGTTAATAGATAGTTGATTATAAAAGAATTGTACAAAACAAGTGAGAAATGACAAAGGATACGTAGTAGAAAATCTTGGTTCTTCTGGTGGATCATTTCATTCCAGTTTTCAAACTCACTCGAGCTAGGATAGATAAAACTTGATTGAGAATTGCTTGAAGAGGCGGTCACGAGCTTTTTGCAAATCCCCTCTATATTTCTTAGTCTATTTGGCTTCCCACTAAGTAGAGAAGGTAAGTACATTTGAAGTTCAACACCACGAGCTTATGAGCAATCTTGCTCAGCACTTCCAAGCTATGCCAAGCTACCTGAAATGTGACTGCAGATGGAGAGTGAAGACGATAAGAGGTTCCATAATGCATAGAGTCAAATAAGGGCACTAGAATGGCTTGCCTAAATCCCAACTGCCCAGTATAGAAGTTGGGGTAGTAAACCTCCAGCCTGCGCTTGTAACAATCACTGCGTTACCCCCCAAGCCAAGTTTTTTTGCTGGATGCAACTGATAAACTTATCCTTGCAAAGTTGGCTAGCATCGTCCTCGAATGCGTCTTGGAAAAGCTAATCTGAGAACCACGGATATCTCCTAAGCACAAACGCCCCCTTTCCAAATTTGCCCAAGTCCAGCATACTCTGAAGAAATACAAATAGCAGAAGGTAGAATGGTTGGTAGGAAATGCCTCGACCAAAATTCGAGTAGGAGCAACACCTTTAAGGAACTCCAGGTTGGGTGCTCGAAGCTCGAGGAAGTACCATTGCAGCCATAGCTGGATCATCCAGGTCGACCCGTTGAGATTGGTCTTAAAGGGCTCGCCTTTGGTCATCTCGTACAGAAGATGATAGAGATAGGCGAGAAGAAAGAGCCATATGGCCACATCATCAAAATGATGGAGAGCTTCCACTAGGGGGATCCACTCGACTTTTACTCTTTTGGATTTGTTGGGGAAGACTTACTTGTTGAGCCAGTATAGAAGGAAATATATGTGCTCCTGATCTCTGTTGGAATTGGAGGATGTCGGGCCAATGTTTTTCTTGCAAAAATGAATGAAACCTACGAAAGAAGTCCCTTAACTCTTGAAAGTTAAAGGGTTATACTCCAACCGAGTGATAGAAGCATCTAAGCCTTCAGCATTCGGGCGAGATGAGGAAGACCAATCATGGGTGACATCTAGGATTTTGCCTGAGGGCTTTAGCCCGAAGACTTGGGCCATATCAAAGATAGTTGGGGACATAAGACCCATCTTGAAATCAAAGGTGTTTGTCCCCGAATTCTAGAAAATGAGAGCGGTGGTTAGCAGCTTAGGCTTGACGATCACAATGGTCTTGGAGAGCATTATCAGCTCGTATATGCCATTGTTCATCCATTTCTTCTTGAAAATGGGCTCAAGCTCATTTACCCACTACGTCCAAGCTTCATCATTCATCAAAGGAAATCCTCTTCAATGGGTAGACCATTTAGAAGAAGAAATGCCAGCTTCGGCCAGAAAAGGGTTGGGGGTAAACCAATTTGCCTTGGGCATGTTATTCTCCACAACAACGGAGACCCTGCAGGTCTAGGCAGGTCCTAAAGAAGTAAGCATCAGAGACAAGGACACTCAACCAATCAAACAAACAAACATACAAACTCTGCTCTCTAGCCAAATTTGTATCCAAAAGCTGAAATCAACCCAGATTCAGTCCTTTTAGTGATAGTTCCTTACAAAAGACATCTTTTGTCTAGTATAAAAGCTCTGCTACCTCCCTTAATGCTGTACTATGATTCCTTCGTGTAAACTTGTTTACCATCCATCCCTTTATAGCATACAACCTCTATAAACTCAAAGAGAATGTGGCTGCCATAGGTTCAACCTTGCCAGACAAGGTGAAATCTTACTCGAGTCTCTTTGTTTGTTCTCTAAATTAGTAAATCTATTGCTTAATGTACTTTTTAGTATGTATTCAAGCCATTTCCACCTGTTTTGTTATTTTGAGAGTCTCATTTGCATTTGGATCTGGTTAACTTAATGGATATGTTTTCATTAAGAGCAAGTTGGAACTAAACAAATGATTTAAAGGGCTCTAGACTCCCTCCATTTGAACATACAAGACCATGAATTAAAAGTCCTTGTTTACAAGGCAAGAAAAGAACTTAATGTGGACTTAACCCATCCACGACAATCTTTTAATAACAAGAAGTCTAAGTAATTTGGGGTGCAAGAAATCGACTTAACACATACTTGTTCTAAATCGGCTATACTAAGATAACAGTGGCACACCTAGCACTTAGTTAGCTTTATTGTGAGCCTCAAGGCCTACTCCTATGGCCCTACAAAGGCACCTTTCAAAACTAACTTTGTTCTCTTCTTGTAGCACATCAACAAGTAAGAGCCCGACTACCAAATATACACATTCAAAGTGCCAATCTCTCGGGGAGCTGTGCTGAGGTCCAAGGAGTCTTCTCCAGAGAAATCTTTGCCCGAACAACTTCAGTAAGAAGTCTACCACATCACTTTCCAAACAAGAAAAGATTTCGGTGGCTCAAACTTAGGACATGTGAACTTATAAGAGCCCTTAACAGTAAAATTGCCAAAAAAGATGGAGCCCAAATCAAGAGATCATCCGCATTAGGTCACGAAAAAAAATATGCTTAACTAGGTCACAAACAATCGGGTAATGAAATATTAGGAGATGTGGCAGGTGCTACTCGCCATCAAAAAATAATTTCAAACGATCTCACACATATGTGGTGTAAAGAATGGTGAAGACCAAAATACTTTGCTAGGGGCTGCCCGACAAACATATCCCACAAAAAAAAATAGGAAATCGTTGTCTTTGCCAAGCAAATAACGGGAATCATAAAGAACTTTAGGCAAAACAGTCTTGTTGCCAGGCCAAATAGGAAATAAAGGAGTTACAAATGGATCTGCAGGTTCACCAATCATTAATGGTTCTAGAACCGCTAAAACCAGTGGCGAAGCCAGGATTTGTCGGGAGGAGGGGTGAACTTAAAGAGTGCAAGATTAAAAAAAATCACAACAATCAAATCCTTTTATATTAATGTCTTTCATGGTTTATCAATACAAACACATTACAATAGTTGCCGACGACGTTCCATGCCTTGAAAACTTCGCATAATAGGCTCAGTATAGTATCTTTATATTAATTAACTGTATGATGTGAAGAAAAAAAAAATCTTAGATTCTTAATGTTAAAGTAGAATATACTATATGACTAATAACTAATTAAACCAATCAATACCAATAATCATATAAATTATTCAATAAACAAAAATTCAATTAATCAATATCAATAATCAATTAATCTATAATAAAAAATTCAATTTTTACCCTAAATAACAATTTCATTCATCAATAATTATAGAATTTCTTATCAATAATCCATAATTAATAGTCATTAACCACGTTGATCGGTTACTCTATGATTCTATATAAATTAAACAACATTTTCTATTAAATAATGAATTAGGGTTAGGGATAATATAAATTTAGAAATTAAAGATTTCATCTAAAAATTTGGAGAGAAGTGGCCATCCAAACCAAAAGGATGGCACCTAGAAGCTGGCAGCAGGGAGATGGCTTGAACTTTGGAAGCAAGGAAGGCTAACAGGATGTTGCGGCTGGGATTTGGGGAGCTGTTACTCTCTGTTTGGGGTCTGGGATAGTGAAGGCACCGGGGACTCCTTTAAATATTTAATTTTTTTTAACTCAATAACCCAAACGATGTCGTCCAACTGAAGAGTTTTTAATTTTTTAACCAGTACCAAAATGACATTGTTTTGGCCTGGTTTTCACACACATAAAAAAGAGAACTTGCTGCAGCAAAGCTGCACAGCAGCAATTAACCTAGAAAACACAAACGAACTTCATCACTTCCAACAGGACCAGAGGGGCGAAACCATCGCTCCTAGGCTTGATTTCCGGTAAAGGGAGGGGCGGACGCCACTCCTCGCCCCTATGTAGCTTCGTCACTGTCTAAGCCTACGTTACACTCGACAAAACTATATAAGCCATAACATACATGAAAATGTATTGTGCAAGAATCCACAGTTCCCTTTTTTTTATTTATTTACTTTACTAAAATAAAAGGAACAAAGAAAATAAAGAATAAATAAATAAAAAAATTAAGATAAGAAACGACACTTTGATTCAATATCATTTGATTCTATATCATAGAAATCAAAAGAGTTCGACCTATTATGTGCCTCTACATCTAGCATTAGGTAGACCTTATACAATAAATGTCCTAGCTTTACTGTATCTTTTGTTTCGCAAGGGCCAACTTGATCCTCTTCCCCAGGGATCCCAGATGAGGGAACCCTAGGAGAGCCGCCGACTCCAACTACCGTCCATGTAAGATCCATACTTGATCTAACCAACTGCCCATTCTATCTCCTTTACGTTCTTGACAGCCGATCTTTGTCTCAAGACATTATGCACTTGTTACAAAACAACCCTTTAGAGAAAGGGCCAAGCAAGGGGCACAACGCAAATCCTACCTCCCCTCCAAAATTCGCCTCGAAGAAATTCGGAATCAGACGAAATAGAAGATAAAATCTCCCAACCTTTTTTTTCAGCAAGAAAGCCTTATTGAGCACCACTAGTTGTTTAGGCCAAGACCCCCTTTCCACCATAGGTTTACAACATTGACTCCATACAACCAAGGAACACCCCATTCATCAAAATAGCCAAAGCAAAGAAAGTTTCGACACCAAGTCTCAGTTTTACGAAGTAAAAAGACTGGCCATTCATAAATTTGAAAGTTGTAGGCAAGCATGCTAGCCAAAACGGATTTTAATAATTGAAGTCGATCAGCCATAGAAAGTTGTGACCCATTCCACGCAGACAACTTCGCCTTGATCTTATCTGCGATGCCTAGAACAAAATTAACGCGTGGTCTTTAAAAATGGGAACACCAAAATAATTAAAAGGAACGGACCATACTTTAATGCCTGATGTGAGATTTACTTGACACTCAAATTAAACCCTCGTTTGACAATTGTAGTAGAATGGATAAGTGAGGGATCGTTCTAGACCGGGGATTAGGAGGGCTTGCTAAAACCTTCTAAATTGACTTAAAAACATAAAAACTAAATTAAAATACTCTTAACAAGACTACTATGACTCAGAATGGCTTTGAAAAACTCAAATTGTCTAAAACAATCAAATTGACTCAAATAGAAGCTAGAACTTGATTTAGACGAATTTGCAATTGTTTATCACTCCAAAAGCTTTAAAGATACACAAATAAAACAAATACGAATGATTAAGACTTTAACAAAATAGGGGGGGGGGGAATTGTGGTTGGACGATATTAAATTAAAAAGACAGAATATAATTGAAGGCAAAATGTAAATATGAATGTGATAAAAATATGGATGATGGAATAGCTAAGGGGTTCTTCTCCACACATGTTACACTTGCAATACAAGATTGATTTTCGGTTGGTCTTTCGATAAATTATGAAACTCAATGCTCCAAGTTAATTAGGTCCGCTTAAATTAACTTTCAAATTTCCCTAAATTCATTGGATTGAATGGAATACGCATTACAACCAAATTATTCTTAATCAAAGTCCCTAACTATGGAATACGCATGATAGAGACATTCAACAAAGATCATTAAGTTCAATGAAAATTATAAGTGTTGACGAGGCACTCGTTACTATGGAATACGCATGAAACTTATGCCAAGAATTCGTTTAACGCGATTGTTTATAAGCAACCTCCACTACTTGTGAATATAAGTTCATAACGATTAGGTGAAACTCACTTATATTCTAGCGTCATATTCATGCATGAAAATTAAGCTTGCAATCTTAATGAACATACATAAATAATTTATCAATCAAACAGTTAAACGAATTGAATCCACAACTTATGAAATACCAACCAAAAGTAATCAATTCATATTGCAAATATAAACATAGTTTCGAATCACCCCCTAGCTAAAGGGGGTTTAGTTCCTCATAACTTTGAAATCAAAGAAACCCCTAAACATTCCAACAACTCAAACTTGAATTGTATGAACGTTTAGGCACTCTTCTCTTCCATTCTCATACGTACAAAACAAAGAGAATTAAATTTAAACTTTGAAATCAAAGAAACACCTAAAAATTCCAACAACTCAAACTTGAATTGTATGAACGTTTAGGCACTCTTTTCTTCCTCGTTGTTGTAGCACAAGGTCTAAGTGAGCTTTGGGGATTATGTGAAGTGTTTTGGAGGGATGGGAAGTGGTTGGATAGTGGCTGCAATGAAGGAGAAAAACTGCACAGAAAATGGAAGGGGAATTGCGGCAATGGATGTGTATTTGTGTTGTGTGAAGTGTTGTGAATGGAAATATGAGATATGAATTGAATGAATGAATGCAAGGGTATTTATAGGAGTAGTGGAGGGAACATATGGTTGTTTGTTTAAGATGCAAGTGGCTAATTAATGATGGAAAAGTATGTGATTTAAAGGATGCAAAGTGAATGAATCATGAATCATTGTGGATGAAAGGTGGAAGTGCATGTGTTGATGACTAGGTTAGTGGGTGGAAATCTGAAAATGGCATATAGGAATGGGAGCTCACGGTTTGAATGTGTAAAGTGTGTGTGAATGCATGTGAAGATGCAATAAATAATGCATGTAGGGTTAGGAAATAATGAAGAAATGCATGTGAGATGTTTGGAAAGGAAATGGGAACCCATGGCAATGAAGTTGTTTTGTGTTGTGAATTATGATGAATGCATGTGAGTTAAAGAGGGAGAATGTGGTGAAATGATGAAGTAGGAAGGTGGAAATGCATGTGAGATGTTTGGAAAGGAATAAAGAATGAATGGTGGAAATGTGAGTGAATGATGTGCATGTGTGAGAATGCATGTGGAATTAAGAGGAGTATGGAAGTGAAATAAATGAATGATATGTTAAGTGATAAGTGAATGATATGTGGTGAGTGATAAGTGAATGGTTTGATAAGTGATAAATGAATTAGTTTAAAGGGCTAGGGTTTAAGTACATAGAATGGGCCTAAAATAGGTTGGTTTGTATGGCATAATGTGTTTGATTGGGCTAGAGCCATTGTTTTGTGTCTTCAAGTGCATACAAGGCCTTCAAATTCGTCCATCCTCTTGGCTCCATGGATAAGCTATCCAATCCATGCCCAAAAATGCTCCAAATGGCCTCAAAATGCACTTTCTTGCTCCCTAGGCCCTTAGAACCTGAAAACACACAAAAGAAGCATAAAGGACTAAAATAACGAGAGAAACATAACGTAAATGCACGAGAACAAGCCATTTAAGTCGCATGAATATGCTCCTATCAAATACCCCCACACTTAGCTTTTGCTAGTCCTCGAGCAAAACAGAATAAAAACAAATAAACAAAACGACACTAAACACGTAAAACACAACCTAAACCTTCCAACAACCGTCTTAGGGATTTCCAATGCACATGACAAGTTAAAAATCATCATTCTCACAGATTTTAGTCATCTTCACATTTAAGTACATTCTTAATCATAGTCACCATATACTAGTTCACAATTAAGCATTTAAAACCATGTTTTGAATGTAGTAACATGCCTTAGAGAATTTGCTCAATTCCTTTCAAGATATGCACTCAATTTTCACACAGATTTTCTGACTACACTCCCTACACTAGGTATATGTGAGAAGATTGATGTAAACATGAAAGACTAGTATCTCACATATGTTATAACAAAGAAAGCATTTTCTGGATTTACGATAATGACATGAATATGATCTCATGAATGGAATGCTACTACTTAGAATGAGAACCAGTGATTCCATAAGCTCATATCAATTTCAAACTCCGCAAATTGAAACACATAACACTCAAGATAGAAGTTGAGGGATGTAACGGGGCTAAGGGTAATGGTTTAACAAAGAAAGGTAGAGTACACAAACGTTCTTAAAGCAATAGTGAGCAAAGTATTGAATTAGGCACTTAGAATTCCCTTTAGAACGCAGAAGTTAACTTTGAACACCCAAGGGGAAGTCACAAAACTTAGGGCCATATTCAAACTTTTTGGGCCCTTTCATCAACAATCACACTTGTGAGTCCATTCTCACTTATTTTCATTTTTTTTTTTTTTTTTTTTTTTTTTTTTTTTTTTTTTTTTCGTGCCTCCTTTAAGACTTAGGCACATACATACACACAAAAATCCCTTCCCCCACACTTATTTTCTGCAACATATTAATAAAAAGGAATTCAATTAAGTCATGCTCACTATCTTTCAAGAACAAAGGGTACGGATGGTCCTACTCTAGGCTAGGTAAGGGGTGATGTGGTTAGCAAAGAAAATAGGCTAAACGAGGCTCAACGGGGTTAAAACTTACAACAAATACGAAATATGGGAAGTAAGGCTATTTGGTTATGGTGGCAACTACACAACTTCATCTTGATATATGTTATGCAATTCAATGTCATGCTTTGAATGAAACGGATATAAGTTCTGGCATTTAGTTCTATCATGATACAATTGCATCCTAAGTAGCAACCAAGCAAGGAATAATGAGATCATGCAACAACTTTAGAAAACACAGAATCACAGAAAATAACTCTCCAAAGAAGGTAATGGCTCGAGTCTCACAGGGTTGTAGCGTTTGTTTGAATTCCTTCCTTCAAGCATGTTACAAAAACGAATTTTTCTTTTATGATTGCATGTGAAGTCATACATTATAACCATAACCAAGCATATACCAAGAGTAAATCAAACTTTTCTCTATGTTAATAACTCTTTTTAACCGTCATGCAATTACAAACCAAATCCTTATCATTGTGTTGGAAGGTACCCTAAGACACAAACTCACAAAAACGACTCAAAACACTCTTTTTAGGCTTTTCAAAACAATTTTTCAAATTTTTATGTGCTTTTCGGCGTTATAAAAACAAAACATACTAAAACACTCTAAAACAACTTAAAAACACCTTAAAACAGCAAGGAACAATATTTGAAGTTATGGGTGATAAAATCCCACGAATTTGCATTAACAACATTAGTTACCCCCCCACACTTAAATCAAACATTGTCCTCAATGTTTTAAGCATAGATTCACACAAAACATAAGTAAATACACAAAAAACACTTAAACATACTAAACATGGCAGAATGTAATTAACAAAGAGAAGAGTTTAGAGACGCAAATCTGGTTATAGAGTGTAAATTCCATCTTCTCCTTGGTAATTGCATTGAGGCTTTTGATCTTTGTGATTCCACATGCTTACTCTTGAACTGGTTTCTGCCCATCGCTGATTTTCCTTTGTGCTACTTCTTGACTGGGCAGCATGATGGTTCTTTTGGTCTTCCCCGAAGGTCTGAGCTTTCCCCCTTTATCTGTTTCTTTGTTCAATCTTTGCAGGAGTGGTCCCTTCTCTGGAAGTGTATCAACCGTTGAAGATGACTACTCGAGAGCAACGCTAGGTAAGCAATCAGGAATAGGTTCCAGGCAGTTGGCTCCAGATCGGAAGACTGACTCCAAGTGCCGGCTGATTGCTTCTTTCACTTTGCCATGCAAGTAAGAACAAGGACAAAGAAAAAGACAGGGAAAGAGCATGATATGAGATACTTTTGCTTTTGACCTTTATGATATGAGATACCTTTGCTTTTGAAGAAGCGGTGCATGAATCAGCACATGCATTTCCTCCTGGGTCATCTTTACTCCAGGCGTCTGGTATCATCTTTGGGGAAGAAGAAAATTTTGAGTAATTCAAAAGGCTTTGCTGGGAGTGCGCCCTCAGAGGTGAGAGAGAGTTGGTGGGCATTTTCTTCAAGTCTGCCTTGCCATAAGAGATGAAGGTCGACAAATATAGGGATTTTCTGAATAGAAAGTGGTGGTACTGCTCTTTTACCCTTTGTCGACAGACGTCTCTTCGATTTCTGAACGAACGGCTCTTCGATTTCTGCATGACAAAAGTAGTCACGGGTGCGGCTCTTTTGACAAAGCTGCACGCGTTTTCTGAAAAGCAGAGAAAGCGTCGCCGAACTTTGCGCTTGTCGGCTAAAGACGTGTAATTGAGATGATGGCCTCCACGTGTTATCAGCTTTGTCAGATATCTTTTGACAAAGCTGAGCGCGTTTTCTGAAAAGCCGCGAATGCGTTGTCGAAATTTGCGGAGGAAAATCCGGATCTCTGAATCGGTGGACGCGTCGCCATGGCTTTTTATGGAGCTATCGATCACCCCAACAAATACACTCTGAAGAAATCCCATTCTTGAAAAATCGACTCCGGCCCTTTGAGAATTAATTACATCCACCCCTTGAACACTTTTGAAAAATGGCAAACTCATCGAACCTTAGCTTGGAATTGAGCCTTAGCAGTGATGCGGGCGCGCCGCGTCAAGGTAACGTATGGCGCCCTTCTTTCTTTTCTTCTAACGGTCCTCTCACAGGTGAAGACTCCGTGATGCAGGACGCCACAACAGCTACAATAGTAGCTAGGAACCTCCTCACTCCGAAAGATAGTAGGCTGCTGTCAGGACGGTCCGATGAGTTGGCCGTTCAAGAGTCCCTCGCACTTAGTGTTCAGTGTGCGAGTTCTGTGTCCAACATGGGCCAACGCCTGCTTGCCCGCTCCCGTCAGGTGGAATCATTGATGGCAGAGGTGGAAAGTCTCAAGCAGGAGATCCAGCAGCTGAAGTATGAGAATAGAAGTTTGCACGTGCTTGCAAACAACTATTCGACGGGCATGAAGAGGAAGCTTGATGAGCTGCAAGAGTCTGAAGGTCGGATTCACAGTGACCGTCAAAGGTTTTCGTCTTTCCTCCAGAGGCACCTTTTTCCTGGCTCATCCAGCGCTTGGCCAAGTATTGAGGCCTGGAATGCTCTATCTTCGATGCCTCCCGCTCCGATGCCTTCTGTTCCTACGCCTTCCGCTCCGATGCCTTCCGCTCCGATGCCTTCTGTTCCTACGCCTTCCGCTTCAAGAGTAAAGCCACGTAGTGGGGCCTCAAGCAAACAACCTTTGTGAAGCACCATCTTTCTTTGTTTAGCAGTGCCTATCAATAAATCAAACATTTTCTCAATGTTACAATCATAAACTCACACAATTAATAAACAAACAAACAATAACAACTAAACAACCTAACAAGGCAGAAACGAAATAGCAACAAAATGACTCAAATGACTCTAAAAACACATATTTTTGGGTTTTTTCAAAAGAAATTTTTTTTTTTTTTTTTTTTCAAATTTTCGGAGTTTTATACCAAGACACTATAAAACACACTAAAACACTCTAAAAATGCTTAAAACAGCAAGAAACAACATTCTAAGTGAAAGGTGAATAAATCCCACGAAATTCATGCAAATACAAATTGTTTACCCCCCCCACACTTAAATCAAACTTTGTCCTCAATGTTTTAAACAGAAAGTCACAACAGAGCAAGCAAATAAACAAATACGAGAAAGAAAGCAAAGTAAAGGCAGTAAAGAAAAAGAAAGGAATAAAAATAAGTCTCTTAAAGGGGTTTCCAAGTTCTTCTCTATTCGGATGCATGGGTTGCCTCCCACGAAGCGCTTTCTTTTACGTCTTGCAGCCGGACGGTACCTCCGTTTAAGCTTGACTAGGTTCCACGGCATGGAAGGGTACCTCCTCCACGACATGCTCCTCAAACATCTCGTAATAGGGCTTCAATCGATGCCCATTCACTTTGAATTCTTGCTGCGTCCTTGAACTTTTGATTTGCACTGCACCATGAGGGAAAACATTAGTAACAACAAACGGGCCAATCCATTTAGAACGCAACTTACCAGGAAACAAACGTAGGCGAGAGTTGAAAAGTAACACTTTCTGCCCAACTGTGAAGGTCTTGGTTCGAATCATTTTATCATGGAATGCTTTGGTCTTGGCTTTGTACATTCGGGCATTCTCATAGGCTTCATTCCGAATCTCCTCAAGTTCATTCAATTGGAGCTTCCTATGAACTCCCGCTGCATCTATGTCCATGTTGAAAGTCTTCACGGCCCAATGTGCCTTGTGCTCTAACTCTACGGGCAAATGACATGGCTTACCATAGACGAGCCGAAAAGGTGACATCCCAATAGGTGTTTTGTATGCCGTACGATATGCCCACAGTGCATCATCTAAACGTAAGCTCCAATCCCTCCTTGTTGGTCCAACGGTCTTCTCCAAAATTTGTTTGATTTCTCGGTTAGACACCTCGGCTTGGCCATTTGTTTGAGGATGGTAAGGTGTGGAGACCTTATGGTTGACATGGTACTTTCTTAGCAAAGCCTCAATGGTCCGATTGCAAAAGTGAGACCCTCCATCACTTATGATTACTCTCGGTATTCCAAACCTAGCAAAAATGTTAGTTTTCACGAAATCTGCAACCACCTTAGAATCGTTAGTACGGGTGGCTTTTGCTTCCACCCATTTAGAAACATAATCAACGGCTAGCAAGATATAAGTGAAACCATAAGATGGAGGGAAAGCGCCCATGAAATCAATGCCCCAAACATCAAAAATTTCAACATTAAAGACAGGGGTTTGCGGCATTTGGTCCTTGGTACCTATGTTACCCATTCGTTGGCAACGATCACAAGACATACAAAAGGTTCTAGCATCCCTAAATATAGTCGGCCAATAAAAACCACACTCTAAAACCTTGAGGGCAGTGCGTTGTGTGCCAAAATGACCACCACATGCATATGTGTGACAAAAGCTTAGAATTGAGTGAAATTCAGAATCATGCACACATCTACGTACAATTTGATCTGAGCAATACTTCCACAAATAAGGGTCATCCCAAACATAGAAACGTGCATCATTTTTAAGCTTATCACGTTGGTGCTTGTTTAGTTCATTTGGAATTTGTTTAGCCACCAAGTAATTCACTAAATCTGCATACCATGGTTCACTTACCTCAATGGAAAGCAGCTGCTCATCGGGAAAAGTTTCAGGGATAGGTACGGCATGTTCATGCTCCTCGTGGATCATTCGGCTTAAATGGTCAGCCACTACATTCTCGCTTCCTTTCTTATCCCGGATTTCAATATCAAATTCTTGAAGAAGAAGAATCCAACGGATAAGCCTCGGCTTTGCTTCCTTTTTCGTGAGCAAGTACCTCAAAGCTGCATGATCAGAATAAACGATTACTTTAGTACCAATTAAATATGAACGAAATTTATCTAAAGCAAAAACCACAGCTAGAAGTTCTTTTTCCGTCGTGGAGTAGTTCAATTGGGCATCATTGAGAGTCCGAGAGGCATAGTATATGACATGCGGCCGCTTGTCTCTTCTTTGTCCTAGAACAGCTCCTAATGCATAGTCGGATGCATCGCACATGAGCTCGAACGGAAGGCTCCAATCTGGAGGTACAATAATGGGGGCCGAGACTAGCTTCTCCTTGAGTTGGTTAAATGCCGAATTACACTCTCCATCAAACTTGAATGGCACATCTTTTTGAAGCAATCGGCAAAGAGGGTTGGACATCTTGGAGAAGTCCTTGATAAAACGCCTATAGAACCCTGCATGGCCAAGAAACGAACGTACCTCTCTAACCGAAGTAGGAGAGGGTAAGTGACGTACAAGGTCTATTTTTGATTTATCTACTTCAATTCCTTTTTCTGAAACAATATGTCCTAAAACTATACCCTGTTTCACCATAAAGTGACATTTCTCCCAATTCAAGACAAGGTTAGTTTCAACACATCGTTTCAAAATTAAGGTCAGATTATCCAAGCAATTATCAAATGAACTCCCAAATACACTGAAATCATCCATGAAAACCTCAATGATCTTTTCAACAAAATCGGAAAATATACTTACCATACACCTTTGGAAAGTGGCCGGTGCGTTGCATAAGCCAAATGGCATGCGACGATAAGCAAATGTTCCAAAGGGACATGTGAATGTGGTCTTCTCTTGATCATCCGGGGCTATCACAATTTGGTTATATCCAGAGTATCCATCAAGAAAACAGTAAAAAGCATGACCGGCTAACCTTTCGAGCATCTGGTCGATGAATGGCAAAGGAAAGTGATCTTTCCTAGTCATGGCATTTAGCTTCCGGTAATCGATACACACTCGCCATCCAGTCTGAATGCGTGTAGGCACGAGCTCATTCTCATCATTCTTGATAACAGTTACTCCGGACTTCTTGGGAACGACTTGAACTGGAGAGACCCAATGGCTATCGGAGATAGGGTAGATCACTCCGCAATCCAAAAGTTTGATTATTTCCTTCTTCACCACTTCCATCATCGGAGGGTTGAGACGGCGTTGAGCCTCTCGAGTTGGTTTAGCCCCCTCCTCAAGAAGTATACGGTGCATGCATGTGGTAGGGCTTATTCCTTTAATGTCGGCCAAAGTCCACCCTATGGCCGTTTTGTGCTCTCGCAGCACCCTCTCAAGCTTCTCCTCCTCCATTGCCGTGAGACTTGATGAAATGATGACGGGCAATGTTTCGCCTTTTCCCAAAAACACATACTTCAAATGGTCCGGCAACGGCTTAAGTTCAAGCGATGGTGCCTGAACAACAGAAGGTAGCATCTTAGTGGAAACTGAATTTGAAAGTGAGAGTGGAACCTTACCATATTGTTGTGGTAATGACTCAAGGGTTGCCACAACCTCAATTATTTCTTCACTAGAACCCATTGCAAAGAATTCCTCCTCTTTGCCGTGGCCTTGCATTGGCCCAAATCCTTCATTTTTGCGCTCTATGGCCTTAGTGATGGTTGTTTCCAGGGCGTCCTCATTCAATTCTTCAAGGTATACCTGCGCCAAAGAATCGATAACATCAATGGAAAAACAAGAATGGTCATCAACGGGATATCTCATAGTTTCAGAAATATTAAAATCAATCACTTCCCCATCGAATTCCATTGTCAAGGTGCCTTTGTATACATCAATCTTCGTTCGGGCCGTCTTCATGAATGGCCTACCAAGGAGAATCGGCAAAGATGTAGAATGGGCTGAATCCTCCATGTCTAGGACGTAGAAATCAGCCGGAAAAATTAAATGGTTCACCTGCACAAGCACATCTTCCAAAACTCCTTTTGGATACGCGTTAGAACGATCGGCCAATTGTATAATTACACCATCTTGTTTTAATTCACCCAAATTCATAGATGCATAAATAGAATAAGGCATGACATTTATGGATGCACCTAAATCAAGCATGGCATGTTCAAAACGATTATGTCCAATCACACAAGGAATCGTGAAACTACCGGGGTCTTTGCACTTGGTAGGCAGTTTACGTTGCAAAACAGCGGACACATTCTCGCTTACCTTCACTACCTCTTTGTTTGCCCTTCTTCTCCTTGTATTGCATAGGTCCTTGAGGAATTTAGCATACTTTGGAACCTGTTTGATTGCATCGAGAAGCGGTATGTTCACTTGCACCTTCCGGAACGTTTCAAGAATGTCCTTCTCGCTTTCTTCCTTTTTTTCTTGCATGAACCTGCGAGGAAAAGGTACATTGGGCAGATTAGGACGTGAAGTACATGAATTTGAACTTAAATTACCTGATTTGGCCGAGTTAGGGTGATCTGCCTCAGGTTGTGTCGTCTCTTCATCTACTTTCTGGGCAGATTTGGGATTGTTTGGCTCGGTCCCAACTTCTTTTCCACCCCTTAGGGTGATGGCCTTGGCGGATTCGAATCCTCCCTTTGGATTGACTGTGGTTGAGCTAGGAAGCTTTCCTTGCTCTCTAATCTGTCCAAGGAACTCAGAAATCTGCCCTATTTGTTTCTTCATATCCATCATCTCCTTCTCGTTATTTTCTATCCGGTTGTTTTGATTTTGCAACCCCTGCGAAATAGAGGTTAGTAATTGCATAGCTTGATTACTTTCCAAAGACGTACCTGAATGAGATGATGCCGAAGGTTGTTGGGATTGTTGGGGTGCATACGGCTTGGAATAAAAACCAGGGGGGTTTGGCCTAAATCCTCCTTGTTGGGCAGCTTGTTGTGGCTCCCTCCATTTGAAGTTTGGATGGTCCCTCCATCCGGCATTGTAAGTGTTCGAGTATGGGTTGTTTTGATTTTGTCCTTGGAAACCAATTGCATTGGCAGATTCCCACCCACCATTCTCGATTAGTTGAGGGCACTTGTCGGATGGATGCCCTTGAATTGAGCACACGCCACAGACTTGGTGTTCTTGTGCTTTTGGACCAATCACAACCTGAGAAACAAGAGAAGTAAGATTAGCAAGTTGTGATTGAATTTCAGAAATAGCACTCACCTCATTTACACTTTGTTGCCGTGGGGCTTCCCTTTGGCCCACTCCTTCATATTGTTGAGCGTTGAGCGCTCGGTTGGCTATGAGAACCTTGGCATCCCTTGGTGTTTTGTCCACCAATGCTCCTCCCGCTGATGCATCAAGCATTTGACGTTCGATAGGAAGGAGGCCCTCATAGAAATATTGAAGGAGAAGTTCCTCCTTCATTTGATGTTGAGGACATGAAGCTACAAGGCCCTTGAAGCGCTCATAATAAGCCGGGAATGTCTCACCATGATTCTGTTGAATACCACTAATTTTCTTCCGTAGGAGAATCACTCTCGAAGTAGGGAAGAATTTCTCCAAGAAAGCACGCTTCATACTCTCCCACGAAGTCACAGTTCCCGGGGCTAGTTCGTAGAGCCAATCTTTGGCCTTGTCCATAAGTGAAAATGGAAAGGCCTTCATCTTCAATATACTCCCATCCACATTGACGGGGGTCATGCTCGAACAAACCACCTCGAACTCCTTCAAGTGTTTGTTGGGGTCTTCCATAGACAAGCCATGGAACTTCGGAATATGGTGTAACAAACTGGATTTGAGTTCAAATTCATCGGTCTTGCCTTGGGCAGCCGTGGGGTATTGGATACAAAGAGGCAATGCATTATCCAGACCCGAGGCCGAAAGCTCCTTGATGGTTCTATTATCTGCTGCCATGGCTTGTTCTTCTTCAAAAATCTGATCCGTGGGCTTTTCTTCTACACCTACTTCGTCTTCTTCAAGCCCAGGTTGTGGTGGAGGTTGTGGTGGCTCTTGTTGACTCCTCGTTCTCCTCAAAGTGCGTTCAAAATCACCGTCAAAGTCGGAGATGTTCTCTATAATAGGCCGAGAGCTACGAGTCATACACAGTACCTAAAAAAAAACAAGGAAACAAACAAACTAAGAATTTGAAATAAGAATGCACGAAAAACAAAATATAAAAATAAAGACAAAGGATTAGCAAAGTTGCTAATCCCCGGCAACGGCGCCAAAATTTGATGTGAGATTTACTTGACACTCAAATTAAACCCTCGTTTGACAATTGTAGTAGAATGGATAAGTGAGGGATCGTTCTAGACCGGGGATTAGGAGGGCTTGCTAAAACCTTCTAAATTGACTTAAAAACATAAAAACTAAATTAAAATACTCTTAACAAGACTACTATGACTCAGAATGGCTTTGAAAAACTCAAATTGTCTAAAACAATCAAATTGACTCAAATAGAAGCTAGAACTTGATTTAGACGAATTTGCAATTGTTTATCACTCCAAAAGCTTTAAAGATACACAAATAAAACAAATACGAATGATTAAGACTTTAACAAAATAGGGGGGGGGGAATTGTGGTTGGACGATATTAAATTAAAAAGACAGAATATAATTGAAGGCAAAATGTAAATATGAATGTGATAAAAATATGGATGATGGAATAGCTAAGGGGTTCTTCTCCACACATGTTACACTTGCAATACAAGATTGATTTTCGGTTGGTCTTTCGATAAATTATGAAACTCAATGCTCCAAGTTAATTAGGTCCGCTTAAATTAACTTTCAAATTTCCCTAAATTCATTGGATTGAATGGAATACGCATTACAACCAAATTATTCTTAATCAAAGTCCCTAACTATGGAATACGCATGATAGAGACATTCAACAAAGATCATTAAGTTCAATGAAAATTATAAGTGTTGACGAGGCACTCGTTACTATGGAATACGCATGAAACTTATGCCAAGAATTCGTTTAACGCGATTGTTTATAAGCAACCTCCACTACTTGTGAATATAAGTTCATAACGATTAGGTGAAACTCACTTATATTCTAGCGTCATATTCATGCATGAAAATTAAGCTTGCAATCTTAATGAACATACATAAATAATTTATCAATCAAACAGTTAAACGAATTGAATCCACAACTTATGAAATACCAACCAAAAGTAATCAATTCATATTGCAAATATAAACATAGTTTCGAATCACCCCCTAGCTAAAGGGGGTTTAGTTCCTCATAACTTTGAAATCAAAGAAACCCCTAAACATTCCAACAACTCAAACTTGAATTGTATGAACGTTTAGGCACTCTTCTCTTCCATTCTCATACGTACAAAACAAAGAGAATTAAATTTAAACTTTGAAATCAAAGAAACACCTAAAAATTCCAACAACTCAAACTTGAATTGTATGAACGTTTAGGCACTCTTTTCTTCCTCGTTGTTGTAGCACAAGGTCTAAGTGAGCTTTGGGGATTATGTGAAGTGTTTTGGAGGGATGGGAAGTGGTTGGATAGTGGCTGCAATGAAGGAGAAAAACTGCACAGAAAATGGAAGGGGAATTGCGGCAATGGATGTGTATTTGTGTTGTGTGAAGTGTTGTGAATGGAAATATGAGATATGAATTGAATGAATGAATGCAAGGGTATTTATAGGAGTAGTGGAGGGAACATATGGTTGTTTGTTTAAGATGCAAGTGGCTAATTAATGATGGAAAAGTATGTGATTTAAAGGATGCAAAGTGAATGAATCATGAATCATTGTGGATGAAAGGTGGAAGTGCATGTGTTGATGACTAGGTTAGTGGGTGGAAATCTGAAAATGGCATATAGGAATGGGAGCTCACGGTTTGAATGTGTAAAGTGTGTGTGAATACATGTGAAGATGCAATAAATAATGCATGTAGGGTTAGGAAATAATGAAGAAATGCATGTGAGATGTTTGGAAAGGAAATGGGAACCCATGGCAATGAAGTTGTTTTGTGTTGTGAATTATGATGAATGCATGTGAGTTAAAGAGGGAGAATGTGGTGAAATGATGAAGTAGGAAGGTGGAAATGTATGTGAGATGTTTGGAAAGGAATAAAGAATGAATGGTGGAAATGTGAGTGAATGATGTGCATGTGTGAGAATGCATGTGGAATTAAGAGGAGTATGGAAGTGAAATAAATGAATGATATGTTAAGTGATAAGTGAATGATATGTGGTGAGTGATAAGTGAATGGTTTGATAAGTGATAAATGAATTAGTTTAAAGGGCTAGGGTTTAAGTACATAGAATGGGCCTAAAATAGGTTGGTTTGTATGGCATAATGTGTTTGATTGGGCTAGAGCCATTGTTTTGTGTCTTCAAGTGCATACAAGGCCTTCAAATTCGTCCATCCTCTTGGCTCCATGGATAAGCTATCCAATCCATGCCCAAAAATGCTCCAAATGGCCTCAAAATGCACTTTCTTGCTCCCTAGGCCCTTAGAACCTGAAAACACACAAAAGAAGCATAAAGGACTAAAATAACGAGAGAAACATAACGTAAATGCACGAGAACAAGCCATTTAAGTCGCATGAATATGCTCCTATCAATGCCCAAGATAATTATATCATCTGTAAAGAGAGCATGAGACCGTCACACCCCTTGAGAGAAAATTGGCATCAGTATTCCGGAATTCACCAAATTAGAAATACCACAGATAAGCACCTCTTCTTGGAGAAAGGATCACTTTGACAAACCCCGCGTCCACAAGAAAAATAGCCTGAAACTTGACCATTGACGAGAATAGAGAGCTTGGCAGAATGCAACAAAGCTTTCACCCAATCAACAAAAACACGATGGCAGCCAAAGGAACTCATCCGACATGTGTATTGCCTATAAGTTTTTTTACACTGTAAGTATTCTAGTTGTCACATCTTTGATTAGCCAACCATTAGCATCACGTTATTCACAACATGTAGCATCAACTAGCAATTGTAACAACATTTATTCTCTTCCACATTTTCTAAACACTATAATCATTCTTCACCTTCACTTTTTTATTTTCCTGTTGTTCGTCTCCCATTTGTAATGTTAGTAATATATATTTGCAAATTATTACTAGTTCTAAATTTAAAATTAGATCTTAGAGATTTCTTGCTCCCAAGGTAATACGGTTACGTATAGGAAAGATATTTCAGACCTTAGAGAGTTCATGATCTCTACTTTCGAGTTACACAATCACACTTAAAGTTAAATACTAACTATAACACTCTCCTATAAATGTGTAAATATTAAATACTCAAGTAATAAGCACATTTGATCTTTAGACAAATGTAGAAGCAATTGATGATGAAGTCGTCTTGAATCCAATCACTAATGCCTGGACAGATAAAAAGTAGGGAACCCAATAACTAAGGCAATAACACAGAAGCAGCCTGATAGATACCTAATAGTTTTGGTGTGCGTCATTGTGATGATTGGCTTTAGTGAAATAAGAGATTGTTGGACTTGTGCACTCAACGTCAATTTTGTAATATTATATCTAATGTTGTATTGGATCTTTTGTAGTATTAACTAATTCAATTTTAGCATAATTTTGAGTGTGCGACCAGAGAAGACCTCTTATAACACACGTCCACCTTTATTGTTGCATCCACACTAATAACGCATTATGTGTTAGTTTTTACCTACATTACATTTCAGTGATACAAGACGTGGTGTAACCGTTTTATGAAAGTTGTTATTGTGAGACAGAGCAACTTTCTAGTAAACTTTATGGTATGTAATAACTAAAATATAACAGTAAAAAATCATTGGAATGCAGTAAATGTAAGATTCCACATCGTCCAGGGGTGAGGATCATGTAAGCCTTATATGTATATTCTCATCTCTACCAAGCACTGTTAATACCAATCAAATGTCAAGTATTTATTATACAACAATTGCACAATTTATTTCGAATAGAAATTTCACAAGGATACAATGTATATATCTCATAATATAAACAATTAATAAAACTGAATTAATAAACCACAAAACACTGACTTGGTTAGGAAGATAGAGGCTTGCAGTAGCAATCTCCTAAGACAGAAATACGCCATAGAGGCTTGCAGTAGCAATCTCCTAAGACAGAAATACGCCCCTACACCAGTGCAGTAGTTCAAATGGACGTCTATCTTGCAGGATACAACTATCTAATCCAAGTTCTTGCACACGAACTTGGATTCTTGGTGAATTGATTGAGCGTTTCTCTGTGAAATATGGAGAAGGAAAATGAAATTGATGATCCAGTTTCTGATTTTATTGCCATATATATAATGGCATAATTTGAACAAATACAATTGTTCATGCTTATCAGTTTAAAAAAAAAAAAAAAAAAAAAAAAACCGAATGTAACTGAACGTAACTGTTCAATCAGTTTTATCCTTTCGGAAAAAACTGAATCCAAAAAATCAAAAACGTAACTTGTGTTTTTCGTCCATCCGAGCCCAAGAGCCCCAAGGTCCAAGCCCCATCTTTGACATTTAATATATACACCCAAACCCTCCATGTCTAAGGCCCAAGGTCCATGGCTTTGGCCCAATTCATTTCAAACTATAAGTGAGTGAACTCACTTATAAAGAAGAAGTTATAAGGCTGTTTGGGCGATGTGGGACTTGGAGTCCCACATAAAACTCAAGTTCCAACAATACCCCACATTTTCTATTCAAACTCTAGCAATACCCCACATTTGAATTGAAAATAAGATACTAGCTAAATTAGTAATGTCTTTCCAGAGAACTTAGATATGATACGCATTGGGATAGGTGTCTTTTGGACTTGAACCTTCTCATATCACATCTTGACACACGTCAATTCATACGGTTGTGTTCATTTTGGTCCTGAACATATCCTAATTTCATGAGACCTTTAGAGAAATTGTAGCCATACCAATTCTCAAAGATGCGACCCCACATCAATCTCATATAGGTAATGCTAATAAAGAATATCATGTTCTATTCATCTTAATCATAAGATATTAGCATTATTAAGAATAGTTATTCACCCTTTTCGTCTTACAGGCAACACACTGTTTTCCATCATAAGAATGAGTAAAGATTGTGTGTTTCTTACTTTGAGTTTTCCTCAACTAGTTTGCCTATTGAACCTAGACCATGGGATCTCCAATTAGCTAGGTTAGGTTTCCGTCAAGTTATAACTCATTGAGTTGGCTTTAAACCCATTCCCCTCGATGTAAATGCCACTTGATCCTTGGATAGGCCTTTTGTCAAAGGATCGGCAATATTCTCCTTAGATTTAATATAATCAATGGAAATAGTTCCATTCTTGAGTAGTTGTCTAATGGTTTTATGTCGTCGCCTTATATGTCTCGACTTCCCATTATATTCAGCGTTTTTGGCTCGAAAGACTATAAACTCTGATTCCATTGTCGAACGTGCTATACATGTTTACTTGGATGATTTCCATGACACAGCTGCTCCACCAAGTGTAAATGCATATCCACTTGTGGATTTACTGTCTGTGCTCCCTGAAATCCAATTTGCATCACTATATCCTTCTAATACTGGGGAATATTGAGTGTAATGCAAACCATAATTCATTATATGCTTTGAGTATCTTAATACCCTTATTAAAGCATCCGAGCCCAAGAGCCCCAAGGTCCAAGCCCCATCTTTGACATTTAATATATACACCCAAACCCTCCATGTCTAAGGCCCAAGATCCATGGCTTTGGCCCAATTCATTTCAAACTATAAGTGAGTGAACTCACTTATAAAGAAGAAGTTATAAGGCTGTTTGGGCGATGTGGGACTTGGAGTCCCACATAAAACTCAAGTTCCAACAAGCTTGAGGCCTTTTGGGAGCTCACTGGTTTCAGGTTCCGTAGGAACTCCGAAGTTAAGCGAGTTCGCACGAGAGCAATCTCAAGATGGGTGACTCACTGGGAAGTTCTCATGTGAGTTCCCAGAAACAAAACCGTGAGGGCGTGGTCGGGGCCTAAAGCGCACAATATCGTGCTACGGTAGAGTCGAGCCCGGGATGTGGTGGGTGCCCGGGCCTTTGGGACAAAAGATTATTGAAACTCATAATTTGATACAATTTTTAAACAGTGGCAAGAAGTGCCCACTCTATAAAACAGAAGCATAACTTGTACTATCGTAAAACAGAAGCATAACTTGTACTATCGTCCGATTTTGGTTGCACTCAAGCCATTACAGAGCGGAATTTCATGGCAGTTGTCACTGCGATGATGATACACCAATTGGCAGGTCCAGCAGTCAAACAAAACTAAGGTGCACTTTAACATTTTACAAACGTGAAATGGTGAAAGGATCTGAAATTTTTAAAGGGGAAGAATAAAGGAAGAGAAGGGTCAATTTCAATTTTGACGCAATCATGGAGAAAGGAAGAGAAGGAATTTTATTAGATACCACCTAAACAGTTATAGGCTTATACAACCGACACTATTTAATGAGAAAAAACTTTGTTGTTGTTATTATATTTGCAAATGGCTCATAATGTATTGGATTTGTTCATTTCAACTTCATTCATCTAATCTTTTGGGACTGGTTTGTTAGAATTGATTTCGATAAGACTATTACTAAATTTAAGACATTTTGAAGAAAAAATGGATGACAATTCTCATATTTTGTCCAAGTTAAAGGTTACTTATGAAGAAAAGATATATTTCCTAATTCTCACAATTCACAAAAATGGATTGATTGAAATGGACAACTTTTCTTCGTAAGTAACCTTCAGCTTGAACAAAATAAGAAAGTTGTCATCCATTTGTTCTTTCAAAATTTCTCACTCGAAGATCAGAATGGAAGAAGCAAGCCATATTAATGCATAGGCATACCTAAGTCAATTCATCTAATCTCGTCCAAACATAGGGCTGGTTTGGGATTGTGGTGATTAAAAAAAAAACAAACTGCGTATTAAAAAATCTGGAACATCAAATGTGTTTGGTAAAACAAACAAAAAAAGTGTTTTTTTTTTTCAAACTGTTGTCAATGATAGTATAGAAAACCAGAATTATGGTTTACCATGCTTCTAGAAAATTGCTTTTTTTTTCTTTTCCAAAGCATAATAATCAATGGCCATTTAATGAAATTTTCAAATGACAAGTATACCCTCACATATTTTACAAAATTACAATTTTTGCTCCTACATTATTGTCTTTGTTAATTATTATATCATATAAATGCCATATCATTTTTAGTTATTTAACATATTCACAGCAATTTATATAAAATTTTACCAAACACTTAGAAAACTTGTTTTTTGTTAAAAGCACGTTAACAAAAAAAAAACAAAGTTTATTAAACACTCAACAACTTATTTTACAACTGTTTAATTCTCACAGCATATCAAAAACAATTTAAAAAAAAAAAACAGCAATATCAAGATAAGGGGTGGTCCTCTATTTGCTTGCCCCGGTCCCATCACAACATTATTTGGATGAAAATCCTTGACCGCATCCGGCCTTTATGGCTAGCCTCAATAACAAGTCGGACTAGGCTAGAGCCAAACATGTGCTAATAAGGGTCAGACTCAGTGGTGGTAGGTCGCCACCACACTCTATTATCCTGGGGCCACATCCAATCAACCAAACAGAGCTGTTGCATGTTGGGTGACAGCCCACAAGAGTGCCTCTTGTCTCAAAGCCAGGGAGCTCCTAGACCTTATTTTCTATTTTCTGATTTGAATATCATTCACTGCAACTGCAAAATCAACCAAACCAGGAGGTTGAAAGGGCAATGCCACCAGAAAGGAGGGCCCTATACTTATAGGGTACCCCTTCAATGATCTATCAACAAATGTGTTTTGGAAGGTATCTCTATATTATCATGATGGAAGGTTCACAACCATCATTGAATTGCCTTTGTCCCCACTGTTTTTACGGTCTCTGGACAGACAGATCCTCCTCACTAGAATTGTACTACTCCACAATCCTGCAAAAGATATACCCTCCCCTACCAACCAATAATGCAAATATTAACCCGTTTCAAAACATTGGTCTATTGCATCATCACGCATGTAGTTGAAGTAGTTAAGAACATTTACCGAGGTCTCTTGGAACCCAAAAAGCACCAAGACAAGGTGAGATATTAACAAAAGTATCGATTACTTTAGAATTCATAAACGGAGAAACTATAGATACCAACAAATCCACACTAGCCAAACTGGCTAATACCTATGCATATTCGGATCACCATGTCTAGTTTGTAACCCACGAATAAAAAAACAATTAAAAGGTGGATAAGGAACAAGAAAAAGAGAGAAACTGAAAAGATCACAAATGGTTACTGCAAGTTCATGCCTTGTCTCTTCAGTTTGTAGCTTTGACAATTTTACAGGGATGGAACTGAGGAACTTGCAAAGGTCGAACCTAGCACGTCATCATATATGCTTGCCCCATCAAGGCTACTCTTCTTGATCTCACCTCCTCTTGGGCTGCTCCCTGAGCTGCTGTTTGAAAGCGAACAGAAAGTTGACTTCTGCAAGACACCAGTTGGGGAAGATCCCAACTGAGAGTTGCCATCCCACCCATCATTTAAGAGGTTAAGCGGCGATGTTGAGTTATTGCAGATCTTCCCACTGCTGGTGGTGTTGGTTATGACCTCTCCTAAAGGACCCCCCATTGAATTTCCCCAGGGGATAGGTATCCAATTAGTTTGTTCCTGGCTTGGTTCGCTAAGGTCATTGCTCATTCCCAAATTCATTTGGGCAGGCACAAACTCCCGGGATAGCCTCAGCGGTGAGAGCACAAGTTTCTCGTGCGTTGGGGAGGAAGAGGATGATGAGAACTCCGAGGATGCCATTGGGATCGACATTGACAGCTGAGTCCAGTCTGATTTTATTTCTTCAGGCCAAGTAGAGACTGAGTGACTGGACTGGTCCTTAGGCCAATCATCCATGAACTGGCGAAGCGGATGTTGGTCTTGAGTTTCTTGATCAGTGAAGTCTAGGAAAGAACCACCAAAATCTTTAGAGATGTACGAGTTCCTGTGTGAAGGGTTGAGAAGTGAATCAGTAGAAACAATTCCAAACTCTGATTGGGAGGATTCTTCCGCTACGAATTCTTGTTTCCCAATTTTAGAAGTCGAATTGTTGGATTTCGGCTTAAGGCTAGGAGCAGACATCACGGAAAGTCCACGTGGATCTTGCATCCTGCAAAACACACCATCTAATTGATTAGAAAATGCCCAACACAGTGCATAAAGTAAAGTAGAAGAGTGAAACAGAAACACCAGTAAGAAATATGCACAGCCATTATAATTACATTACAATTTCAATGATAAAGGTCCTAATTTGAGTATCCAAATTAGTAGGACTAGTCACTGTCACCAAATTAAAGATGGAATGATGGGGTCTCCAAATAAAGTAAAGGAAAAGGGTTGTTTAATCGAAATCTTATAATAAAACTAGAAGGCCTAATCAGAACTAAAACAGATAAGAAGCTCTAATTTTTCACCTGTTGACAAAGGCATCTGCAGAAGAAGGATTGGCAGCAACAGCAGGCTGCAAGCTTTTGAACTGCTGCGGCATGGTTGTGACACTGTTGGATGCGCCATTGCTTGCCATCACGGATGTTGACATTGACGAATTCATAGGCACCCTCTTTGAATTACTGGTCCCAGAGACGGCCTGGCCAGGCTGGCCTTCCACAGGCTTTCTTGAACGATGGCGGCCCCTGTTAATATGCCTTTCACAATACTTCTGATCTGCAACAGCATCTCTCGAGCAACGCCATTTCTTCCCATCCGTTCTGCGACACCTCCCAGGTTCGGGATCATTGTTGCCAGAGAAGCCCAGATGGTAAGCGCCCCACGCTACTATATCAAAATCAAAATCACAACATATAGAGGCAATGGAAAATAGACAAATCAGACAAAAGGGAAAACACGAAGAACACGATTTCTGAATCAAACCTAGCATTTACATACTCATTGCAAGCACTATCCTGGACAGAACTTTCGAACAACATACATAAAAATTGGAAATTTCATTCTTTGAACAAATAGTAGTTTAAGTTTAAAACTTAAAAATTAAATTTCAATACAGATGCATTTCGACGAATCGAGAAATCGTTGAGCAGCGATAGAAGGAGCTTACTTGAGGTGGGATTAGAAGGACCAGACAAGCCATAAGGGTAGAGGGGTTTCTTGAGAGGTACGAGCAGATTGGAAGGGACAGGCACATTTGAAGTCATGTACTTGTAGATCAAGGCCTGGTGCTCCAGCTCAATCCACTGAGAAGGAGTGAAGGGTCCTCTAGCCCCAGTCAAAGGCCCATGCATGCTCAGATTCAAGCTTCCATAACCTGAAACAAAAAAACAAAAAAAAAAAAATCATTGCATCAACCATTTGTACAATTTACTATATTTACATTTAAACCGCGAAAAAAACTATAAAAAAAATTATCCCAAACAAGTCTTATCTGCTAGTCCTATTTTCTTTTCCCATTTGGTTTCTATCAATCTTTGAGCTGTTTCTAGGAAAAGACCTGAGAACTAATATTTCTACAAAATGCCTTATGAAAAGACTCACCGGGCAACAATTATAGCAAAAACCCATCTATCAATTGCACAAAAATGTCCATGAAATGAAATCTCTGCCTTCACTTTCACATCTCAAATCCCATCTCATAAAATCCATGTCCAACATTGACCACCAACACACCACCCCAAAAAAAATTAAAAAATAATGAACTAAATAAATAAATACCTGGTGAGCCTGCATTCCTTGGGTAAGGAGAGAGAATGGCACTGGGATTCCTCTGGTAATAGGCAAAGTCTCCATCTTTGCTGAGAAAACTGACTTCTGATTTGTTATTAGAAAAGCTCAGCATTTGCTCCTGCCTGTGAGTCTCAGCTGGAGGAGGACGCAGCTGATAATTAGATCTCAGCAGAGGTGTCCCCTGGTACTGCAATGGCATTGTCTTGGGATCATTCAAGTCTTCGTTTTTCGGCATTTTTGAGGCCGTCCAGTCGTCCTCCGCCGGCCAAGATCTTTGCTGCTTGGTGGAGGCGGAGCCAGATCCGTCACCAACTTTTCCCGCTGCCTCTCCTCCTCCAGCGTCGGGACCCACCAAACCCTCCAAACCCATCAGCCCAAAATCCATTCCGGACACCTCGGCCATTCCGCGGGCGTTGAGTTCATGAGCAGGAAGAGGAGGAAGAACAAGGTTCAGAGAGTTGGACGACAGAGATGAAGAGGCGCATCTTGAGTTGGGTTTCTTCTAGTGTTTGAGTAGAGAGAGAAAGAGCTGGTTTTTTAAAAGGAGTGGTCTTTGACAAGTAAAAAACAAATAATTGGAGAGAGCGAGAGAGAGAGAGAGAGAGCGAGACAGAGACGAAACAAGGTTTTCCCAGTGTTACAAACAAAGCTAAGCTAGTAGCAGTACCAAACACCCTCCCTACCACTTCCAAGACATGCTCGCACAAGTTTATCTATCACTATTTAAAGGGGAAAATGTTGGCATTTTTTTCAACTATTTTTTGACATGAAGATAAAATCAGATATTTGCTATGCATGTTGCGTTGGAGCATGGTATGCACCGGAGTTTTAATTCGCTAGATTTTTTGGACTCTTTGATCAAATATAAAAAAAGAAAAGATCTTAATGTTATTATCTAACGCATGCTATACAACGAAGCATAATAAATAAAAAAATTTATCTCAGTGCTAAGGTACTGAATTTGGATTTACTATCAAATTGTAAGCGGATACGCATAATTAATTTACTATAATCTTTCTAACCCTTGTTCTAGAATGAACCAGGTACAAATGAACCTGAGTTCATTAGGGTTTGACTGCCAACTACAATTTAATTAGGATATGGTTTCTGTCTTAAAACCAGGTAGGACTATCTAATATCCTTAATTTTCCATTAATAAAAAATCTGAAATTTAAAATCCTCAATTTGTTTCTTTTCCTTCTTGAAAAAAAAAATTGAAATAGCAACTACGTACTCTTTTAGTCTTTTGTTAGTTTGACATTAAAAATACCTACTGAGATATCTGCACTAGTACTAACTAAAAATAAAGTCCTCAAGAAAATTGATGGAGTGGAATGTATAAATTGACCCCGGCCCGGGCCCCCACCACATTCCGGGCTCGATTCCGCCGTATCACGATATTATCCGTTTTGGGCCCCTACCACACTCTCACGGTTTTGTTTCTGGGATCTCACACGAGAACGTCCCACTGGGTCACCCATCCTGGGATTGCTCTAGTACGAACTCGATTAACTTCGGAGTTCCGATGGAACCCGAAGCCAGTGAGCTCCCAAGAGGCCTTGTGCTAGATAGAGATGAAAATATACATATAAGGTTTACAGGATCCACTTCTCTGGGCGATGTGGGATGTTACACTAGCAACAATATGATTCAATCAGTTGTTTATTAAATATTATTTTCTCTATTTTAAACATGTTCAAAACATCTTAAGAGGCGTGTAATGCCAGTTATAAAAAAAAGTTTTTCGCACACGGATAATAATATGATTAAATTAGTTGTTAAATGATTTTTTTTTTCTTTTTAACAAACGATATTATTTACACTAAGGGGGAGAGGCTGAGCCTAGCCTCACAATGAGCTATTCAATCAATTGTTTATTAAATATTATTTTCTCTATTCTTAATGTAAATTCTATAGAGACCAATTTTATTATGTGAATTCAGCTGCTTTAATTGGTTTATGAGGGGTTTCTTCTAGCATGATCTAAGATTATTCATTTACTTCAAATATTTGACTTTTCTTTTGTCAATTTACAAACACACACACACACAAACACACACACACACACACATACATACATACATACACACATTGTGATTCAAAAAATGTCTTCCACACGAGCGTGTGCATTGAGGCTAGTTATATTATAAGTCATTGGTTTCCATGGCTAGTCAAATAGGTATGGGAATTGTTTCAAATATCATTAACCTATATTTGTGTATGTCATTGGGCTTCAATAGTTTACATTGGTATTATTTAACTTTTGCGAAGGGTGAAGGAAAAGGCACGTGACCACTTCAACAACTAGGTTGCATTTATCTTTTCATTTGCACAAAAAAGAGAGAAGAAAGCTCTGCTTTCTCTTCTGATATACATACCACGTCAACAACTCAGTTCAGGAATGAGAATGATTCAGAAAGATGGGCACCCAATTTTCCATTTCAAATTTCAATTCGTGGGTTCTTAGCAGGAGCATGGGTTCTAGTTATTGGTCCATAACTTAGTGGTGTCAATTGACTTGGGGATTTAGCCACTTTCAGATTTATTGGAAGTCGAGTTGGGAGATTAAAATTTCAGTTACAAAGCAACTTGAGAGTCGAAGAAACTGATTGGGAGGCTATGACTGCATTGAGTAAACCCAGGCGGTACAAGGCAATAACTTGGCTTTAAACCCTTGTCGGTTACGAGAAAAAAAAAGCTACGGTGAAAAAAGGGAAGACAAAGAAGAAAAACATAAACGACTGGGCATTAATTTAGTCAATTGGGGCTAATCATAAATGAAGCAGAAGAAGTGAAAACAAAGAGATTAAAAAAAAAAAAGGAGGATTATCATTGAAGAAGGCATTCGCAGAGCCAGGAAAAGAAGGCAGTGGCAGAGTAAGGGGATTTTCAGGCTTTTTCTGAACTTATTTTTCTTTTAATTTTTTTATGAATTCAATAATATTTCCGGTTATGTTTCAGAACTAATTTCTTCTAGATAGGGTTCCGATGTAGCCATGATTATGAATGCTTAAATTCTGAATTGAATTACTTTCAAGTTTTCAAATTTCATTGAGTATCATTTGATGTGCTTATATACTTGGTTTTAGTCTTGGTGATTAGCTACCATCTTGACTTTTCTTAGTAAATTTGATGCAAGTTGTGCAAATTTCTTGTTTTCAACTTGAGTGATAACTTCTTGCAAATAGATACCATAAATTACCTAGCAGTAGATGTCATACTCTAGGATTTGTGTAGTCTTTACATAAATTTCTACTAATCGTAATGAGTTTCATTATGTTAAACTAATCTAGATGCCATGGATGGTTGCATAGTGGAATATATGTAATAGTCTAGATGCCATGGATATTACATGAAATAGGGAAATTTGACTATCAATGAGATTGATTACTTGTTAATAATTCATTGCAAGAAACAAGTATGATTGATTATGGTGAGTCGGACGCTCTAGTGTTTTACTCTATTGAATTACAACATGTTTTCTTGGCTACCACTTTTTGTATTGTGATCACACATTCTTGTTTTCATTTGTTTTGTTTTACTTTTAGTATCAACTCTCAAAACCATCATTATTTATTAATCTTTGTTAAATTTTACTACGTTGCAATTGGATTTAAGTTAGTTGTTTAAAATTAGATTAAGACCTGGTTTGGTACTGAGGTGATTCTGAAAAAAGCTGGTATAAAAAAAAGCTGGAAGCTGTTTTTGTGTTTGGTAAACATTCAGCTTCAGCTTTTTTTCACAGTTTTGGGTGAAAAAAAGCCAAAAACAAGAAGCTGCAAAACCCAGCTTTGAAAAATCGGCCTTTTTTTTACATCTGTTTCACATAAAAATTTACCAAACACTATAATACTATTTTTTTTTCAGAAGCACTTTTACAAAAAAGTTTACCAAACACTCTGCTGCTTTATTTCACAGCCGCTTATTCTCACAGCACAGCAGAATCAGTTTTTTTTCAAAGCACAGCAATACCAAATCAGCCCTAATTTTTGTGGGATGATATTAAGTGCTTGCTTTCTATACTATCAAACAATTCGTACGTTTGCGAGCATAAAATTTGGAACTAAGTTGGACTAATTTAGGTTAGTTTAAATTTCGCAACAAAGATACCATAAATCCTTAATCCAACAGTCATACGGTTTTTAGATTTAAGTGATTTTTGGTAGATATGACCTTTAAAGTAAGACCTAAAACATTATAGAGTGAGTCCCACAAAACATCTGTAAAAAATTATATAAAAAATAATGTTACGAATCCATACGCAAATCCACACTAGTAGTTCATGTTTGCAATAAAAGTTAATTGCATTAGCAGCAAAATCAAAAGATTGAGGACTTCTATGCGTTTCTTTCATCAAGAGGAAAAATTATCCTTCAAAAATGTATGCATTCATTTACATTGTTGGATTTGACTGATGTTCGAATACAATATGTCCTGGGATCGAAACTGGCAGAGAGACTAGACAGTATTATTGGCATATTGAAAAATCTCTTCATCGCTTGAGGTAGATGAGACTTTGCCTTGATTCAAAGAACCTTATCTGGTACCCTTGTTAGTTTCTTAATTAATTGGCGTTACTAAACATTAACGCCAATTAGTTTCTTAATTAATTGGCGTTAATTAATTGTCAAGGCGTTACTAAACATTGTAGAAAACCAATATATGTCTTTTTTTTTTTTTTTTTTTTTTAACAAACGATATTATTTATACTAAATGGAAGGGGAGTAGACTAAGCTTCACAATGGGCTAGCAATAATGTGGTTTAAATTTGCATTTGGCAAGAATCGAACCTAAAACCTCTCACTTACAAGTAAAGAAAAATACCACTAGACCATAGTACTAAGTGGCCCATATATGACAGTTTTAAACAGCTTGTTATATTGTAAAAATGTATCTCTATAATCAAACAATTAGGTTAAAATTATGAATGTACATGATTAATTGATTGGCCACCTGAGGTTGTCAATGTGTTACCTTAGACAACATGTTATACCATACATAGGTAAACCAATCTGTCAATGCGTTACTTTAGCTTCTCACACTCTTCTATTTAATTATGTTCATTGTTTTTGTTTGATATATTCAATTTGATAGCCATAAATGAAAAAAGAAATGTGAAGAAAAAAAATTTCTAGTGTGAAAATAACTTCATTATATATATCCTCAACCATTAGACATTAATAAGCTTAAGGGTGCAATTCGGGTGGGTTGGCCGGGTTAGATGGTCAACCCAACCCTAAACCAACATTCTTAATTCAGATTTATGTGGGCTTATTCGGATTTAGGTTTAAATTGCGTTCGAGCTTACTCGGGTTGGGTTCGGGTTTGCACAATTTTTTCAATTTTAATCTTATAACTTACTATTTTATAAGATAGATCTCAAATTTTGAACCAAATAACATAAAAAATATTTAAAATTCAATTTTACACAAACAACACTAGCGTTTTAATCAAAAGAAACGTAAAATCAACACAATCATTTATTGTTCAAATGAAAACCAAACAACAAACTTCAAGTATAGCTCTCCCAAACTTGTATCTAGCTTATATCATATGAAGTGAGACGGGTACTATGTACGTGAAACAAGATTATATTCCTCCACAAAATTAAATGAAAGTTATGGTGGAAAATAGCTCCCAATAATTTGTCAATGTAGCTTAACATTGTCACGTGGTGTTCCATTAATTAATATACTAGAATTATTTCGAAATTGTAATCCCGGAATTAGGTGAATCAACACCAAGTGATAGTAATACAAGTTCACACAAACACATAAGATTCCTCAAAGGAAACAAGTGTGCTATCCAACATAGAAACAAAAATCTAAGCATTGTAGTAAGAAAATCTTACGTAGAATTTGAAGGTAGATAAAATATGTTAACCAAAAGAGGAGATATTTTCTAGTGGATTCGGAATACAAGATGGTACAACACGTATCATAGTTTAAATAGAAAAATTTAAGAAAATATAGTCGGTTTTAAGACAAGAGCCAAATAAAGGAGAGATTTTTTAGTGTGTAGAAAACACGGGGTAGTATATACAAGTCATGGAAATTTTTTTTCAAGTGTCCCTTCAATTGTATAATTACATATGATGTACCGTCCCGTGTTCCGAGTACATTGAAAAATCTTTCCAAATAAAGAGAGGAGAGCGGGACCAAGGGTTTTAGGGGGAGGGGGGAGGGCTGAAAGTGTGTTGGAAGGAGAATAACTTGTATGGCACGAGACACCACGTAATGGTGAATCCGTGTCATACAAGTTATTCTCTTTGAAAAGAAAGGGGGCGTGTTTTTTTGTGTCGTAGAATTGACTTGGTCCCTTTTTTGGATATTAATTTTTCTTTTTTAAAGTGAAACATAGTAACAATATCATTTAATTATATTATAACACATAATATAAGTATATCACCTTGTGTTGATTATACACACAAAAATTTCTCCTAAAAGAAGACTGACTCTCTCCAAATCTTTTACTCTTTTTTTCACAAAATCTCATTCAATAAATAAATGAACCCTCCTAATTTATTTTCCTCTCCTTATCTTCACTCTACACAACACACAAATTTAAAGGATTAATTTGTGAGTTAAAAAGTAAAAAGGGAAATTGCAAAGCATTTTGTAATCTCGTAAATTGAATGAGAATTTTTAAATCGTGTCCGTTAATCGTACATCATACATTCAGTTTTTATCAGGTACTGTTCATATTTAATTTTAAATAAAAATATTTAAAATAATTTCTAATTACATAATGTACGATGAATAGACACAATTTTATAATCTCTAGAATTTTCACGATCCGGATCCTCATTCATTCAAATTGGACACGATTAATGTGCAAAAGATCTACTCAAAATTGATATCCCAAGTCCAAACAAAATCGGTGAGGGCATTGATGTCACTTCATAAAATTATCAAGGTTCTGTCGTTTTCCGTAACAGCATAAGTTAGGGGTATTCTTGTCTTTTACCCTAAAATAGTCCGCTAGGGGTTTCTTCTTTGAGTTTTATCTGTCAGGACTGTTTCATATGGTTGCATGTAAAAAAAAAAATTAATTTTAACGAAAAAAATGCCGGTACTATTCATTTTAATGAAAAACCATATTTTTACACTAAAAAATTAATCATAGTACTATTCATTTTACCTTTTATTTTGTCATTTTTATTAAAACTCAAAGTTTTTAAGTCATTTTCATTAGTTTTTTTGTAAAAAAATGTTTGGCATGTGACCCTCTCCATGCTCTAAACTTAGACCACTGCCCTCTTCACTAACCTCCTTTTCGCTACCTTCTCTTTTATGAATCAATAGGATTTCCATATGCCTCCAAACCATTCAACGATTATCCACGCATGGCGTCTAAACATCTTGTTATTATAGTAGATACTAATCACAATCGTTGTGCTTAAACAACTTTGAATTGTTGATTATATTATTTTAACAATCAACATATATATTACAACGATTACGCGCTTTTGCACCTATCTTGTTACGTATACCCCAAAACCAACAAGATTACTATGGATGGCCTCCAATCTATCTTGTTTTCTTGAAGAAATACTAATCATGCATAATCATCTAAAATGCGTTTGAACAACTTTGAATCGCTAATTAAACAGATAGCTAATTAACAACTAAAGAATGGTGGTGATTCCGCTTTTGAACCTATATCTAAGAATAACATGACTAAAAGAGCTAACCCCACGAGTGAACAAATAATTTTGATCTTATCCAAAATAACTAGCATCCAAATTCCAGTTCGATCCATTTCAAGTCTGGATGCAATGTGGAGGATGATTCCATCTGAATTTCTGGAAAGCCAAGCGTGCGTTGTGCATCCCCATCTAATTAAAAGACAAAAAGTCGCAAGTAAACTGAAGCAATTGCATGTCTTGTGGTTTCGACATGTATTAGCCATGTTTTACGTTGGGATCATCACCATAGACAAATCTTCTTAACTGCATCCCAAAACCAAAAGCCAGTTGCTCCATTTTCATGGACAGCTGGTGTCCATACAACCAATTACCAAAATTGTTGTTTACTACCTTAATGCAATATATATATATATATATATATATATATGGGAATGAAAAATAAATTAAAATTGAACTTATTATTTATGAGATTTGAATTTAATATTTCTCACTTACATATAAAACTAGCATCACGTTTTATAACTATTAACTTAACCCCTAACCAGAGATAAAATTTCATAACCTAAATAACTCAGGATAGATCTTTGTGATCCGGAGTGGATTCTAAGGAAGGGCAAACCCAACTTTGCAGTAGGAAGGTGGTCTTTGCTGGGATGGGTTCAAATAGAACTGAACCGAGGATAAATTCAATGATCCAATATTTTTGGGGATTCATCACACCTTAAACCCTAAAACCAACTCCAATGAGTGGGGTTAAAGCTTAAAATTTAGGTTTTAACCTAAAAACAACTTTTCTCCTCCAATAGTTTTGATTAAAATTTTAATCCAAGATTATTAAAAAATGAATTTAGCCTAAATTTTTTTAGTAACTTTTTAAAAATAAAATTTATGTTGATTATCCTAATTTATTTTTCTGAATATTTTAACCTAAAAATATTTAGATTCCGATAAATAATAAAAATAATTTTTTAACTGATTTAGTTGTTGGATTTAATTTTAGACCATCATATCTTTTATTTTATCTTTAGATTTGTTCATATTCTATCTTAGCCATTGTATTTATTGTATTTATAAATTAGATTATAAAATTTGAATTTGGACTGTTGGATCAACCAACGGCCCAATTATGTGGATCGTCAGATGAAAGTAGTCGTTTGGGGAGAATTTGAGTGGTCGACAAAGCTATCCGTGGCGGTTCCCATCCGCTGCAGCTCTGTCGCATGTGGGACGTGAGACGTGTCAATGCAGTGAAGTTTTTTCATGCTTGCGCAAGGGCAGTGGTGGGTCATAAAATTTAGCCTTGGCTGATATTTGGGCAAAATTTAACCCAAAACCAAGTTTTAACCCAAATCTTTTAAAACCCATGGAAGTGGTACCATTTGAATGATAAGAGCTTCTAACAATAAGTAAAAAGTAATACTATTAGATGATAATATTATATGAAAAATAAGGAAGCCAAACCAGATTCATTAGCTTCACAACTAGAGTGGGACATACTCATAATCAATGAGCAGCAGGTGTGGGTAATAATTTTATCAGCTTAGCTAGAATAGGTTACGTGGTGCAAAACCAAAAGTGGTAAGGCGCCGAATGTTGCCGCAGTGGAAGCTACTGCGATTATTGTCGAGTCCGACTTGAATGAGAACATCTCTAACTTGGTAAATGTTTCTTCATCTGGCAGTTGGGAGGCCTTCCCCATCCTAGCTAAAATTTTGCAACTGGGGGAATCCTTTTAGGATTGCCGTTGGTCTTGGGTTCTAAGATCGGTCAATATGGCGGCGCATCGGTTAACGTCGAGAAGTAATTCGGAGATGTGCGGTATCATTTGGGTTAATCACCCTACATCTTTATTGATTCATGTTCTGAACAAAGATGGGTTACCCTATCTTCCTTAATTTTGTTGTTCTGGCAGTGGAGGGAGTTGCTTTAGCACTTGGAGCAGCATCTTAAGCTTCTGCTCCCTCCTCCTTTGCTTTATGTTTGTTGCTTTCTTTGTAGCTTGCCTTCTGTGGGTTTCTTTGTTCGTTTGGGTTTAGCCCTGGTTTTATGATATTTTCAGTTCTCCAAAAAAAAAAAAAAAAAAAAAAAAAAAGAAAAAAAAAAAGAGGTGTCGTTATTCAACACAGCCACACTGTTTTTCAATATTTGTTCAAATTAAATAAATTGAAGAAGATTTAGGGATAAAAATAAACAAAAGATATGTAAGAGATAAATAAAGTGTATGAATAACATCATCTTTTCGCCACTAGTACTATGGTCTATTAGTATTCCTCTTTATTTGTAAGTGAGAGGTTTTAGGTTCGATTCTCGCCAAATGCGAACTTGAACTACAGTATTGCTAGTCAAGTGTGAGGATTAGCCCACCCAAACTTCCTTAATGTAGATAATATCATTTGTTAGAAGAAAAAACACCACCCTTCCAAGGAAAAGTCATTGTCAAGTTGAAACACATGCGCTATCTTTTTTTATTTTTGGAAGTTCATGGTTATTGTCTTAAAGTTGTGCTATGATATTACCTTATGAGAAATGCTAAAGAGATTTTTAAAAGTGAAACTCTCCATAGACTTACATCATGTTTTTGCACAATACTTTATAATGTTGACTAAAAAATTAACGTTAAACTATGAAGTGTCAGATAATTCATCTAGAGTCCCCTTAGCATTTCTCTAGCCTTATTTAGGTACTATAATGTTTTTTCTACTTTGGTTCCTATAATACTATTATCCTGCTCTTTTAGCTTTGCATTAAATTATGGCTTTACTAGAAGCCTGACTCATCTACATGTAATGCTGTAATTGACCATAAAAAAAAAACTCTACCCACCTCCTAATTAGAGCATTAAGGTATAAAAGAATTCTTCGGTGTTTCAAATTATTAGATAATATAAACTTTTTAATGGTTGGATTTTAATTTTTGTGGTTTTGACCAATACTCAAAAGCACTAGAAAATTCTTTAATGTTACTATAGACATGTTAATTATTTCCAAGAGTCACCAATTATTCATCAAATCTGTTCAATGATGTTTTGATTAATAAACTTGTCAAGACCTCACTTTTGGGGGGTGGGGGTTTTGGGGGCGGTTGGTTTTGTCTGAAACAAGACCTCGCTTATTAACGATAAACAATGATTAAAGTAGACTTACATTTGCTAATTAGTACAACTGCAGTTTAGTGTTGTTCGTCTCTACTTATAATTGTGAGTTTTAAGTGTGACGTTTTCAAACTACCCTATTTTTGAAGCATTGTATATGAGCCTCTCTGATTAGGTTGTACCCACTTGGGCCATCGCCAGTACTGCATTTTTTATCCATCGATAATTCGTTATACCAAGTGACACGATCGTCTTAATTAATGTAAGGGTCATACGTACATCCGAATCCTACATTGTTGGTTGATCCGAAAAGTTTGAAGCCCAAAAGGTTTGATAGCGGTGAGGACCTGTCGCATAAGCTCATGCCTTACGAGATGAGAAGAAGGGCATGTCGTGGTGCTGGCGTGGCCCATCATCTGACGGGTTTTGCTTTGCGTTTCATTGACATTGAGTTTTTTTTTTTTTTTCTTTGGGTTTTGATCGTGTCGATTACAAGCCACGATTTTTTCTTCGGGTTTTTTGAAGTTGGGAACTTGCTGCATCTCTCAAAGAAAATAATGCGAGATTCGACTCATCTGGTGTGAAACTAATAGCAGCGGGTGTTGGTACCCCTGATAAAGCTCGTATCCTCGCAGAACGGGTATCTTTATTTTCCTTCACGTGTCAGTGTGTCACTACACTGTTTCTAATGCTGCGGTTTATAAAGTTGTGTTCGATGCTATAATCTTTGAGGGCTATATTTCTACTTTGAGTGCTTGTTTAATAAGCATCATAAATAGATATGGCATGAAAAGAATATGGGTATGTGTTAAACTGCAGTATGGATTTATTTGTTATGTGTCAGGAATGCATCCACATACATCCAGTATACATGTTGGATCAAGGAATGAGATGCTAAGGTTTTTAGTAAATGGGTTTAATCGTGATGTTAATCATGTTAATTTTCTGATCATTAAATAAAAAGCCACATGACATGAGTATCTGTTTGGGGTCTCGTTCATGGGTCACAGATGCAGCCACATCTTTTTGACACATTTGTAACCATCAGATGTGTATCTAACAGTTGAAGGGTGCATATTATTTTCTAGGAATAGTATTTACATGTACGAGGTTCTTGTAACTTCTCTTTACATTACTTAACTGTTGAAAATTATATATTATAACATTTAATTTTTATATGAATGAAAAATAAAAGTCATATGCCATAGTTGAATTTAAATTCATAAGTTGCGTCTGTTCGTTAGAACTTTAGGCAACAGTCACAATGTTTTAAAAGGGGGTGGCTTGAGTTCCATATAAACTCAAACATCCCACATGTCTAGAGGTAATAAAAGTTTTTATATGAATGAAAAATAAAAGTCATATGTCATAGTTGAATTTAAATTCATAAGTTGCGTCTGTTCGTTGGAACTTTAGGCAACAGTCACAATGTTTCAAAAGGGGGTGGCTTGAGTTCCATATAAACTCAAACATCCCACATGTCTAGAGGATTAAGAGAAGAGTTTTTCTCTAAGGTCTTTTAGTCTTGGTTAGTCAAATTTCGAGTCGTGTCTTGAGAGTATGAAATATATGAAGTTCGCCAAAGTCCGATGATTGAAGTGCTTTGACTTCGGATTATAAATTGTTGAATCCAGAGAGACGGACGCCTACCGAACTACAAGCACAAGAGTAGGGGCGAAATTCTGTCTTTAGGGCATTGCATTTATGCAAGCCTCAATCTCCAAGTTTGTCAGTTTTTCTAACTTTCTCTTTAGTTGTTTATATTAATCTCATGTATAATTGATGTTGTGAGTTTTTTTATAATTATTATCATTGCAATTATATTGTTATTTTTCATATTTTCTAATATTGCTCCAACAATCTAAAGACAGAATTTTCTATGGAACAATTAGAAGATATGGATGCGAGAAATTAATCTCATAATGTAGAAAAACTTAAATCATAATATGTTCAATAATGAGTCTAGCCATCATTTGCCATCATTTGGAGGAAAGAAACATTTCTCTAATATGGAGAGAATTGTCGCTGGTTTTGAATACAAAGAAAGAAAAGTGAGAAATCATGATGATATGCGGATGGATATTCATATATATAATCAGTTTATTGAAATATGATGGGTCGTTTCTTGCATCTGCTTATACTCACCAGTCACGCAATTGGTTTGTGTGTTTTATATATGATTAATATATGTATGTGTCGACACATTATTAGATACTTTAAACCTAGGATATGCATACTAGTTGTACACAATTTTATGCCTAAAATGACCGTTTGAGGAACCACTGAACCATGCACATTGGTTGTTTTGTGGTAATTTATAGCATATATGTTAATTTATATTATGTTCAGTGATTAGTTTTAGAACTTTATATATATGGGGCAATTTTGATTCAACTAGTGTCAATATCTAGATGGAATTAAGTCACTCAATTATACTTAAAGCATGTAGATAACTTCCCAACAGCACGGTTATTCATGAGCTTGGTTCATGCAGAGTTTGGAACTTATACCTGTTCATGAAAAAGTATATATTTATATATACTGACGACCAGTCATTGGACTGGTATCCTTGTGTCAAGGCCCATAGGAATTGGAATGATTGTAGATGATATGAAAATATATCTCTACATATGCATTACTTGGCGGAAGGGCGTTATGCTGGAAAGGCATGACTATTTTTGTAACCACCATGACAACAAATATCTGACTTTGAATTATAACTGAGGCTTACTGAATACCTTTCAACTGATTTGGATGATGAGGAATTATAGTCCTATCCCAACATACTGGATCATGGTTTCTTAACCATTATGTCTTTGGAAAAGTGGTTTCTTATCGGAAATCAACGAGACTAGGATTGTGTTTTATTGCTTAATATCCCCATGTTGTAGTATGGTCAGTTTACGCACACACTGAAAAGATGTGTCGGTTAAAATCACGTGAACTGCAGGTGTAATGGATTCATACCAGTTCATGAGAGTTCCTTTTACAGAAAGGAGATGTGCCGAAATAGAGAAGTTTGGCATTTGAAATATGCCAAATGCCATTGGATTTTTCTAATAAAAGGAATGTAATGGTTTGTTTGATTCTAATCAGACACATCCATGAAGGTTTTCTTTATGAAAAAATAGAATAAAAATGTTGATTTGAATTGGTATACCTCACAAGTGATGAGTAGTTTGCATTCTAAATGCAGACACGTTGTGAAGTAGCAAACTTTGCACGGATCATTTGGTACAAATGAATGAGCGGGTTTTAGAAGTTGTGTCTCTCTTCCATTGGTATAGATATATGTGTAACCACTCGTCTGAATAAGTTATCAACTGCTTGGAGACGCCATTCACCAAACTGGTAATCTATAACCATGGTGGGTCAGTTGGCAAGTTGTATATATCAAAGTGAATTTGATCTGTGAGTGCTTTCATGGTGATCTGCAAGTGTCATGGAAAATTGCAAATTGTGAAATGAATCTTGTGTTATTCTCACATGATCAATTCAACGTAATGATATAAGGAGCTGTGTTATTACGACACAAAAATCTCTGCGGTATGTATTTTGAATATGCGCAAGGGGCATGTTGGATTCTCAAATACATAATTATATGAACACGCATGCTAGTCAAGTTTTGTCTTTGGAAAAATTATAAGGATTAGCTAATTAACATTGATGAAGGTATTGCTTTGACAACTACCGTAAAATTAAGAAACTCATAATTTCACCCTACATGTTAGTCATGATGATCGAGTTGCCTGCAAGCTAGGGTTAATCATTTCAGAGCAAAAGTTTAGCCATGGAAACTTATCAAAGTTCAAAGGTTGAAGGCAAAGTGCCAGTACGTGCTTATACAAACAAGGCTAATGAGGCTTCAAATTCTGGAAGTGAAGATAGACAAAGAATCTATCTTTTTCATTTTCTTCTTAAAGTGTAAAAGTGAAATATTGATAGTGTTAAAAGAAACCACAATGGAAGGGGATTGTGGGGATAACTTAGCTATCTTTTGATATATGAGATTTACTAAAGAAGAAGGGAAAAGTAATTTGGTAATTAAATGAGACAATTAAAATGTCAGCTCTTGAAATGAGAAATTTTTTAAGGTACAAAGAGGTTAGAGACGTTCCTACAAATTCCTTAAATGTGGGGAAGTGCGCCCAAGTGTTAGCAAATTACTTACAAAAATCCCAACATATATATACTTTTGAGGACTTGACATTGTAAACAACTACTCTCGTATGAAATATAATTCCATAAGGTCGATTGTGCACACCATTAAAAATAATCAACCTAGTAGTGGATCCAATTATTAAAAATTTGATTAGAGAGTAAGTTGATCATCGAGGGGAATGAGGCTAAAGCCAATATAACTAATGAATCAACCGGACGAAAACCTAACTTAGTTGATTGGAGATCTCATGGTCTAAGTTCAATAGGCAAACTGGTTGGGCATGATTCATAGAAGTTAACACACTATATACCTCATTCCTATGGTGGAAGAAGTGTGTTGTTTGCAGACGTTTTAGGTTGTATATTTATATTTAATGATAGTGATATCTTATAAATAAGAGGAATAGAGCAGACTATATTCTTAAAGGAAAACTAATGAAAAGGGTTTGAAAATTTTGAGTTTTAAAAATAAGGACAAAATAAAGGGTTAAGTGAATAGTACCAGGATTGACTTTTTAGTGTAAAAATGTGGTTTTTCATTAAAGAACAGTACCGTGAGCTTTTCGTTAAAACTCCCTATTCTTAATTAGTGGTCACCTATGTGAGAGTAGAAGTGGGTCGCTTCTATGAGCATGAGATGGCTAAATTCTCTAAAGCTCTCATGAATCCAGGATTTGTTCATGACCAAAATGAACACAACCGTATGAACCGGAATATATTAGGATTAGTGATGTGTGTTGCTTATTATCTCGGTTTACTACTGCGATGAACAGTTCAAGATTCTATATTCACTGCGTCACCAAGTAAATCCGATAAGTATTCACTAGGGTAGGTTCAAGTCCAAAAGACACTTCTCCCGATGCATCTCTTGTCCGCTTGTACTCTCAAATTCTTCCTAATTTTTCATTCATGTGGGGAATTGTTGAAAATTATATATTATAATATTTAATTTTTATATGAATGAAAAATAAAAGTTTTTATATGAATGAAAAATAAAAGTCATGTGTCATAGTTGAATTCAAATTCATGAGTTGCGTCTGTTCGTTGGAACTTTAGGCAACGGTCAAAATGTTTCAAAAGGGGTGGCTTGAGTTCCATATAAACTCAAACATCCCACATGTCTAGAGGATTAAGAGAAGAGTTTTTCTCTAAGGTCTTTTAGTCTTGGTTAGTTAAATTCCGAGTTGTGTCTTAAGAGTGTGGAATATATGAAGTTCGCCAGAGTCCGATGATTGAAGTGCTTTGACTTCGGATTATAGATTGTTGAATCCTGGGAGACGGACGCCTACCGAACTACAAGCACAAGAGTAGGGGCGAAATTCTGTCTTTAGGACATTGCATTTATGCAAGCCTCAATCTCCAAATTTGTCAGTTTTTCTAACTTTCTCTTTAGTTGTTTATATTAATCTCATATATAATTGATGTTGTCAATGCAATTATATTGTTATTTTTCATATCTTCTAATATTGCTCCAACATTAACTAGTGTATTTTTTTATCAAGCAGATGTCTTTGTTGAGCATTTATTCACCCATTGCAACAATCCGTTGACACTTAGTGCCATTAAGAAATCCAAACTAGCCCTTTCTTTTATGATTTTGAATAAGTGGGTGAAGGGTGAAGAGAGGAGAAGTTAGTGAGATAATGGTTAGAGGGAAATAAGAGTACTGGGAGATGGAGAGATGAAATGGAGGGTGATGATTGGAAACATAATTCGTAGAATGTGCAGTTATTGTTGGTGTGTGTACAGTGTGTGTGTGTGTGTGTGATACGCATCTTCAACTCTTAAATGTGGAAGGAACTAAAGTTCCCCATCTGGAGGTTGAAGGTGTGTGTAAAAGTATGTGTTTTTACGGCTCTTAAAAAGGGCCCTTTTATCATATTAACCGGTTCAGAAAAATGGAAAAAGTAAGAAAGCCTATGAGCCTTCGATGACTCAAAGCTGTATTAAGACGTGTAGAACTGAGACTCTTCTTGTACCTGTTTCCTTGACTTTCTAGGTCAGAAGCTTGCGATCACGTATGACCAGCTACTATAATGTCACTTGTCTTGTTTATTTAAAAAACAGTTCAGTTAATGAAACATTAACATGATTGAATAATTTGATCACGTGACGTCTTCATATGTACAAAATGTTCCATATTTTAGGAACCTTTTGACAAAATGAAACAAACATCATTTGGTGAAGACTCATTCAACCATGCTATCATAGAATGGAACCTATTTTTTTAATTAAGCATGTCATGTGACATGTGGTGGTTAATAATATTTGTTTATATGCTTTCCAATTGGAGAAAGCTGTTTACATCCACTTTGACCAAATAGATCCTTTACCTGGTTTGCTTATGTAATTTTGGTTGTGTCATACCATTTTTAAGTAACAGGTATTAGAAGCTCCGTATCGAGGATACCGGACTTGGGCATATGTAATAGGTCTTCTATTGCAGGAGACCGGGCTTTGGCATAAGTAGTAGGTCTGGTATTGCTGTAATGAAGTTTCTATGAGACACGTTTATGAGAGACTTGGACTAGTATTATAGAAGAAAGTGTAATCATCTCTTCTCAAATGGATAATTTTATACAGGTTTACATCTTTAATTCTCCTTAGATGCTCAAATTAATCATTGCGATTTCTTAATTACAAATTTGCATGCTAATACCATGGATTTGATATCCTGATCTTTGGAGCTGATTCTAGATAAAATTAGTTTTACGGTTTCAATCTATTTTTCATATTATTCTTCTCCCTCTTGGAGGTAATATATATACTAATATATCTCTTGTAATACAAGCAATAGTAAAGGACTTCTAACTAAACTAGGAAATACTATTAATTATATTCCTAATCTATTAGAGCTCACGGCAACACTCCTCCTCAAATTGGTGCGTAAATATCGCCTAGACCCAACTTGCTAAGTAAGTCTTGAACCTTCCAGTGGAAACTGCGTGGGTTAGAATATCTGTCAATTGCTCTTCCATTCTTACAAATGGAATATCAACTAGCTTAACATCCAACTTCTCTTTTATGAAGTGTCTATCCACCTCAACATGCTTGGTCCTATCATGTTGTACCAGGTTGTTATCTATCTCTCGAGCTGCTTGATTATCACTGTACAACATCATAGACTTTTTAGGCTTGAACCCTATCTTAGTAAGTAGAATCCGAAGCCATAAAAGTTCACAAATCCCATGTGTCATGCCCCCATACTCGGCTTCTACTGAAGACCTTGCCACCACATTCAGTTTCTTACTTCGCCATGTCACAAGATTACTGGCAATAAATGTGAAATGGCCTGACGTTGACCACCTATCAGTAATATTCCCAGCCCAATCTGCATTTGTATATCCCTTCCCCTCCATGTGTCCATGCTTTTTGTACATTAACCCTTTTCCAGGAGCCCCTTGTAAATAACTGAGAATCCATATTATTGCCACCATGTGATCCTCACTAGATGCATGCATGAATTGACTTACCACACTTACTGCATAAGCAATATCAGGTCATGTAAGTGACAAGTAAATCAATCTTCCAACTAACCTTTGGTACCTCTCTTTATTTGTCAAAACTTAATCCTCATAGATCGCAAGATAATGATTCTACACAATTGGGGTATCTGCTAATTTATACGCTAGCATACCAGTTTCTGATAATAAGTCTAACATGTAATTACGTTGTGATAAGTATATGCCTTCTCGAGACTTAGCAACTTCTATTCCTAGGAAGTATTTGAGTCCTCCTAGGTCTTTCATCTCGAACTCGGAGGATAAGTACCCCTTTAACTGTTCAATCTCCTTTGTATCATCCCCTGTAACAATCATATCATCCACATATATAATGAGTAAGGTCACTTTACCATCCTTACGCTTGATAAACAAAGTATGATCTGAGTTGCCTTGTTTGTATCCATGCTTCTTCACAGCATGAGTGAATCTCCTAAACCAAGCTCTCGGCAACTGTTTCAAACCATGCAATGCCTTTAGAAGTCTGCATACTTTTTCACTGGAGTTTTCAATACCATATCCTGGTGGGAAATCCATACCTCTTCCTCTAAATCCCCATGCAAAATGCATTTTTTCACATCAAAATGCCTCAGAGGCCAATCAAGGTTAGCAGCAAGAGATAACAGAACTTTGATTGCATTCATTTTTGCAACCGAAGCAAATGTCTCGAGATAGTCGATGCCAAAGGTTTGTGTATACCCTTTTGCTACCAATCTCGCCTTGTATCTATCTATCGTTCCATCTACCTTATGTTTGATAATGAACACCCATTTGCATCCTACCAATTTATTTCCATTGGAAATTGTAACCACGCTCTATGTTTTGCTCTTATGTAATGTCTCCCTCTTAATTTGCATTGCCTCTGTTCACTTTGGATCTCTCAAGGCTTCTTCGACTTTGGTAGGTATTTTAATAGTTTCCATTTGTTGAACAAGTGCACAATATCTCAACGAGAGGTGATGAGTAGAGACATAGTTAGCAATTGAATATCATACTTTCCCTTTTAGAGAGTACCTATCTGGTGGCTTTCCTCTATTTTGTCGAGGAGGCAACACAAGGATTTATTAATAGTTGAGTGAACACTTACCTCAGAGATATCCATTGGATCATGTATGTGTACTTGTGGAATATAGGGGGATTGCCGTGTTCTACTTCACTATAGCTATTAAGGCCATCTCCAATCGAGGGTTGGCCAGAGGGCTCATTTTAGCCCTCTAAGATATTAATATTTTAATGAATAGTACAGAGCCATATTTGCCTCCGTCTCCAACCGAGGGCCAAATGGCTCGTTTTAGCCCTATCACAAAAAATCGTCTCCAACTAAGGGCCAAACATAATTCATTATTTAAATTTAAAAACTACAACAACTTAAATTCAAATCCAACAACTTAAATTTAAAAACTACAACTTATATTTAAAAACTACAACGGTAACTGGCCCCAAAAACCAAAAAAAATAGAACTAAATTTAATGAATGATTTAGGTATTTATAGGAAGAAAAAAAAATTAGAATTTTTAAGAATTAAAAAAAGAAACAACTGGCCGAATTTTTTTTTTTTTTTTTAATCCAACAGTAACTAGTGTCAGCTAGCCGTTGGATTCAAAATTTTGTTTAAGGCCCTCTGGACCCTTCAGTTAGAGATGGCCTAAGTTGCCGACTCGGGTCTGCACCAAACAATACCGAGCTGGGCCCACTTTGGCCGTCATCTATTATTTCCGAATTAAGCCCTTGGGCTGATTGCAGCTGCATGATTTTCACGCCCACTTGGGATGTTAACTCTATGATTTTCACGTCCACTTGGGCTGCTAACTGCATGATTTTCTTGCCCACTTGGGATATTGACAGTGGCATAAATATCAAGCCCACTTAGAGCAACTCCAGCGTTGGAGCCCTCCCCCCAGGCAATGCACTATTCAATCCACCTAATGAACAATAACTGCCCTTAATGAACAGTAAATAGCCCTGGCAATAGAATTTGCATCTCCACCGTTACACTTCAATAGCCCTGGCAATATGCAATAAAATATTAGTATTTTTTTTATTTATAAAATAATACAAAATAATTTTAATTGTAATATCGGATAAGATTTTTAATCGTTCTCGTTGCGCCACGTGTCATTATCCGAAGTATTATTAAATAATACAAAATAATTTTATTTGTAATTTCGGATAAGATTTTTTGTAACATCCCGTCCCGAAACTAACGAAACGTACATTGAAATTACAATTTTGTCCCCTAGTTCGTTAAACTTACGTGTAGTTTAGTGTTGTATGGTGTGGTGTGTAGGACCACCCACACTCATACATTTTCTTTTTCTTTCCGGGATTCCCTCCCTCATTCCCTCACTCTGTCTTTCTTTTTCTCTCTCTCTCTTTCTCCTTCTCTCCCCGAGTCCATCTTCTTCTTCTTCTCTTCTCAACACACGGACATACACACAAACATACTCAAACTTCCACCAATCAAGAAACCAATTACACCATTGAACTCGTGAGGTTGTGAGGAGCACAACCATACCAATTCCAGGTAAGAATTCGAACGTTTTCACGTCGTTTCAACAATGGCCGAATTATGCACTGTTCATGCAAACCTAAACTAGTGTGTTTTTGGAATTTCTAAGCTTGTAGATGTGTTTGTGAGGTCCCAAGGAGCCTCGGAGTGGTTCGTTGGGTGAGTTTGGACGTCGGGAAGGCTAGGTTCGAAGTTGGCCGAACTTGGATCGTTGTTGCAGGTGAGATTCCTTAATTTTTAGGCCTTAAAACTAGTCTAACGTTGTTCTACTAGTCCTAGGCTTCATTTTGGTATAAAGAACGTGAAAAATGGTTGAAAAACGAAGGAGAAAACTTAGTTTGAAAATTACCCAGTTTTCCGGCGCCGTCGCCGGCGCCGGCGTCTCGCCGGAGAAGAAAGGAGAATATTCCGTTAAGTCTAACGGAATATTCCTAACGGCAGTGACGGAATCTGGTTAGATTTAACGAAATATTCCGTTAGTTGACGGAATATTCCTGACGGCGTCAGCTGACACCGTCAGTGTGCAGTGCACGTGGCCGCGCGTGGGGGGCGCGTAGGTCCGTGCCTGTTCAGGCGCGTGCGTGGTCCAAAATTTTTTCTAAAAATATGGGCGTGATCCTGAGGTTGTGTAGATCACGTTGGTATATTCATTTGTCCAATTTGAGGAATGTATGAGAAGTTATTACGAGAAGTTGCTTAGGTGCTTTTAAATTAATGTTTTCGTAACTTTGTCGCGTATAGGTGATTCGTTTTCCGAGGACGAGCGTACACACTCGAGGCAGGGGGGCTACGACCCTTCTAATTATCAGTGAGTGGGCTTTTGTTTTCCGTATATACCTATATACATATTAATTCCCAGAAATTAAATAGAAAAGGTTATATGTTTTATGCCATGCATCATATGAATATTATTTACGCATCATCGCATGTATTAGTTGTGGCATACATATATATATATATATGTGTATTTGGTGCTGTGGACGCACAGGTAAGTGCCAGCTAAGCGGTATTCATGTTGTTATGCAATGGTAGTTTGAAATGTTTAGAGAGCTCATAATCTGCACCCCCGGTGTTAGTGCTCCCGCCCAGGGCCAGGGCACAGCCTTCACGTGTATGTTCACCAGCACCGCATGCTCGCCTTGGATCCAAGATAGGTGCAAGCCTGTCGTACAGACCACAATAGGTGGTTCCGACTTGTAGGTGACCCGCGATTTATCGCACAGCTTCACGTGATCGTAGCACTAGAGCATACATATATATATTACACCCAGCCTGTCGTACAGACCACGTTAGGTGGTTCCGACTTGTGTGCAGATTCAGTTATTGAGTTGAGAGTGGAGTTCTAGATTCAGCCGTACAGGTCACGTTAGGTGACTCCCGGCTGCCAGATTATATATTATCGATGTGAATTACGCTTGAGCATTTATATTTGATTATGAGATTCTGTTGTGGCATATTCTCGAGCATGAATGGCATATCATGGAGCATGATTGACATATCTATACATACGTATATATGTTCATTTCTGGGAAGTATACAGGTTTTACGGCGAGGGGTTAGAATGTATTTTGCTAAAGAGTTTTCAAAGAACTTTGTTTTGCCCACTCACGCTTTTGTTTTTGCGCCCCTCCAGGTTCTAGTGGTCTAGCAAGTTCGGTGGTTTAACCCAGAGGGCGTCCCGGCATTTCTGACAGACACTCACCATTGTAGGGTCACCTTCGGGTGTAAATATGTCGTATCTTTTCCTTTTCGACTGCTGTAGACTTGCTCTGAATTGTGGCTCACATACACTAGTACTTTGTATGCTATTAGGTTTTTAATTATTAGTACTTTTATATTACCTTCTCATTAGCTTCCGCACGCGCACATGGTTACGTCACCTTCGTGTGACGGCCAGCACGCCCTGATCTCGGTCGGGGTGTGTCAGCTTGGTATCAGAGCCTAGGTTTGGCAGTCCTGTGTCTTTGTGAGTATTCTAATAGTTGGTGTCTTCTGTCAGAATCATGCCGCCTCGTCGGGAACCACGTCGCTCAGATGAGTCTAGTTTCCCTGATCTTACTCAGTTGGGGGAAGTGATTGCTACAGCCCTTCAAACAGTGATGCGCCCTCCCCAGAGGACTCCTCTGGAGACTATGTATAACCTGAAGTTGGATAAGTTTAAAGGTAACGAGGGTCACGAAGGCGCAGAGCGTTGGTTGGAACACATAGAGAAGACTTTCCGTGTGTTACATAACCAGGGGAACCTTCCTATGGAAAGGTGGGTTGAGACAACCTCTTGGTTTCTGGAGATGGAGTCTGCAGCTTGGTGGGAGCAAGAACTTCGTAGGTTGACTCCAGCTCAGAGGACCGATTGGAATGTTTTCAATGACGTGTTTCAAAGGAGATTTGTACCCCCTGAGTATATCGACCGTAAGAAACAGGAATTCACTGAATTGAAACAGCGAAAGATGACGGCTAACGAGTATTATCGTAAGTTCACTGATTTGTCTCGTTACTATCCTGATGTCGCTGGTAATCAGGCGGAGATGCTTCGTCGTTTTCGCTTGGGCACTAAGAAGAGATGGCGTTCTATGGCCACTACTACTCACTGTGAGTCCTACCAGGAGTTCTATGAGATATTGTTGAGGGTAGAGGACTCAGAGAATATGTCGAGCGACAGTGATGAAAAGAAAGATGACAAAGGGAAAAGTCAAGTGTCGTTTGGGCCTCGCCAGACTCAGAACTTTAAAAAGGGTGGTGCCAGTTCAAGTTCGTCTAGTGGTGGTTTCAGTGCCTCTGGACAAGGACGTGGAGGTAGGTTTTATGGAGGTGCTCGAGGCCAGAGACAAGGTGATGGTGGCCGAAACCGAGTCCCATTTTGCCGTAGGTGTAATAACCGACACTTCGGCGAGTGCAGGCAGATTAGCGGTGGTTGTTTCACATGTGGACAGGTGGGACATAGAGCGGTGAATTGTCCCCAGGGTCAGCAGCAGAAGCCGCAGCAGACCTTTATGCCGCCACCTGCACCGATTCGGCAAATCCAAGGTCCGAGTAATTATGGTCAAGCAGGTAGAGGTGATGCCTATCACTATCAGGGTGATGTTGTTCCCTATGCTCCGGGACCGTATCAGTACCCCCAGGACCCGTATTCACAAGGTGGTTATCCCCCGTATCCCAGTAACTACATGTCGTATCCTCCAGCTCCAACGGGTGGTTCTCAATGGTACCAAGGAGGACAGTATCAACAGGGTGAGATTGCCACAAGTAGTGCAGGGTCTTCGAGACAGATGGGTCAGCCCAGTCAGGGGCGTGGAGCTCAAGGTCGTGGTGTTCAAGCGAGCAGAGGTCGTGGTGGACGACAGCAGGGCCAGGGGCGTATTCACAATATTTCCCTGCAGGATGCTCAGAACAACCCGGACTTGATAATGGGTACGTTAAACATTCTTGGTTATTTTGCTAGAGTCTTAATTGATTGTGGAGCTACACATTCCGTTATTTCTCATACATTTGCTCAAGTAACGCAACCTCGCCCCACACCTCTAGGGTACGATTTAGAATTCGCTATGCCTAGAGGAGAGAGATGTGTTGTAGATTGTATGTACCCAGGATGTCCAGTGATAGTAGAGGGTGTTGTTATGCCCGCTGATCTTATTCCGTTAGATATTGTCGATTTTGATGTGATTTTGGGCAACGATTGGTTGCACTTCTATCGTGCCAACATTGATTGTTACGGGAAAGTAGTTACGTTTCACCGTCCTGGATTACCTCAGGTTACTTTTGTGGGTGAGCCGAGTGGAGTAAGACATGGTGTTATTTCGGCTTTGCGAGCGAAGAAGTTGTTGACTAAAGGTTGTCAGGGGTATCTAGCTCATGTGGTGCTAGAGGAGGCCGTTCCTAGCAGAATTGAGGATGTGAGAGTGGTTAGACACTTCCCTGATGTTTTTCCTGAAGACTTACCTGGTTTACCCCCAGATCGAGATGTGGAGTTCAATGTTGAGTTGCTTCCAGGTACCAATCCTATTTCTTTAACTCCTTATCGTATGGCTCCTGCTGAGTTAAGGGAATTGAAAGTGCAGTTACAGGAATTAGTGGATAAGGGATTTATTCAGCCTAGTATTTCACCTTGGGGCGCTCCAGTGTTGTTTGTGAGGAAGAAAGATGGAACTTTGAGGCTATGTATCGATTACAGACAATTGAATCGGGTGACGATTAAAAACCGTTATCCATTGCCTCGTATCGACGATTTGTTTGATCAGCTGAGAGGTGCTTGTGTATTTTCCAAGATAGACTTGAGGTCTGGGTACTATCAGCTGAAGATTAATAGGGATGATGTTCCTAAGACGGCGTTCAGGACTCGTTACGGTCATTACGAGTTTATGGTTATGCCGTTTGGGTTGACGAATGCACCAGCAGCTTTTATGGATTTAATGAACCGGGTATTCCAGCCTTACCTGGATAGATTTGTCATTGTCTTCATTGACGATATTCTGGTGTATTCTAAGTCCAAAGCAGAGCATGTTCGACATCTTACTTTGGTGTTGAAGAGGTTGAGGGAACACCAATTGTATGCTAAGTTTAGTAAGTGCCAGTTCTGGTTAGATCAAGTCGCGTTTTTGGGGCACATCATTTCTGCTCAAGGTATTCTTGTTGATCCTTAGAAGGTTGCAGCTGTGGAAAGTTGGGAGCAACCACGAACCGTCACTGAGGTGAGAAGTTTCATTGGTTTGGCGGGATATTATCGGAGATTCGTTAAGGATTTTTCGGTGATTGCCTTACCACTGACGAGGTTAACAAGGAAAGACGTTAAGTTTGAGTGGAATGATAAGTGTGAGCAGAGTTTCCAGCAATTGAAGCATTGTCTCACTCATGCACCTGTTTTGACACTCCCGGACGATAGTGGTGATTTCGAGGTTTACAGGGATGCTTCCTTGAATGGTCTGGGATGTGTATTGATGCAGCATGGTAGGGTGATTGCTTATGCTTTGCGGCAGTTGAAAACCCATGAGATGAATTACCCTACACATGATTTGGAGTTGGCTGCTATCATCTTTGCGTTGAAGTTGTGGAGACATTATCTTTACGGAGAGAAGTGTAGGATCTTCACACATCACAAGAGTCTTCAGTATCTCTTCACCCAGAAGGAACTTAATCTTCGTCAACGGAGGTGGTTGGAGTTGCTCAGCGATTACGATTGCACGATTGATTATCACCCTGGTCGTGCGAACGTAGTAGCCGATGCACTTAGCAGGAAGTCACATAGTCGTATCAATGCGTTGTACGCTAGTCGTATTCCTCTTTTGGTGGACTTGCGTGCTACGGGAGTAGGGTTAGAAACAGAAGATCGAGAAGTGGCATTGCTTGCTAATTTTCAAGTTAGGCCAATCTTAGTTGATCGGGTGCTTGAAGCTCAGGTAGCTGATGAACAGATTCAAGAACTAATTCGAGCTCGAGATCAAGGAAGGAGGCAAGATCTCAGAGTTCGTGATTCTGATGGCATGTTGATGTTAGAGGGTAGAATGTTTGTGCCTAGTAATGCGGATTTGAAGAAGGAAATTCTTGATGAAGCACATATCTCGGCTTATGCCATGCACCCAGGGGCAACTAAAATGTATCATACTATTCGACCATTTTACTATTGGCTGGGTATAAAAAGGGAGGTAGCTGAGTATGTGAGCAGGTGTGTTGTTTGTCAGCAGGTTAAAGCTGAAAGAAAGAAGCCGTTTGGATTGTTGCAGCCGCTTCCCGTTCCAGAGTGGAAATGGGAAAATATCACTATGGATTTTATGTACAAGTTGCCGCGTACACATAATGGCTTTGATGGCATTTGGGTAATCGTTGATCGGCTCACTAAATCGGCACATTTCATTCCAGTGAGAGAGAAGTACTCTTTGAGCCGGTTAGCGGAATTGTTTATTTCAAAGGTTGTGAAGTACCATGGTGTCCCTGTAAGTATTGTCTCGGATCGTGATCCACGATTCACATCGAAGTTTTGGGTAGCTTTTCAAGAAGCTTTGAGTACGAGACTACTTTACAGTACAGCATATCATCCACAGACGGACGGACAGTCTGAGAGAACTATTCAGACCTTGGAAGATATGCTGCGAGCATCGGTGTTACAGTTCAGTGATGCTTGGCACCAGCGGTTAGATTTGATGGAATTTGCTTACAATAACAGTTTCCATTCGAGCATTGGCATGGCGCCATTTGAAGCCTTGTATGGTAGATCTTGTCGCACTCCGTTATGTTGGTCAGAAGTTGGCGAAAGAGTCTTAGTAGGTCCGGAGATTGTCGAGGAGACTACTCAGAATGTTCAGGTAATTAGGTCTAACCTAAAAGCAGCTCAGGACAGGCAGAAAAGTTTAGCAGATCGACATGCTACGGACAGAACGTATAAGGTCGGAGATTGGGTATTTCTAAAGCTTTCACCGTGGAGAGGTGTTGTACGGTTTGGAAAGAAGGGGAAGTTGAGTCCCAGGTATATCGGACTGTACCTAGTCACAGAAAGAGTTGGTGAGGTAGCTTACAAGTTGGAGTTGCCTTCGGAGTTGGCTAAAGTGCATAACGTTTTTCACGTGTCTATGCTCCGACATTATGTTGCGGATTCGTCGCATGTGATACCTCCTCAACCGTTAGAGATAAATCCAGATTTGACGTACGACGAGGAACCGTTAACGATCTTAGATTGGAAAGAGAAGGTTCTGAGGAACAAAACGGTGAATTTGGTGAAAGTTTTGTGGAGGAATCACTCGATTGAAGAAGCGACATGGGAGACAGAAAATAGGATGAGGGATTTGTATCCTAGATTGTTCTTCGATTACTAGGGGTTATATGTGGTTGTTTTGAATTTCGGGACGAAATTCTATTAAGGAGGGTAGGTTGTAACATCCCGTCCCGAAACTAACGAAACGTACATTGAAATTACAATTTTATCCCCTAGTTCGTTAAACTTACGTGTAGTTTAGTGTTGTATGGTGTGGTGTGTAGGACCACCCACACTCATACATTTTCTTTTTCTTTCCGGGATTCCCTCCCTCATTCCCTCACTCTGTCTTTCTTTTTCTCTCTCTCTCTCTCTCCTTCTCTCCCCGAGTCCATCTTCTTCTTCTTCTCTTCTCAACACACGGACATACACACAAACATACTCAAACTTCCACCAATCAAGAAACCAATTACACCATTGAACTCGTGAGGTTGTGAGGAGCACAACCATACCAATTCCAGGTAAGAATTCGAACGTTTTCACGTCGTTTCAACAATGGCCGAATTATGCACTGTTCATGCAAACCTAAACTAGTGTGTTTTTGGAATTTCTAAGCTTGTAGATGTGTTTGTGAGGTCCCAAGGAGCCTCGGAGTGGTTCGTTGGGTGAGTTTGGACGTCGGGAAGGCTAGGTTCGAAGTTGGCCGAACTTGGATCGTTGTTGCAGGTGAGATTCCTTAATTTTTAGGCCTTAAAACTAGTCTAACGTTGTTCTACTAGTCCTAGGCTTCATTTTGGTATAAAGAACGTGAAAAATGGTTGAAAAACGAAGGAAAAAACTTAGTTTGAAAATTACCCAGTTTTCCGGCGCCGTCGCCGGCGCCGGCGTCTCGCCGGAGAAGAAAGGAGAATATTCCGTTAAGTCTAACGGAATATTCCTAACGGCAGTGACGGAATCTGGTTAGATTTAACGAAATATTCCGTTAGTTGACGGAATATTCCTGACGGCGTCAGCTGACACCGTCAGTGTGCAGTGCACGTGGCCGCGCGTGGGGGGCACGTAGGTCCGTGCCTGTTCAGGCGCGTGGGGGCGCGTGCGTGGTCCAAAATTTTTTCTAAAAATATGGGCGTGATCCTGAGGTTGTGTAGATCACGTTGGTATATTCATTTGTCCAATTTGAGCAATGTATGAGAAGTTATTACGAGAAGTTGCTTAGGTGCTTTTAAATTAATGTTTTCGTAACTTTGTCGCGTATAGGTGATTCGTTTTCCGAGGACGAGCGTACACACTCGAGGCAGGGGGGCTACGACCCTTCTAATTATCAGTGAGTGGGCTTTTGTTTTCCGTATATACCTATATACATATTAATTCCCAGAAATTAAATAGAAAAGGTTATATGTTTTATGCCATGCATCATATGAATATTATTTACGCATCATCGCATGTATTAGTTGTGGCATACATATATATATATATGTGTATTTGGTGCTGTGGACGCACAGGTAAGTGCCAGCTAAGCGGTATTCATGTTGTTATGCAATGGTAGTTTGAAATGTTTAGAGAGCTCATAATCTGCACCCCCGGTGTTAGTGCTCCCGCCCAGGGCCAGGGCACAGCCTTCACGTGTATGTTCACCAGCACCGCATGCTCGCCTTGGATCCAAGATAGGTGCAAGCCTGTCGTACAGACCACAATAGGTGGTTCCGACTTGTAGGTGACCCGCGATTTATCGCACAGCTTCACGTGATCGTAGCACTAGAGCATACATATATATATATTACACCCAGCCTGTCGTACAGACCACGTTAGGTGGTTTCGACTTGTGTGCAGATTCAGTTATTGAGTTGAGAGTGGAGCTCTAGATTCAGCCGTACAGGTCACGTTAGGTGACTCCCGGCTGCCAGATTATATATTATCGATGTGAATTACGCTTGAGCATTTATATTTGATTATGAGATTCTGTTGTGGCATATTCTCGAGCATGAATGGCATATCATGGAGCATGATTGACATATCTATACATACGTATATATGTTCATTTCTGGGAAGTATACAGGTTTTACGGCGAGGGGTTAGAATGTATTTTGCTAAAGAGTTTTCAAAGAACTTTGTTTTGCCCACTCACGCTTTTGTTTTTGCGCCCCTCCAGGTTCTAGTGGTCTAGCAAGTTCGGTGGTTTAACCCAGAGGGCGTCCCGGCATTTCTGACAGACACTCACCATTGTAGGGTCACCTTCGGGTGTAAATATGTCGTATCTTTTCCTTTTCGACTGCTGTAGACTTGCTCTGAATTGTGGCTCACATACACTAGTACTTTGTATGCTATTAGGTTTTTAATTATTAGTACTTTTATATTACCTTCTCATTAGCTTCCGCACGCGCACATGGTTACGTCACCTTCGTGTGACGGCCAGCACGCCCTGATCTCGGTCGGGGTGTGTCATTTTTAATCATTGTCGTTGCGCCACTTGTCATAAAATCCGAAAAGACAATTATTGGGGATGGATTTTCGATAAATTTTTTAATCGTACTCGTTATGCCACGTGTCATTATCTGAAAATACAATTATTGGTGATGGATTTCTGATAAGATTATTAACCAATCACGTCGCGCCACGTGTCATAATCTGTTCACAATCTTTGAGGATAGATTTCCATCAGATTTTTAACGAATGACGGCATGTCACGTGTCATAATCTGTTCACAATCTTTGAGGATTGATTTCCATCAGATTTGTAACGAATGACGGCATGCCACGTGTCATTATGTACAACCTAATCATTTCTGAATCCTCTATATAATCCACCATCCATCCTCACAAATCTCACACCAATTTTCTCAAGATCTCTATCATTATTCATAGTTTCTGCTTCCTTATTCACAAAAATCTGTATCATTATTCATAGTTTATGTTTCTTTCTTACAATGTCTTCTTCTTCTTTCTCAAGGATGATGTGGGAATTCAATCAGGAACAGGAAGAATTGTTTAACGAATCAGAAGAAATGTTCAATCACCAAGGGGCAAGAAATGAGAGGGAAGAGGATGAGGAGCGTCAAACCGTCGAGTCGTCCAAGGTATGGCTCAGATCTGCAGGCCCAGCCGTTCTGGAAACCTTGATAGAAGTAGGCAACAACGAGGTATGGAACTCTTGGATGATTATTTTGTTCCTAATCGTGCATTCCCTGATACGTACTTTAGACGTCGTTTTAGAATGGAACGACATTTGTTCAACAAAATCATGATTGCAGTTTGCAACCATGATTTCGCTGAGTACCTCCGCAAACCTACAAACATGGACTTGGAACGGCTGTTGAAGAAGGCGGAGATGCGTGGCTTTCCTGGGATGATTGGAAACATTGATTATATGCACTGGACGTGGAAAAACTGTCCAAGTGCATGGCAAGGCGCTTACGGGGACATAAAATGAGCAAAAAGTATCATTCTGGAGGCGGTGGCATCTTTTGATACATGGATTTGGCACGCCTTTTTCGGGGTCCCGGGAGCTCAAAATGACATCAACGTCCTTGCCCAATCCCCAGTGTTCAACGATGTCCTGCAAGGAAAGGCACCAAAAGTGATGTATGAGGTCAACGGACGTATGTACGACGGGCCATACTACCTAGCTGACGGCATTTACCCGCGATGGTCAACATTTGTCAAAACAGTGCCACGTCCGCAGAGTGCAAAGGAAAAACACTTTGCAAGCTGTCAAGAGGGGTGCAGGAAGGATGTGGAGCGTTGTTTCGGTATCCTCCAAGCTCGCTGGGCGATCGTCAGGGGTGCTGCCAGATTGTTTGATGTAGAGTTGCTTCGATCTATCATGATGACGTGCATCATTCTTCACAACATGATTATGGAAGATGAGTACGATTATGAAGCCGTTGATGAATATGAGCCAGACATGATGAACAATTCAAGAACACATATATATTGTGCTCATGACGTCACCGATGAGCCTATGCAACATGAGCCATTACAAAGGGATGGACGTTACAATGAAAGGCTCATTCAACGATATACTGCATTTCAAATGCCAGACATGTACAATGCCCGACAACTTGACTTGATAGAGCACCAGTGGGCATTGAAACAAGCTGAAGATAATTAAGTTCATTTTGTGTGTTTTTTTGAATTTGGTATGTTTATGTTATTTTATTTGGTGTGTTTTATTATTTGGTATGTTTATGTAATTTTTTTGGTGAGTTTTTAATTATTCCGTATGCTTATGTAATTTTATTTGGTGTGTTTTTGTCATTTCAATAAATATTCTCTTAGTATAAATAACTTACCAAATTAATTTGAATAAATATTCAATAAATTGGAAACAACATAAATAATACAAACAATAAATAATAAATTACAACCCAAAGTGATTGGAAAATTATGGGCTCCGATTACAAAAAGTACTCTATTCATCATCACTTAACCAATTTGTGGTGCTAGGATGATCTTCTCTTGTGGTGCTAGGACCACCTTGGCTTGCTATCGCTTCTCTTGCACGCCTCCTTCGCACCACGTCCGCTTTCTCTGACTTCCAAAAAAATTTGGAATTTGGAGACTTCCCTTCTAAAGGCGTGTTCATAATCTCACGATCTTGTTGAGCCCGTCTTTCTTCTCTAACATGTTCCCTTTCTTGCCTAAGTAGCTCTCTTTCTCTCTCATTAGCCTGAAATTCTCTCTCAATAGCTGCAGCTTTTGCATCATCTCTAGCCTTATCACCCTCATATTTCGCCAGTTCCCTCGCCAAAGTCAATTCACCTTGGCGAGTAAGTTCTTCCATGAACTTTGCATAATCGTTCTTGGAAGCACTTCCTTTTCTCTTTGAAGCCTTCTTACCTTGAGGCCTAATTGGATAACGGGTCGAACCCGACGCTTGTTCAGGGAGGGCCGTTTCGAGCACTTCTTCTGCATCATCTTCATCAACATGCGAGACATGATCGGGTGTAAAGTGTAGATGGGTGTTGTTCATGTGCACTTCTGGACCGACTGGCACAACTCTAAATTTAGGACAATCTTTGACAATATTCCAACATTCCCACCAGTTGAATGATTTATTTTTGCTTTTGGTTTTGGCAGCGTACCAAGTTTATGCTTGAAGTTCCTACACACTGAAAATAAGTAACAAATAAATAATACAAATAAATAATTATAATGAAAATAAGTAACAAATAAATAATACAAACAATAAATAATAAATTATGTAGGTAACAAATAAATAATACAAACAATAAATAATAAATTATGTAGGTAACAAATAAATAATATATTGTTACCTGATCCGAGTAATTTTCCCCACTTCGAATATTACTACTAGCTTATGCCAAGGCGTCTCTCCACGTACTAAACGATTGGCTAAGTAATTTCCAACGACTGGACATCGATTCTTTGGTTCTTTTCCCACCAATTTTCTCAAAAAAATTGGTATGAATAAGACTCCACATTTCTCACAACTGCATCTCATTACCCGTAAGCGAACTATGAGTAACTTCAACCCAGCTAGTACACAACGCAACATCTTCAATAAGCGACCAATTCGTACCTACACCAGTGGTCATTTTGTTGAAAAAAAAAACGGATTCAAACTTTGAGACAAAGAAAGGAATGTGATTGAAAGTAGTTGAGAAAATATGAAATTGTTGTGTAAGGTAGATGATAATGAGAAGGTATTTATAGAAAAGTAAAAACAATTTTTTTTACAATTTTTTTCAGATTTTTCAGATTTTTTTTTAAATTTTTTACAATTTTTTTTAAATTTTTATTCAATTAATTAATCTCTGCCGTTGGATATAAAAAAATTTGAATTCCAACACTCCAGATTGTGCCACGTGTCACAACGGTAACTTTTCTTAATTTTAAAACTATTTTTTCTTTTATTTTTTTTATTTATAAAGCATTTTAATATCCACCGTTGATCTCAGATCGAACGGTGGATATTAAATAAGACTTTTTTTTTTTTTTATCGTTGAGATCGAACGGTCCAAATTAAATAACCGTTGAGATCTAACGGACCGTGGGAAGCCACGTGGCTTCCCAACGGTAACTGACAAAGGTTTTTTTTTTCTTCTAATTTTGTGTCAGTGACGCGCCCCCACGCGCGAGTGGGGTGCACGCACCTAACACAAAAAAAATTTAATATTGCCTGACGCCCGGCTGACGTCAGCGCTAACGTCACATGGCCCTCAGGCTCTCGGGCTGGCAATTCCCCACGGGCCCGGAGCTCGGGCCTCCACCTTCGGTCGGGCTAGCCCACGCTGGAGCCCTCCCACCTGCCCTTGGGCCCTTGTTCTGTCCACTGTCCCCCGAGCTATAGCCCACGCTGGGCTTGCTCTTAAGCTGCTGACTGGTTCAGTTTTTGGGCATTCACACGGCCCAATTTCTGTGTTATTTTGACTCACACGATCAAGAAGCCTAGTAGCACCGTGTCACTTAGACTTACACGGTCAAGAAGCCCACTTGGGCTATGATTTGCAACTGAGCCATGATCACTTGGGGTATAGTTTGCAGGGGGCTACAATCTGAAGGTGGTGCATTAATTAAATTGAACTCGCTATAATCGTCAATTAAGGTTGTCTCCCCCTAAGGAGTGTGGCTGAGAGTAAAAAATAACTCGTCTTCAGAGAATGTAACATCCATGGTGACGTACATATGTTGAGTATATGGATGATAACAATTATAGCCCTTTTATTGAGGACTAAAGCCAAGGAAAACACATTGCACTACACATGGATCAAGTTTGCTTCGTTGATTTTTGTGAAGATGGACTTATGCCATACAACCAAAAACCCGGGGTTTGAGATGAAAAGTGGAAGGTAGCAAAACATGATCGACAAGCACGACCAAAGGTGTTCTAAAAGAAAGAACACGCGACAGCATCCAGTTCATGACATAAATAACATAGGTGATTGCATCAGCTCAGTATTTCTTGGATGCACAGCTACCAATAAGAAGACACGGGTAATCTCAAGGATGTGCTGATTTTTTCATTCAACAACTCCATTTTGCTGTGGGGTTTGAAGACACATAGTTTCATGAAGAATGCCATTTTCTATTAAAAAAATTGAGAGAGATCTTGATTAAGATACTCATCACCATTGTCTGATCGAAGCACTTTAATATGGAATGAATATTAAGTATAGGCCATGTGATAAAAAACTTTGAAGATGTCACCCACATCGCTTTTATTTTTCATGAGGTACAACCAAGTCATTCAAGTGCAGTCACCAACAAATGTTACGAACCAACACACACCATGCTGAGTATTAACTGAAGATGACCCCTACACATCAGAATAAATTAACTTAAATGAAATTGCTCTTTTATTCAAACTTGGAGAATATGAAGCTTGATGATTTTTAGCTCATGTGCAAACATCACACTTTAATGAGGACTCTGGAATATTACCAAATAATGACGGAACCAATTTTTGCAAATAACCAAATGAGGCATGACCTAGCCGACGATGCCACAACTGAATAGTCTTCAATTTTTGCACTATTATGACCTTGAACTTGATGAGCACGACCCTGTACAACACCGTCAACATAGTATGTCACGCCCCAAAAATGGGCACGTAATAATGCCACACACTATTAGTAACGCAATATTATAGTGTTAAAATCCAACACTATAGCACTACATTCCTAATGGAACGTAAGGCTATTTGAGGGGAAGTAAAATAATTTATTTTTAAGCAGTACTGAATCAGAAATCATTTTGATAAAACGAAGATTTGGATAAAAATTTTACCTAGGAAAAGAACTTCACCATCTACAACAAAACCGAAGAGTTCAAGGTAATTATCATACTAAACCAACTCTTTAGTACGACTTGGAAATACAAAACGTTGAGTTTGACTAAAAAAATCCCTTCAAGATGGTGAGGCAATGAACGACCGAGAGGTTGACAAGTAATAACAACGCTAGTCTCGACTTTAGTCCAGAACATCTTTTTGTAGGTGCACTGGTCCTAGAATAAAGTAGGGGTGAGTATCACAAACGTTCATCGCTCCCCCTCAGGGAATCCACCCCCAGCTAGGTTTGAAAATAGTATACGACACTACATATACTATAGGAAAATGATTGATGCACAACAAAAGCTTTGTTTAGTTTGGAAATAGATTGTATGCTCACATAATTTCCTTTTTAAAAAGAAAACAGGGATCTCAATAAATCGCTACATGCCTAATGACCGATCCAATGACCAACTACCCCCTTACGTGGACTAACTCCAAACGAATATACTTATGGTAAGCTGTAGCGAGAGTGTCCTTTAAAGCTTTACTCTTAGATATCCTAGTACCTCTCCTAGAAAGGTAGTGGCACTAATCCCTTCATAGTAGTCCCTCTGGAGGTTTAGGAGATCGAAACCCAAGGCGGTTGCTATGCCCCCTTCACTCTCAAGTCATCACTTTAATTTGTAGCATAAAACAACATGCATATCATGATATAAAACAAAACCATTTTTCCTCATGGTTTTATCACAACAAAATCTATGCAACTTTCACATGCATTTGTATATTTACATATACATATATGCACAAAATTCCATAACTAGGGTAAGTGAGGATCCCCCTATTTGGTCTCCAAGCCAAGCAAGCAATATTCCTCACCAATACCTCGAATAAATGCAAGCACCGTTTGTAATTGGAGTCCCTAGTTCAACAATTACAATGTCACTATATGTTCATATATAATGACTAAACTTTATTCCCATAACAACAACTATATCCAATAAGGACCTTCACTTTACCAGGAAAAAAAAAAAAAAAAAATCTGTATTTGAACTTTTTATTATTTCAAAAAGGTTCCCAAACTTTTGATAATTGCACTTTGGCCCCTTAACCTTTGGTAATTTGCAAAATTACCCCAAAATTGAAACTATTTTTGTAGTTCAGTCCCTGGCATGAAACCAGCGGCTTTGAGGTTTTTTTCCCAACAATTCAAGATATATTTCAAGCCAATGCACAATCCATCAATAGTACAACTTACTTTGTCTATACAAATGTCCTTTAAAGACCAAATTTGATGAATTTCAAGTCAAACATCAAATTTCTTTAAATCTCATCTATATGAAACTTGTACAAAATCTCAAAAATCTAATCATATGTAAATCTTTACCTTAATGTCTCAGAAATCATTGTCCAGTCATCAAATAGGCTTCAAAGCCCTCAATTCCAAAGCTAAAATGAAAATCCATATTACTACTGTAATAGCTAAGCTCCACTTACTTGAGCAAGTTCCTTGATCACTCCTAAACCAATGTATTTCTTCCACCCTTATTTCTTTTCTAATCTCTCTTTTCTAATCTCTTTCCTCATATGTATATAAATATTAGAACTAACGCTTTGCATATCAATCTCTCGTGGTTCCTTTCTCCTTGACATGCATGCGTGCAACCTTAGATCTCATTTCCAATCCAACTCACGTTCTGAAAACAGAGAAAAGTCCCTATTTATAGTAGGCAAAGGTCTACTGAGGGAAGAAATAGGCAGAGAAGAAACATTGGTGCATCCCTTAAAAGCAACACGTGGTTGATGACTCATGGAATGCAATACCACGTGGCAATTCATAATAAGGTGACTAACGCATCACAAGATGATGTGTCATGCATTTCATATGGCCAGGGAGGAAACCATTTTTCCTCATTGTTCTATCACAACAAAATCTATGCAACTTTCACATGCATTCGTATATTTACATATACATACATGCACAAAATTCCATAACTAGGGTAAGTGAGGATCCCCCTATCTGGTCTCCAAGCCAAGCAGGCAATATTTCTCACCAATACCTCGATTAAACGCAAGCACGGTGTGTAATTGGAGTCCCTAGTTCAACAATTACAATATGTCGCTATATGTCCATATATAATGACTAAACTTTATTCCCATAACAACAACTATATCCAATAGGGACCTTCACTTAACTTGAAAAAAATAATAAAAAAAAAAAAATTGTATTTGAACTTATTATTATTTCAAATAGGTTCCCAAACTTTTGATAATTGCACTTTGGCCCCTGAACTTTTGGTAATTTACAAAATTACTCCCACTGAAACTATTTTCGATGTTCAATCCTTGGTATGAAACCAACGACTTTGAGGTCTGTTTTCCCAAAATTCAACCAATCTTTCAAGCCAAAGCACAATCCATCAATAGGTGTAAATTCAAGTATTTCTAATATACATTTGTTTTTGGTACACTTTTTTCACCCAATTCGTTGCTGCTCGTGTGGTCCATTTGAAAATGTTTTTTGTTCAGTCCAGGTGGAGGCTCTTGCTGCAAGGGAAGGTTTGGTGATAATCGTTGAAAGGGGCTTATCAAATGTTATTTCGGAATGTGATTCTTTCCAGATTGCAAATGCGTTGCGTGGACATTGTCCCACAAGGTCAATGATTGGGCCTATTATTGAGGATGCTAAAGCATCTATATCGTCGATCACTGGAGTTGTTCTGGCCCATGTTAGGCTAATGAAATGGCTCATCAGCTCGCCAAGTTTGCGTTATCTTGTGATGGTCTTCGGTCTTGGTTCAAGAAACCTCCTGATTTTCTTGCATACCCTTTTGTAATTGATTGTAATGGTTATGTTATGTGAGGGCTGTGCTTGTACTGTGTAATGTATCAACTATTCTTTTTGTTGGAAATGAAATATCTACAGTTGCTTTCAAAAAAAGGAATGGGAGAATTGTAATGATTGAATTATAATGGCTATTTTACTAAGAAAACATATGAGAATTGTTATTTTTATGCTTCAAAAATTTTATTATATATATTTCATAAATAATTTTTTTTAAATATAAAAAAATTTAGAACATACAATAAAAATAAAAATGTTGAAATGATAAGAATTCCCAAACAAGTTATTACTTACTTTCTTGTATATCGGATTGCCCTCTCCTATCAGCGCATATGAAAATCTAATAGGATCAGTCGGTACTCTCCTAATTAGGTGGGCTACAGGATATATGAGTCGTATACTAGACTCAGCCTTTTTTCTCACCCAAATCTAGCAGAGGAAGAAATCTATAGGCATATAGAATAGGGAAACCTACTTAATGAAAATATCAAAGAAATTTGTAGCAGCAGCTCTAGATGTTCCAGTTATACAAGTAGCTGGAGAGAGAGAGAGAGAGAGAGAGAGAGAGAGAGAGAGAGAGAATCTTAATTTTTGAATGTGACATGACACAGTTTCTGTGCCTGTGTATGGGAGAGAGAGAGAGAGTAATGGGCTTTTGGAGATTTGCAGAGAAATGGGATTGGTTTCGAATTAGATTTTGTTTCCAATTCACGTTTTCAAATGTCAAATGCGACATTCCCCTTCTGCAAATCTTAAGGAGTATATAATTACTAATTTATTAGTATTGTTGGTTCACATTCAACAAGTTTATTCTGACACGGACAACGTGTATGCGCGGCCATTCACACAAAACCGAGAACTCCTGCATTAATCAAGCTCATTTGCGATTCTACTTGCATGTGGAATGCCATATTCAGTCGGGCGTGCTGAAACACTTCCCACAAAGAGAGGTCTGTCTATTAACCTTCACATTAATCATAAACAACTAAAAACGTTAAACTAGAATAATCATTAAAGAATACCTCAATACCATTGCTTAGTCCATTAAAGCCGGCCGATTATGATTGCAATAACATATGCACACGAGGATATTCTTATACGATATCAGCAACAAGAATTATACACCTTGGCGGAACAAACAATGTTCATGCATACCTTCTATACAAGCTTTATGTAATCCAATCCATTAATTAATCAAGGGAAATTGAAGAATATGAGTACCAGTGACTCTAAGGTTGTTCTAGTCACAGGTTGTGCCAAAGGCGGAATTGACTATGAATACTGCAAGGCTTTTGTCGAGCAGAAATGCCGCGTCTTCGGCATCGATTTCTCACAGCGCATGAACGACATAGACCTAAGTCTTTCGAACAACATCGACACACTCGAGCTTGATGCGTCTTCGGACGAAAGTGTCGCATTGGCTATAAAGACAATTATTTCCAAGTACGGCCGCATTGACGTACTTGCTAATAATGCCGGAATAGGAAGCACGGGACCTCTCGCGGAGCTTCCGTTGGACACTATACGAAAGGTTTGGTAGATTGGGAGATTAACACGCTCGGGCAACTCAGACTTGTACAACAAGTAGTGCCCTATATGGCATCACAACGAAGTGGCAGTATTGTAAATATCAGCAGCGTTGTGGGCAAAGTACCAACACCATGGGCAGGTTCTTATTGTGCAAGCAATAAGAACGCAAAGAGATGCTACCACATTTCCCACGTTCTTCAAGTGCAGGACATGGATACAAAAAACTACCAATCACCCGAAGAACGCAAAGAGATGCTACCACATTTCCCACGTTCAAACTCTAATGCGTAAACCGCAAAATACAACATGTAATTGTGCATACTTAAACTGTTCAAAATTTTGGGACAATTCAAGAATTAATTGGACCGCGGTCATACTTTTGCATCCATTCGCGAAATCCAACTAATTCTCAAACGAGAAACTAAGCTCATATGAACATTGCAAACCATGTTTTGTACATCCATACAAAAATGTTTGCATACAAATATATAAACTCACAACACCTATAAACTACATAGAACACAATTTAAATGAATGGAAATTAAATAAGTTAGTTAAGAAAAATTATACCTCCGAGACTAATGACAATCCTGACGGCCGGAGGAAATATTTCCAGGGGAAGGTAGCTGCTGCAATGCAATTGTTTTGTAGCTTCTGCCTTCTTGTATTTTGGTTAAGTTTAGTGAAGTGAAAGATTTTGCGTGACGAAAGCATCGTCGCGCAAAACCTTGGGCTTCAACTTTTTTGCTTTCGTCATGCAAAACCTTGGGCTTCAACTTTTTGGCATCATCCAACTACACTTTGCCGCATTTTTATAACACATTGCATGACGAACCATAGTTCGTCGCGCACTACTTATTATTATTTTTTCAACGTTCTTTTTTCGAAAAAATTAATTAATTTTTCCATTCACTCTTCAAATTTTTTTCAAACCACATAAATACTTAATAAATCAAGATCTTATTTCATTATACCATTTGTGCATAATTTATCAATATACATATTTATTAAAATGCAATAATTTTATTAGTATCAAACATTAAGTACATATTTAATTAAACTCTTCATACTAAAAAAACTTAAAATTCAGTTCTAATTATTAAATAAGCAATAAAATTAAAATAAAAAACCATATTCTACTCATCCGCCGGTAGTTGTGGTTCTTGCTGTAATTCTGCCGTGCATTGATTATCAAACTTCCACTCCCGGAAACGCGACTTGAACATGTTGTCAATAGCCTTTATCAGATTTGGGTCATTTTTGTCAATGTCCCAATTAGGCTGTCATGCAAAAATTAATAAATTAAAAACTCACTATTATATCATATTTAACAAACATTATTATTTAACTAACAAAATTAACACATACAGCTAACTCATCAATCATTTGCATACAAATTTTCAGTTCTAATATTTATTCTAAAAAAAATTAAAACCTTAAATAAATTGATATTATATTCCATTTATTTATTTAAAAATCAAACATGAATTAAAGCATAATTAAGTCCAAATAGATAACTTATAAAAAAACCTTAAATTGAAATATTGTCATAAAAAACATAAATTTAAAACTACTATTTTGACGGTGCTCCATTCTGCTTGACGTCAGAACGCCACCGGTTGTAACCTCCCTCCAATGCTGCTTCCATCAACTTCATCAACACTTCGTTCGTATCATCATCAAGAGTATACTTACACTGTTACACATATATGCAAATAATTAATTCCAACATATAACAAAAAAAATTCACAAAATTAATTATTGATCCATCAATAGTATACTTACTAATAATTCATCCATCACCGCCTTCTTCACATTCTCGGGCACATTTTTTCAAGAACGTCACTCAGCAGTAAGACAATTATTCTCTATGGCTACAACAATCACATGCACGAACTCCACATGTTGCCTCAAATCATTCGGGTTGGCGGGCACGCTCTGATTCTTGTTTTTATCCTCCATCCCAGCACGAACATAATTGTGAAGAATATGGATAATAGAATTATGAAGAATAAGTAAAGCAGAAGCGCATATTTATAGGAAGGTTAGGGCCTTTGCACGACGAAGGCTTTGTCGCGCAAAGACCCGCACTAAATGCAGTGTAGATTCCTATTAATTCACATGCACTGAATGCTCTGACTCAAAGCTGACTATAACTTGCACGACGAAGCATTTGTCACGCAAGTGTTCCTCGGTTTCCCATGCATTGAATGCTCTGCCCTAGAAACTGAACAAGCTTTGCGTGACGAAGCCTTTGTCGTGCAAAGGTTCCGCGGGAAAATTTTCGTCGCGCATTTATTTTTGTGCCAAAAAAAAAATCACCTGCGGTTTTCTTGCTGGTTTTGCGCGATGAACATCTTTTTTTCGTTGTGCAAACGGTTTTGCGCGACAAAGTTCTCCGTCGCGCAAAGTTTACCAACCTTGGTCGACGAAGATATGTTCTTCGTTGCGCGATGCGTCCTTGCACGACGGAATTTGCTTTGTCGTGCAAGTAGTTTTTCCTACTAGTGTAGGCATGTGGCACATAACGTTTTGGGTCCCAAACCACCAAAGATTATTAGTTTTGGTCACATGACTAGTTTGTTTGCTGTGCTTTCATGTACCTTTATTATGTATATTTTTTATGATGTCTGCATATTAGTTTATTCATTTGGGTTTGTGATTGTCTGTATAAATTTTTATATAGTTTAATCCTCATTAGAAAAATATTTTAAAAAGTCTTCCATTTTTTTTTTTTTTTGTGGTTTTTAAACTTTAATCCTTCAAGAAAATTAAAATTTAAAATAAACCTTTTGCTAGATTACATATAGATTATAGTCCCTTGATGTGTCCTTAATTCAAAATAATTAATGTGCATTTTATTTAATGTCTCCCATTAAACATTTTGTGACAACCCGTTCCAAATTTTAAGTTTTTATTTTATTTTAAAAGCGTGAATTTACGAAATTGCCCTAGAGGCAAGGACTTTGACTTCCGTTGACCATCGACTTGAGAGATGTGAGACTTATTCTTTTAGCATATCCTCGTAGTACTCATTGGTACGAACGTATAGGCGAAAGCCGTTTGCGAGTCCGAATTATAACGGTATAGTTACAGTCGTTCGAAATTGGTTATTCAAGGTTTAGTGTTTATTTAAATTAAATCCCCACTTTGTGGGGTGAAGCCCAATCAGAAATGGAGGAAAGAAAGAAAAGAAAAAAAAAAAAAAAAAAGGAAAAGGAAGTGGCTTCCCGTCCACCCGCACCCACCACGAGTTCCCATTTTCCAAGGCCGATTCCGGCCAACTCCGGTGGATTTTTTCGATGCCACCACCACCATCTTGAAGCTCTCATTCCCCTCTACAAAACCCACCCAAGAACCACCTTGATTAACCATGGTATGTGGCGGTTTGAGGCCACGAAAGTTGATGAAAATCAATAGTGCTTCAGCCACCCTTTTCGATTTTTCGGCAAATCGGCAAAGCGATGGCTGATGCCACCACTTGGTCTTTGTAGCCCATCATCCCAGGAGCAAAACCCAACCAACTTTGACCCCGTTGGACCACCATAGACGACGAATCGACATCGGGAAGTTTTAGGCACCTGCCGGCTTTGTGGGCAAAATTGACCATCTTCCGTCCACTTTTGGATTTCGTGGCAGGTATGAAAGTTGCTCCACTCACTGAGATCTTCATTTCTGTGAAGTTTGAGAATTTTTTGGAAATAGTTGAATTTTCCGGCGAGTCGGGGCGGCCGACCGCCACCCGCGGCGGCGCGTGGCCAATGGGCCGCCAATGCTATTTTTAGGCTATGTCGAATGTCTTGAATTCAGTTTTGTCATTTGAATGATGTAGGTTGATCGTTGAAACCTAAATTCGTTACGATACGTTACTTGATAAAAATGTGAATCGATGATCCAACCGTTGGATCGTCACCAAAATTGGATACATTATAATACGTATTATTTAAAGATCATAGGAATTTATGGATCGGAAATCCGACTTACGGATCTTCCTGAATTGGATTTGTAAGTTAGTAAAATAAATGTTCACGGCCACTTGTTTTAGGCAATTGACGGAGATCTGACCGTTGAATCGTAATGAAATTTTAATATGTTATTCTAGAAACATATTGTGTATCGTTGGGAGTTGCGGATTGGAAATCTGATATGCGGATCTTCCAGGTCAAGTTATACAAGGTTGTAAACCCTACCGTCGATCTTTGATCGACTGTTGACTTGTGGTCAGTGGGTCTCAAACTATTTTAGAATGTCGTTGAGGTTGTGTTTTATGTGAATTACGTATTCTACGGATAAGAGTTCTGAGATGTGATTTGATAAATGGTCACAGGGACCAATCATTCAGGACGCCTCAATGCGTGCGCTAGAGAATTATAGCGTGGACTCGAGGTGAGTGGATCTTTTCCTTTTTATCGTACATATTATTGAGAGTTCTATCGACACTTTTAAATTGATTAGGTATATTACCTTCATATAATTATTGTGAATGCTTGAAGTACCTATATGAACTACGAATGGCTTGATCCCTGTTTAGGGTACGTAGGCAGTCTAACGAGACGTTAGATGCAGCCATAAAATATTTGAGACAAAAGCCTTGCTTGGGAAATTGAGTAATGCGAAGGAAATTGGTAAAGGCAAGTTTTAGTTTTGTGAATTAGTTAGTTAAATTAGTGTTAATTGGGTTGTCATAGATAATTATCCCTGAAAATAAGTAGTTCGGGAGTAGGGCATTATTGATTGTACACTTCACACTGTATTGTTTATAATTGAAAATGCTACGACATGGTTGAGTATTAGATTGCATCAAGGTATATCCATATGTATATTACTTGCATATAATTATTGGGAATGCTTTCAAGTGCAAAGGTGAACTCAGGACACCTAGGTAAGTTCAAGTGAGTTTATGGTATTAGTTGAATCGATTGCGTTATAGCATGACTACAGTTATGTGTTAGGCAACTTCGATACTGTCGTACTGGTTGCCATGAGTTGCACATGTTATATTGAGATGCATTGAGAGCTCATAAACCTGCACCCCGGTGTTAGTACTCCCGCCCGTGGCCAGGGCACACTCCTTCACGTGATGTTCACCTCCCGCACCTTACGCTCACCTTGGATCCAAGGTAGGTGCACAGTCCTGTCGTACAAATCACTTTAGGTGGTTCCGACTCGTAGGTGACCCGCGATTATTCGCACAGTCTTCACGTGATCGTAGCACTTGAGCGTATTTATTTACACCCAGTCGTGTCGTACAGACCACTTTAGGTGGTTCCGACTCGTGTGCAGGTATACTTATTGAGCTATTGGCTAGCCATGATTGATGAGATATGGATAAGTCGTACAAGTCACTATAGGTGACTCCGACTTATATGCTAGCCAGGATTGATGAGATATGGATAAGTCGTACAGGTCACTATAGGTGACTCCGACTTATATGCTAGCCAGGATTGATGAGATATGGATAAGTTGTACATGTCATCTTAGATGACTCTGACTGATATATCACTTTGTATTGATTAAGTTCATTTGGCCTACTTATTAATGTATGGTGGAGTTGATGGCAAACCGTGGTTTTGGTCGTTTCTGAGTATGGTTTGGATATATGTATATATGTTGTACTGTCCTATAGAAAACGATAAGGGAATTACAGTGAGGGGTTATTACTGTTAGAAGGTAATAGTTTTGGGAAGCTTGGTTTTATTGCTTACTCACACTTTCTGTTTTGTACCCCTTCAGGTTTTAACTGCTGAGTTCGTATCGATGAGGATATATAGCTAATCTTAGTATTGGTGGCTACTTTTAAGGGTATGATTCTTACCCACACTACTGTACCTTACTTATGCTCTGACATCGCGTGTGAAATGGGTTTGCTCCCACTCGTAGCGCACTTTGGTACTTAGCCACTTATAGATTCAAATTTATTCACTTTTTATACACTATCACATTTTATGGCTTCGTCACCTTCCAGGTGTCGGCCAGCACAGCTCGATTCAGGGTCCAAGTGGACTTTCTGGGTCGGGGTGTGTCATATTTAAATTTATTAATATACAAATTTTAATTTATTTTTTGACCAAAAAAAAGTTTTTTTTTAATTAATTAATTTTATTTAACATTCTTCAAACTTGAAAGACTCAGTTAATGTACCTAAATGTATATACCGAAATGTATTATATTGAACTAATGTATTTAAATGTTAGTACCGAAATGTATGTACTGAAATATATGCATCGAAATGTATTATATTAAATTAATGTACCTAAATGTGTGTACCGAAATGTATGCACCGAAATATTAGTACCGAAATGTATTATATTGAATTAATGTACCTAAATATTTGTATTAAAATGTATGTACCGAAATGTGTGTACCTAAATGTATGCACCAAAATGTATTATAATGAATTTAATGTACCTAAATGAAAAAGACAATGTACATCGAAATATATTGTATAACAAAAATTAGTTTATCTAAATATTTACAACAAAATATATTATGATAAATGGAATGAAAATGAAAATTATAATGAAATAAAATTAATACATTAAAATTAGGAAGAAAAAGAGAAATAATTAAAAAATGCAAATGTAATTAATAAATGAGGTTATTGGACTAAAATTATATTTTGATCTTACTCATGATTTTAGTCTAAAAATCATCTTTGCCAAGGATTAGATTGAAGTTCCTATTAAAACAATAAAAAAACAAAAAAAGACATAAATATTATTATCAACATTACACCAGAATATTGGATAATTAAGACTAATGGGTTATGGTTATGTAGAAGAAAGTATGATTTAAAGATTGTTTCAATATTTATTATGGTGTTGTCTTTCAGACTTTAAATTAACCCACAATTTGTGTTCAAAAGGGAGTTGCAAATTAGCCTTGTGAATAAATTAAGGTTTGGGATAACGCCTTTTGTTTGTCAAAGTTTTGCATACTCCTAAGACAAACCTCATATACACTAAAGATAACAAGAAAACTCAAGCGGAAAACAAGAACAAAAACTGTAGAGTATTTATACGGTGCTTTTCTAAGAAAAGGTCGGAAGAATGGAAATATTTTTTATGTAGCACTTGTAAGATCCCACATCGTCCAGAGGAGTGATCCTTATATGTCTATTCCCATCTCTACCTAGCACGAGGCCTTTTGGGAGTTCACTGGCTTCGGGTTCCATGGGAACTCCGAAGTTAAGCGAGTAACGCGCGAGAACACTTCCATGATGGGTGACCCACTGGGAAGTTCTCGTGTGAGACAATATCGTGCTACGGTGGTGAAGCGGGTCTGGGAAGTGATCTGTCCCGGACCGAAATGTGACAGCACTTGTATGTGATTTTGTAGGTAATAAACTCAAAAATTCGTCCTTTATTTATAGACTCAAGTGTCCAATCTTGAAAGGGTTTGAAAACCCTTCAAAACCATTTTTGCACCCTTTCAATAAGAGGCACCACTTCATGTGGAGCATCTTTTGTCATTTGAATTCAATTTCTAACAACAAAAGCATGAACCTAAAATGTTTTTAATACATTTTACAGCTTATCATGTTTGAAATTTCAAAGTAGTATGATGAATTTGGAATTCCAAAGTGGTGCGATGAGTTGTTTCACAACTTCGAGTCGATTTGGTCGGAGGGAACCACTCGTGAATTTTTTATGGTCCAATTGGGTGTTACAATAGTCATTGTGTTTGAGCCAAAAATGAAAATTAGGTTTGTTATGAGGAAAATTAATTTTTATTTAAGTAAAGACATGCGACACTAGCCCACTAACTTCAAAGCTTAACTCGGACTAGTGTTATAGGGCTCGTCATGACCTCTTCTCAGCACTTCATGGTTCTCAAGAACTTGGGTTCACTCATCCTGAAAGCACGTCTATCACGTAAATGACCAAAGACGTGTTACTAGACATGGCTGATGACAACACAACATGTAAACGGCAGAAACGCATAGGCAAGGCACCTACCACGAAATGCAGTTATTTCCAGCGTCAAAAAAACTTATCTATGTACCCCTACTCTAGCTTAGCGATAAGATCAAGGATGTTCCTCCAGATTCCTATAAATAGTCAGATAGGCTTCTGAACTCAAACCCTTCGTCAAATTCAATCTCTACAATGAAAAACATCAAGTGATTCTTTAATCAGCTTACCTGCTTTTAAACACAACCCTCAAATACTCTTTAGCAAAACTCTCCGTTCTTCAGCTACAACTCAAAGCTTTCTTCAAAGATCTTTTGCCTACGACCCATGAGATTTAAAACCTTTACACTTATGCTACCACGTAGCATGATTCGATTCATGAACATCCCAACCAACCCTTATCACCTCCTTGAGGGTATGTTTTATTTGTAGTCCAGTCTGACATTAGTGATATCGACGAAATCCTCTAGCACTATTCTCATCTTACATGACTTAGTCTTGCTAGAGTTTTACTGCTTTCTTTACATTTCAAAGTCTTTTTACTTTCCAATTTTGTAAAATGGCTCATCAATTTACCAGTTTTTTATGTACGTTTATATTCTTGACTCAATCATGAAATGATTACATTCAGTTTTCTGCATGCATTGTCATACTTTCATTTACAAACTCAGGCAAACATATTTTCACACTAGATTCCAATTCCTCGTTCACTTCAAGCATAAAAAAAACCTAATCCAACCAGCGTCTCACTCGATGCACAAACGTTTTGGTTAAAAGGTTAGAACTAAGCGCAAATCCTACATAACACTAAACAATCACTGTTACAACCCCGTACCCTAAAATAATATATTTTATTCCTTAAAGATATGAAATGACCAAAATGCCCCTGGCTAGGTGTCTTGAGTAATTATGGAGCTTTGAGTTAGATTCCAATTTCTCATATTTTCCTATTTTATTAACTATGCTTTCATATTCACGAGTGTGTATGTGAAAGCGAAATCGAATTCAGAGTTACAAGAGTTAGGTTATGATTTTAAGTTGATGAAGGGTATTTGTGTAATTTTAACTTGGGAAATTATGAGCAAGACTTAACCCACACTGATTCTTTTTTCCTGCTCATTTTTGTTAAAGTTAATCCTTTTCTTTAAAGATAATCCTTTTATGTAATATGAAATGTTTGGGGTCTCTAATTTATTGTCAGATGTATGGTTTAGATCTTTTGTAAAAGGGCTGTCTAAATGCCTTATTAGATGTCCCATGTGCTGCAATCAAATAAAAGAAAATATCTCTTTGGAGAAAGAACTCTATGCTCTCTATTTTTACCGTATACTCTCTGCCATCTGTTTTCTCATTTTGTTGGTGTTACTGCCTCTTATAAAGATTTCCATCTTTCTCATTTTTATTCAAGTTTTATTAATGATGAAATGGTCTGAATACTAACATGGTATCAGAGCCAATCTAATCAAATTTAATTATCAAAACATAAGATTTAATTTTTTTTTACAATTAATCACCAAATTTATTTTCTTAATTCGAATTCCAAACAAAAAATTAATATCAACTATTTAAGGTTGCATCTAACCCTGTTAGATTGCCTGCATACCCTCGAGTAGGATCAAGCATTCCGTAGTTCACCATTCAACCTTTTATCCATTTTTGAAAATACTCTAATAACGAAAATATTTAACATTAGTTCTCACAATCGAATCACACCAAATGGGTACTAATTACCGATTTAAAAATATCAAAATCTGCATGAAAAGACAACGTCGGCCCACTGGCCACGCGCCGCCGCAGGTGGTGGTCGGCCGCCCTGAGTCGCCGAAAATTTAACTATTTCAAAAAATTACCAAATTTTGCATGAATGTACAACTCAAGGATAGGAACATTTTTCATACCTGGGCTGAGGTCCAATTCGGTCAGGAAAAGCCCCAATTTCAATCAAACCTGATAGAAACCTTAGAAATGGTTTGCTTCGATTTTCCTTCCTTGGTGTTCCGCCGCCCCTAAAACTGATTGGGCTTTGTTCCAGGGCTCAAGGGGAGCCTAAAGGTGGAGGAGATCGACATGTTTACATTCAGAATTGACCGATTCGCCGGCGTGGTCCGTTGCACCCACCGGTGTGATTCCTTGTGATTTTGAGCCCAATCTCTTTGGATTTGGGGTGGAAATGGTAAAGGGAGGGTTGTGGAGTACTTCCTAGGTGATGACTCGGCTTAAATCGCTAGAATTTGGTCGAAGGAAGCCTCGGAAATCATTATTTTCGACCGAGTCGGGTTGCAAAGGGTGCGGATCGTGGATCCTATGTCTCCCCCTTCTCTCCTTTCCCCCTCCTTTCTTTTCTCCCTGATTGGTCACTTTCTTTCCTCCCCCCCCCCCCCGATTCGTCCGTTCCCCCTCCTTTCTCTTCTTTTCTCCCCATCACAGCCACACACGTGGCTCCTAATCAAAGCTCCCACAAATCTGGAGCCTTCCAGATTAATAATTAAATGATCATTTAGTCCCTGTCTTTATTTATTTATTTATAACCCTTTTGTTATAACTCCAATTTATATTCTGTTTGCGCCCACGTGTTCGTATCCCACACGAGTTGTCAAACGACTATTGTATTATTAGTATTATTCGGTCTCTTATACGAGTTGTCAAACGATACCTAAGTAAACTGCGGGACTAAATTTGTCTTTTAGTACACATTAGGGTCTTAGTGTTATATCCCAAATTTTTCAAGACAAGCTCGTGTGGTACCATATACCAAATTTCAGTCAAATGCATTAACATGAATGAAAATGCTCTTTCTTCACTTTTTATTCATTCAGCTATAGCATGTTGTAGGCGGGTCCTGTTTAAGAGTGCTTAACAACATGTCTGTGTGTTGCCTTAATGTTACATGTGTAATTGTCAAAGATAGTTAGGCCATCTCCAATGGAGACGGCTAAAGATTTAAAAATCAAAAAATGGCCTAATTTGTCCAAAAACTCATCTCCAACCGATGACTGTGCTATAATTCTATGGAGCCCATTTGGCTATTATTTGGCCAAAGGGGCATCAGGCTGACCAAATGTAATCTCCCTCTTAGTCCTTTTTTTGTGACCCAACTCCTCAATTACAATAATTAATTCAAATTCAACGACTATATTTCAAAACATTAAATGGTAATTTACTTAAATTAACTCAAAACATCAAATGGTAATTTAATTAAATTAACTAATAAATTTAATTATAAACTAAAAATAATAAATTATTGAGGGGGCTTTGTTTAGTCTTTTCGGTTAGAGATGATATATGAATATGGCATGACATTGTTCATTTAGATTTTGTGCATACCTATAATTTTGGACGGAACTATATTTAACCCTTTTGATTGGAGATGGCCTTAATTAGATAAGTTAACCCTAATTGCTAATAAAGGATTAAGCCATCGGACCTAATAAAAGCAGACAGTGCAGAGAAAAGATGCATCACCAACCCTTTCTTTCCCATCTGCCTCCCACCAAATGGATAATTAAGAAAAAAGGAAAAAAAGAAAAAAAGCAAAACTAATAAATTTGAGAGGCAGCACAAAGCTCGTTTGCTTGGCCATGCACCATTTGTAGTAGAATCTCATTGGCCTCTAGTGCCATGTTGGGTGTGGAATAATGGATTTACTCATCATTACTACAATCAAAAGGAGGGTGTAGGGTCTCGCTCTTGCTTCATTCTCTTCTGTCCTTTGGTCATATTTCACTCCCAAGCTCATAGTCTCTTTTGAAACCAAATCATTTCTTCTTGAAAATCTGTCTCCATTAACTTAGCCATGCAAATTTCCATGCAAGAATATCAAATGATAAAAAAAGGGGCAACCCCTCTGTTTGATTGATTGGGAAATTTTCTTTATGGTGTTCGATTGGTTTAAGTTTAGTTTTGGAAAACCGAAAATATGCATAACAGAAGAGAGGTTGAGATTTACTGTTATGCGCGTAAAATAACATTTTTCTTAAGTATATTGATTTTCACACTCTTACTTTATTAGTATGTATTTTTCATTTAATTTTTATATATGCTTTAATTTGTATGCTAATTTATTTTAATAATAAAACTTCACAAATATTTAGATCAAGGGAGCAATCCCACAGCTCCTTCGGACATTGTTTCGCTTTCGAATTGGACTGTAAAGTTATAAAATAATCAAATTTAGATTAGCATTGTAGCCTGAGTTTTATAGACTACAATGATTAGTGGGATATAAAATGCATTTCCCACAAAAAGAATGTTCTCAAGGGGACCTTGGTTCATTCTAGGAATATCAACTTTGAGCAAAGCTCACCCTATAAGGCTAGAACTATACGTTCTTTAAGAAGTACATGCATCCATTAATATGGATTATCATGCAATTTATAAAACAATTCCACGATTAAAGTTAGTAAGTTAGTTCAGTACGTTTCTTAATTAAGATAAGATGACTTCTAATTAGATCCCACTCAAAGTTAAATAATTATTCACAGTGTCCCACATCTCACCTTTCATCTAGGGGTGTTGACCAGAACAAGTGAACAAAATAAAGCAAATATAAAAGGTTTTGCACTGTGTCTTGCTCATCAATAATTCAAGATTTTATTCTTTTGTCTCCAGCGTTTCGATGGCCCGTTATACAGTACATTTTGTTCCTTAATTATACAGTTATACAGTATGAGCATACAATTGAAAAGCTGCCTGCCCCATATAATATTAGAAAAACTAATGAAAATGATTTGAAAACTTTAAGTTTTAGCGATAAGGATAAAATAAAGGGTAAAGTGAATGATACCATGATTGACTTTTTAGTGTAAAAATGTAGTTTTTCGTTAAAGTAAACAGTACCGGGAACTTTTCGTTAAAGTTTCCAATAATATTGGCATTTTGTTCCTTCCCTTTTTATGCACTATTTGTTCTTTTGGGTTTGTTTCTTCCCAGTAACACAACAAGATAAATGGAGTGAGTTGGTACTTTGTGGTAATCAATTTAACACGTATTAATGCATCATTTGTGAGATCAATATCCATTAACGGTATAGTCGTCTGTTGTTAGCTAACATATTAAAGTTCAAAAGATAGTTAGAATTTTTTAAGAATTATTAATTAGTTTGATTGTAGAATAAATTATTTGTCATGAAAAGGATTAGAGAATGGTTTGAGTTTTCTCAATTTGGGTTTTTTGTTCAAATGTCGAATTTGTTCGTTTGTAAGTTCATTACAAAAACAAAAGGTTGAAGTGATTAGAATCCAATGTTATTTACTCTCTTCCTTTTGTATTGGAATTAAGATAATTAAGAATTCAATCAAACCATCCAGGTCGAACACACATGAAAAAGGTAAACCCAAGTCCAATCACCTCCATTAAAATGTCTGAAATATATCCAATCCTAACCAGTGTTTAGCTAGTTGAAGAATACGTAGTGAAGAAGAACTTTCATAAAACGAGATACATATTACTTACTAGCAGATGTTTACACACAGTGTGTGAACAATTTCATTTTATTTTAGAAGTGCAATTAGTTTTTAAAATTCTATTAAAAAAATATAAAAAAAAATTCGTTATGAAAAATGGGACAATAATGGGGCAGCTTCTTCTAACGTTGCGAGGGCATATTTTTCATTTTTTAAATAGGGCATGCTATGCTTACATGGTTGCGAGGTTGGTGTAAAATACAACAAAATTTATGTTCATGTATTACCAAAGTGCCCATGTTTTTTTATTTTGGTTCAATATTGATAACGGGGTTAAAATGGTACTTTCATAAAATTTTGATTAACAAACAAGGTTCTATTAATATGTAGTTTAAATGATACATCCAACGTAATATCACTAAAGGTTTTAGACGTACAAAAGTGGATCCATGATCATTAGCTCCGTTTGTGTCTTGAAATTGGTTTTAATATGTATGTATGTGGACCGGTGAACCGGTGATTATATATTTTGAGTATTTTCTCTAAAAATTTAGATACGTGGCGTTTTTGTGAATCACCGAAGCAACAAGGAATCGCTAGTCTTCTTCAGCTTATTCATAGAAAGTTAAATGCATGACAATGTATAACTAGATTGGAATACAACGACAAACAATTTTCATGTTGAAACTTTAGCCGCTAGCGAGGGAAAAAAAAAAAAAAAAACCTTTGTCGCCTAGCAAAAGACTATGAGAAGGAAGTTCGCCATTTGTTGGATCGAGGCAACTGAAAGCAGAGTATTTCTTCGGATGATCACATGATCGTCAGAACTGCAGCCTTTTTTCTCGTAGTGCCCTTGCGAAAGATCTCTCGCCTCCACGCGGAGCAGTTTCTGAAGACGGCGTCGTTAGGGGCTGTCTTGTCTTCAATCTCCAATAGACAACAGAATAGTCGTCGAGATAGTGGATATACTGGTTACCTACACACTGCCATAGCAAATTGCAGTAGGTCAAGCCCAGTACAGTACACTGCAGGTGCAGATACAGAAGCTGCCTAGCTTAGCTAGCTTTGCTTTGCCTTCCCTCTGTTATGAAAGTGACTGGAGGGACAGTTTGTCGTGTGCCCGTGAAATATGAAGTGAAGCAAAACCCAACCCAGTTCATTTATTTTCTGCACCCACTAAACCAGCTTTAATTTAGTCATTAACTTAAGAGAGAGAGAGAGAGAGAAGTAATATGTGACTTGGGTGTGACATTCTGACTACTGGGTATTAATGGGCTCTCTACTAAATTTACCTACATGAGAAAACAATGTCTCGTTTTTACGAGAAATTTTTCAATATGTCAAAAATGTATTTTAATATACAAAATATTATTATATAAGTAATTAAATTCTTTTCTTCAGGTATTTACCATTTGTATTATAACACTTGGTATACTAGATCGTATTTCAGACATACTAAAAAATATATCCATTTATACAAGACAAGATTTCATGTCATGTATGTTGAAAAATGAGAGTATGCAAAATGAATGAACTGACTACTTATTAAGATATATTTACTCAATTAACTGAAAAACGCTACAAACTTGCCAAAAATGCTATGTAATTTAAAGAGACTACATCATGCCAGACTTTGTCATCCCAATAAAATTATAAACATCCTATTTATAAAAAATACTAACCCTAAACCTCATAGGCAAGGAATCATTATTCTACAAGAAAACCCTAAAACATAAATACTAAGATAACCTTAGACTAGACGGTTATCAACTTTACTTGTCCAATGACATGCTATATATATCATTTTTATATCACTCATCTCGTGATCATATTACCTAAATATATAATGAGGGAGACAAGGAGACGAACATATTTACTAAATATAATGAGGGAGACAAAGAGACGAACATACAATAGTTTACAGGGAAGTTATTTTCGTGTTTGTACATATTTTTTTGGTGGAATGAGCTTTAATTTGACGAGTATTAACTATTAAGGACATCTTAAAGAAAAGCAAAGAAAGGAGAAAAAAAAAGGATAAAAGAGAAGGTCTTTCTCACAGACACAGATGCCTATAGAATGAGGGAAGGATACCCAGCATATGTCATTCTCTTTGCTCAAGTTTAATGGGCCTTGTTTTGTTCCCTTTTAACAAATCACACATCTTTCCAGAGAGAGAGAGAGAGGTGGCATAGATAGATTCAGTTGCAGGAGTTGGGATTTGTTTTAGATGAGTGTTAGATTTGGTCCATTTAGCTCTGCAGCTACCAAACAAAACACCCAGTTTTGAAAAACAGAGGCAAAGGGAAGAAGAAGAAGAAAAAGAGAGAGAGAGAGAGAGAGAGAGAGAGAGAGAGGCAAGAAAAAGGAGGAAGAAGAAAATGGAGAGCATGATTAGTTTATATGTTGCCCAATGATTGAGTTGCCTTGCCACAACAGAAAATTACCCAACAAGCTCTGATCACAAAAATAGAAGGAAGAAATCTCAAAAACCATGAAGTCCATGAGTAATGATGGTAGCAACAGTAACAGTAATAATAACTGGTTGGATTTTTCACTGTCTCCAAACATGAAGATTGAGTCATCTTCCTCTTCTGTTGCTGCTGCTGCTAGCTTTTTTCACTCACCACCTCACTTTAACTATGGAATTTACTATGGCCTTGAAGGAGGAGGAGGAGGAGGAAGAGGGGAGGATAACAGTCCAGTCCTGTACTCCCCTCTTTCCATGATGCCACTCAAGTCTGATGGCTCTCTCTGCATAATGGAAGCACTCAACAGGTCCCAGCACCACCTTCAAGGTACTATTTTCTCCTGCGATTATTATTTCTTGCTTTTGTTTGGTAAAAAAGAATTGAACTTTTTAATTTTTTTTACTGTTTTTATCTGAAGCTGCAATGGTGACAACAACTAGTCCAACTCCAAAACTAGAGGACTTCTTTGGAGGTGCAACCATGGGGACCCATCAATATGAAAGCAGTGACAGAGAAGCCATGGCTCTCAGCTTAGACAGCATGTTCTACCTCCAAAACCCACACCCAACAACCCAACATCATGTACCCAGCAACCACCAAAACTTGATGAGCCATAGTCTTCAGCAGCACCAGCAGCAGACCCAGCAACACCAACAACAGTACTCATCATCATACTACTCAGGCCTCAGAACCCATGCGACGATCTTGGAGGAGGGTCACAAACAAACCCATGTTTCAGCAGATTATTACAATATGCACCCAGCAAGAATAGGGATTGATCAGAGCATTGCAGAGATGAAGAGCTGGGTTTCCAGAAACAATGCCATGGATCAGAACAACATGGCTGCTGGGTGCATGGGAGAAAATGGGGGATTGTCCTATGGGGATTTGCAGTGTCTGAGCTTGTCCATGAGCCCTGGCTCACAGTCTAGCTGTGTGACCAGCTCACAGCAGATTTCTCCCACTGTGACTACAGATTGTGTGACATTGGTGGATACCAAGAAAAGAGGGCTTGAAAAGGTAGATCAAAAGCAGATTGTCCACAGGAAGTCCTTGGATACATTTGGCCAAAGAACCTCTCAGTACAGAGGAGTCACAAGGTTAGTCATTTCATTTTTTTTCATGATTATTTTTTTGTTTTTTCAACTTTTAAAACCAGTATTGGGTAAACGCAAACTAGGTTGTGAATTTTCTCTTGAGTTTTCTGATCTCTTGATGCATTTGTATTGATCAGGCACCGATGGACCGGTCGATATGAAGCACATCTATGGGACAATAGTTGCAAGAAAGAAGGCCAGAGCAGGAAGGGAAGGCAAGGTTTGTGAAGAAAACAAATTGATGTTTTTAATGCATTTTTCTTCCAGTCAATTTTTGCTTCTCTTCTGACTATTTTCCATACTGTGTTTTTAATTTTTTTGGATTTTTCTTGATTGGCTGGAAATTGCAATCAAATGATGAATCTTCAGTTTACTTGGGTAAGCATTTCTTTTACATAAAATTTGATTGATCATTTTAGCTGTCAAACAAGGTTGTTTTTGTTTATCTAATCATTCCAAATTTTGCATTTTAGGAGGTTATGATATGGAGGAAAAAGCTGCAAGAGCTTATGATCTAGCAGCACTCAAGTATTGGGGACCATCCACTCACATTAATTTCCCAGTAATCATTCTGTTTTTTCATTGTACTTCTTTTTTCTTTTTTTTCAATCCATACCTATATTTATTTTGGTTACTAAAAATGCAACTTCTAGTTGGAAGACTATAAAAAAGAACTAGAGGACATGAAGAATATGACCAGACAAGAATATGTTGCTCACTTGAGAAGGTAGATCTTTGTTTTTGTTCAACCTATTAATCATGTATTACGTAGATTTATGAGCGTTTAAATGTTAACTAGTTTAGTAACGTAATGCGGTCTTTACAGGAAAAGCAGTGGATTCTCAAGAGGGGCTTCAATGTACAGAGGAGTGACAAGGTCTTATTAGCTATTCATAATTTCAAATAATAATTTAGATAAAAAAATCTATGAGAAAAGTGAATATATATTAAATAAAAATATCTGAAATCAATCTGTTTTCTATTTTCTCTGTGTAGCAGACATCATCAACATGGAAGATGGCAAGCTAGGATCGGAAGGGTTGCTGGAAATAAGGATCTTTATCTTGGGACATTCAGTGAGTGATTTTTCAAACTTTCACCTTTAGAAGACAAAATATCCTTTTTTGTATATTTTTCAAGCATGTTATCATTATTTTTACATAGTAGGGGAAAAAGAAATTGAATGAGATGATTCTTTGACTTTCAAGGGCCAATCTTTGAAGCACTCTCAGCCCTTAGAACTATTGTCTTTTAGGCAGTTATGGATACTACAGTATGGTTCTTAGGTGGTCAGCTTGACCTTCCCACTAAACTTTTGCTAAGGCTGCTCCCTTAGAGGCTCCCCATGTTTTCCCAGCTTTAAAATTTGATGCTCATGCTTTTATGAGTTTCCGTAAAACCCTAAGTTTTTCGGTTCTCTTTAATCTGTATTCTTTAGGCACCCAAGAGGAAGCTGCTGAGGCTTATGACATAGCTGCTATCAAATTTCGAGGACTGAATGCTGTGACCAACTTCGACATAACACGGTATGATGTGGATCAGATTATGTCTAGCAATACCCTTCTTGCCAGTGAACTTGCCAAGCGAAACAAGGAGGTTGTGCTCGTTAATGAGGGTACTAATCAAAACAATGTCACCCAAATCGGCAATGGGGAAGCTGTTGTCTCACGGAAGAACATTAGTGAAGGTGAAGATTGGAAAATGGCACTCTACCAGTCCTCCTCCCAGCAACTTGATCAGAAGCAACCGAGCACTGAAACTCGTAATGTGACTCAAGCTGAGGCAGAGGACTATGGCAAAATGGGGGCTGCTCATTTTTCCAATGCATCTTCATTGGTGACAAGTTTAGGTAGCTCAAGAGAAGGGAGCCCTGATAAGTCAAGCCAACCAAGTTTCTTCGGAATGCCTCCATCTGCTTCCAAGTTTTTCACAAGTTCAAGTGATGCAGTGAGTTCTTGGATCCCAACAGTCCAATCCAGGCCAGGACTCACCAACCCTCACATGCCGATTTTCGCAGCCTGGACAGATGCATAGCCATAGCCGTAGGCTATGTGTGTTTTGCTCATCTGTGGAAAGTTTTTTTCACTAAATTACATGCAAACAATAGCTCAAGTAGTTTTTATCTTAGTGGAGTGAATTATTGTTAATGATATGGTCCTGGGAGGGGCCTTTTGCGAGCAAAGTAAGAGAAAACTTCACCGATCTCCCTCGTGTTTTAAGCCTGTCTTATCAAAGCCACTAAGAATAGCCTAGTGGTGAGGGTGTGGGTAAGGGGTGGGGTAGTTCTAGGTCCCAGGTTCGAAACCTGGTGTGTGTGTGTGTGGGTGGGGGTGGAAAAAAAAAAATGGCGTATCTTATCAAAATGTTGAAAGAAACTGAGGGGAAAAAGTATCTAAGGTGCTCTAAAAAGATTGAAGAAAATTTATGAAATGATAATGCTATATGATTTTCGTAATTTCCCAACAGCTTTACCACCCCTATAAATGCAGGATCAGCTCAGTTTGTGTCCCAATGATGCTGAGACAAATACATAAAATATAGTCTGTTGCTTTTGGGCTTTGACCAGGATATGATCCCCTTTAGGGCAAAATCATTTGCTTAACCGCAATCACGTGATGGAAGAGATAAAAAGTAAGGAATAGAATCTGTTACACGGTAGGATTTCTCCTGTTTTAGCTCAATCATCTGTTGTTAGTTGTGTATGTGCATTACTATAGCATCCTTGCTGATCTACTTTTTACTTAAGTTTTCTGTAACTGATACTCCTTTCATTCCTCCCCTACAATTCAAAAGAAAAAGGGGCGTTGAGAGGTGGAAATGGATTATTCCCAGATGAACTGCATGGGTTTTTGTCAATGATTATGATCGCCCATTAGTACTGGGATTTTGTCTGCTATTCTTTGAATTGAAAGCTCTATCTCTTGTTGGAAAAAACCTTAAAGTTGTTTCTTTCTAAGCCCACTTTAATCATGTATAAAAAAGAATGCAACCCCATGTCCCATGTGGGCTGTTACGATCAATCAAAATCAAATTAACCTTTGAATTGGTTGTTTTCACACGTGCAGTAACAGGTAAAAATCATATTAGTTACCATGCAAGTCTTTCTTAGCTCCTCACCAGCTCAGCTGATCATGGGATTGGCGATTGTGGGCAGATTAATGATTAGAATCTGTTTCAGTTTTGAGTAACAAATATGGCGGGATAATGAGATTTTCAGTTTTGGCATGGTCAGCTCCCTGAACGACATAATAGATTGTAATTATTATTGTTTTTAGCACCAAATTGGTAATCATCAATTTCTACATTATGCATATGATATGAGATTAAACTTCTTTGCTTGAAATTAGGGTCAATTACCAACTAGACTAAGAACCTTTAGTCTAGTGATAGTTGCGTTTGCTTAATTGAAAGAAATTTCATGTTCAATTTACATGATGTGATGGCTATGCACCTTTATGAAGATTTCAATATATTGTGGTTAGCTAGTCTTGTGATGGTGTCGTAACTTTGTTATATATGCCTTGTACCTTCGAAGAATACGATATGAATATCATATCTACCGTTTAAAGCACTACTTGATCACATCAGTTAATTGATGGGTTGGTGCATGTGAATTTTAAGTTGTTGAGTTGCTCTACAGGTTAAGACACTTGGACAAAAGTAATGAATTTGTAGTAGTAGGATCCAAAAATTAAAAGTAAGATCTTAAATCTTAGCAACCCATACATCTAGGCACACCTATTTTGACATTAAAACTGAAAGTTGGTTTGTTGTGTGGAAATAAAAGGTAAATTAATGATCATTTGGGTCGAGATCGATGCCTTTTGATTGAAGGGAAGCACCAAATCCTTTTTCTTTATTTATTTTTCCTTTTTTTTTTTTTTTTGGTTCAAAAGGGTAAAAGGAAAAGTGCAGGCAGTGTTAAAATAATTAAAGTGACCAAAAACTGATAGTATTAAGACAAAGAAAGAAGCCAGAGGCATGCGTGAGAAGAAAATAATAAGTCTAAATAAAACAAATAGAAAAGAACATAAAGAGAGAATAGCATGCATGCTGTGAGGTCCAAAAGGAATATTAACAACTGGACGTGGAAAAGATTGCAAATTAAAGTTGAAAAATTATTGTCCTTACTCGCACAAAGAAAAGGTGTACGGTTTTCGGTTCTTTGAATTTTCATTGTGTTTATTTTACTCTGAAAAATGTTGAGAATTTATAAAGCCAAATGTTTTTTGTTCTCTTGCATTCAAGAGAACGACATACCCTCGTATCGATTTCACATCAAACAGCATGGGATCTACAATGTTTTTTTTTTACCCTGACTTTTTTGAGACACCCGCGTGAGATCAAAGTAACTTACCGTCTGTTCGCTCTCTGTTCAACAAAGGTAGCAGTATTAACTGACTATCCCTCGAGGAAAATATTCAGGGAAAAAAGGTGCTAGGGCATTTCAAATAGTGGCACAACATTAAGCGGGGGCAATAGAAGTCTTCCCTGACTCCTCCATGTTTGGATTCGCGTATCTGAATTTACCGTTGGACTCATCTCCATGTAAACAGTCATTGAACTTTTCCTACGCATGCAATTGTCTTCATAAATTAACTCACGGACTTTGATTGGAAATTCGGAAAAGAAGTTTGGAAACGCAATAGGTTGTAACACAAAGTTTAGAGAGGGTGAATAGGCTTTATTCAATTTCAATAAACTTAAATTATTAATCACATTGATCAAGTATGTAGCGAAAATAGAAAATAAGTTATGCAACAATCAGACATTAGGATTGAAAGCGGATATCAATCTTGTTACGCATATAAATAAAGTGCTTAAAACTAAACACAAGGATTAGCGAGGAGGGAGTGTACAAAAAGTGCAATGGCATAGGACCTTGAATTTTTTTAGGGGCCAAAATTTTTTATCCTCCTATAAATTATATATGAGTACAAATTTCTAATAAAAAAGTTTTAACTGAAAAGAAAAATCATCATCATCATATGATTTTCTCTATATTACAATTGATTAAGTGGAGCCTATACTTAATATATTAATTTTCTACTGTTCTCTAGCAATAAAAAATTTGTGTATTACTTTCTTCCACAAATACAAACGTATTTCCATCTCTCTTTCAATTGTGCTCCATTTTTTCATAGATGAACCCTAAATCATGATTTTATGTTGGAGATTATTTAATTAGTAAGAGTGAGGTGTTGATTTTTAGATTAAGTTTGAATATTGATTGTTGAGCCTTGTATAAAATATTGTCCAATTTTTTTTTTTTTTAAATAAGGAGGGTCTTTTTATTAAATTCGCAAATGGCACCCAAAATGTTAGAGACATCCTTGTTAGCGAGCTAAAACTCCAACACATGGAGAAACATCCTCGGGCACACAGGCCGTGAAACAAACCAACTGTGAGAAAAGTAACTTTACAAGAGTCACTTAATTGACTGCTGTAAGCACCATGGCATAACCTTGCCTTTATCAATCAAGTCCACAATAGCATAGCGAAACACAACGTTGTTGTTAGTCGCATGCTTGTTAGAATTGTGGAATTTGCAGTAAGCTTCCCTTTCAAGTCTTCGGCCTTAAGTATAACATGGCCTAGCTGAAGCTTGATCATGTTCGTCGCAAGGAGTTGATCGAATACAAGTGAATTATTGATTTATTTTCTGTTATTTTATGTTATTTTGTAGTCAATTATTGATAAGGAATTAATACATTTTTATTTTGGAAAAGAAAAAGGTGGTTGTCTAAACCCTCTTTCCAAGCTGTGTGATGAGATGTTGAGGAAGGAATGAACGGAGGAGGCGGCAAGTTTCCTTGTGTCGCACATCCAAGTGAATGAAGAGAAGGAGACCATGAGACCTAATAAACCGGCTGCCTCCAACAATTTGAATTAAATTTGATAAATTAACTAATAAAAATTCGGCCACTTAATATTACGGTTTAGTGATTCATTGGTAAATGAAAGATCTTAAGTTGGATTCTTGTTAAAGGCGAAATTGAACCACATTATTGCTAGTCCATTATGAGGCTAAACTCATCCTCTACTCTTATTATAAATAATATCGATTGTTAAAAAAAGAAAAGAATAAAAACCCGGACCATTTAATGGTCCGAACCCTATGTTATACCATATCCCTTTGGTCTCCAAATTTAGGTTTATACTAGACTACTAGTATTAGGCATTGGTTCTTTTACTTTTAGGCCTTTTCCTTCCCCATTTTTCGGGCCCAACTTCTCCTTTTACAAATCCAATCCTTTCGGAATTGGGTTGTGCGCGTGGATTGTGTATAAATTGAATTCAAGATACGGTGCAACTAAAGCAACATGAACGACGATATTACAATTAAATATCAATGTCATTAGCAATGTTATGTTCACACATTATTGCTAAATATCCAAAACGATGATATTGCAACTGAACATCAATGCCATAATAACAATGTTATATTCATACATTGTTGCTAAATAGCAACGTTGTATTAACAATATTTACCAAATCTTGACATTATGTCAACAATATCTATCAAATATCGACGTCATATCTACTACATACAAAGGTTGTTAACATAGTGTTAAAATTCAGTTGCAAAATCGTCATTTGAGTCACTTCGTATATTATACTTGAGTCATGCACAACTCGTGCACACAGTGGCTGATTTGGGATTCTAATCTTGGGGAGGGGGTTTTCTAGTGTAAAACATTCAAGTTTTATTTAGATGGAATTTTTGTGCATATCACACAAACTTTTCTTAATAAGGAAATTTTTCTAGCACTTGTTGGCCTATTCCAAGAAGGTATTTAATCAAACACTTGATGGAAACAAAAATTTCACAATCAGACATTCTGAGAATTTCTGAAGGACTTTCACATGTATTTGCTCAACCTTCGACTGCTTCCGAGACCTACCGAGTCCATATGTGAATCCCCCCATGCATGCGCAGAGGAGAATTTTCGATGAGCTCTAATAAGCAAAGAATTTCATGAGGTTGTTGACATATAACCAGATGCCTCAATAATTTGAGCTATAAAACAGAAACATGAGATTTGTCACTTAGCTGATTAATTGAAGCTTTTGGTTGCTACCATGCTAAGTTGTTGTACGTTCTCTCCTACTGTTCTTTATTCACAGAAGCAGATTTTTTTGTCTCAACTTCATCTGCAAATCAACATCTAAATAGACTCGAGAGAAAGGGCTTGTCGAAACATAATTATACACGGCCAGATTTTCTCACTTTTAATGTGTCCAACCCATGCTCTGTGGTCCATGATCCATACAAAAAGGTCGATATATACTTGTTGACTATAGAGCCATTGATAAGATTGGATTTCAATCAAAATGGCTAACAAGGACAAGAACAAGCATTTGGTTATGGCTTTTGGTGTTGGCATTGATTGAGACATTTTCTCTTTCATTTTTTTCTTTTTTCTTTTGGTTTAAGGAGTATCAAAATGAGAGTTTGTAACTCAAGTGATTAAAATTACAGAGCATATTTATATATGCACTCGACGTCTTAAATTTGGTTTTCTCTCTCTTAATATCACTTGTACATGAAAATAAATGAGAGCCAAGTTTGTGGTTTAGCCCAAATCATTAACACACAACCCCCTCCCTCCCCCTCCAAATCTTCAACTGTCATTATCCTTGCATCAAGAAGTAAAAAGAAAAGGTGCAACTTCATAGGAAAAGAAAAGAACTGGTTTGGTGCTTGAAATCGGATTAGAGTAGATGACTCACATATTAGAACGAATGTAAAGGAAATATTTTCATTATGAGGGCTTAGAAGAGATAACTTATAACTTATAATGTGTTGATATCCTATCATTTTGTATGGATTAGAAGCTAGCTTTCCTTCATGACTAACTCTATCATATACTTTAAACTTGGACAACATATTTTCATTTGTTCTTTGAACAAACTTTAAATATAGTGAGTTATCCAATGTTAAGAATCAAACAAGCCCTAAGAGCCAAATGACTCACCAAAATAATAGGACTAGAAGACATGAGTGTAAACACGGAATTCCTTTATTTTCACTAACATTTGCATATCTACAATGAGTTTCATAGGTCAATTCTTGATGAAAAATTCATCTTCTACCTTCAGTTTAAATAATATTTATAAGTTCACATTGGTTTCTTCTTCTATTATATATTGAATGAAGTGAGTCCTCTGTCTAAAATAAAAAAAAATAAAAAAAATAAAATTCTAGACATGTCCACAAGGTCTCTTAGAGCAATTCCACCTGTTTAGGGAGGGTAAGGGTAAGGGCAAGGCAATTAACTAGCCTTTATTATTCGCTCTGAATAGTACTTGCGTTCATGCACTTCCACTCGTTGGGCAATGACAAAGAGATTACTATTCACAAATATATTTTTGTATTTTTTAGGTTGCCTTGGTGTGTTATTCGTAAGTGTGTTAACTGTGTATTTAAGTTTGTTTAAGTGTGAATTTTGTAAATTTGTTCTCTGAAAATAAAATGATTGTTTAATTCCAAAAATTTATCAAAAATACAAGGTAAAAACAAAGTGTGGAGTCTAAAATTATCCCAAAAATCCTAGAGGCGACACATGGTCTTTTGCTCATGAAAGACAAGATTGTCCTCATTAAATGGGCAGACTTCTCAAATACTTTCACGCACAGCTCCACACCCTTGAAGGTTTAAGCAGTTGAATACGACTGCTCATAACTCACCTACTCATGGCAAACAAAAGTCAAATGTATTAAAGATAGGATTAATTACAAACTCCTATCTTTAATACATTTTTAATTGAAGATTGACTCCATCAAGTAAGTAATTCCTATTTCAATCAATTAGGGATACTTCCACCATTATCTCAATATATTATTTCCTATTTAATATCTTGGAAATATTCTTTTCATACACCTTGCCAATAAGATGCCGCCATGTGTAGGATAAAACCCTAACAATGTGACCAGCTCTCTATTCCTATAAATGCCTTCATCTCTACTAAATTTCGGTATGCTTTTGCTACCCCTAAGAGCCCTAAACACTTACTATTTTTAGAGAAACTAACTTAGGCATCAGAGATCCATTGGCCTAACCCCCCTCCACCTCGTGGGCCCGTGAGGTTTAGGCCTTTGATCAACGGTGTTGATTGTTTTGTAGGCACATTTTGGTCAAGATCAAAGACGGCAGCAATTCGCTACCACACAAAGCATTACAACGAGTATAATTAATCAAAAGTAAAATGCAAATCCTAGCAAAACCAACTACGATATTGAAACAATATTATTCTTAGTAGCTTACAACCCAGGAGATAAAATCAGTGGGGGTTGGTCCCTCTTCCCTTGGAATGCATGGAACTTCCTTATCTTCCACAAAAAACCTTCTCCTCATGATACAATTTTTTTCGCTTTCCAAAAACGTTTTGAATGAGGAGACATGCTGTGGACGCACGAGGACATGATATCCTAATCCTTCTGTTCTTGCTTTTTTTTTGCCTATTTAACTATGTCTCTTGCCTTTACTTTATCTCTAGCCTTGTCTTGCTCATTAGATAACCTATCTTGCTCCAGATTCAGTGCAAGTTGGCAAGTCAATTCATGAGCTCGAATAATCATTATTTGAAGAACTCCCTCTTGAAGCTCTTTTCTTAGTAGCCTTCTTACCAACAGGCCGTGGGGTTTCTTGGATTTGTGTGAACGACTCAATTGGGGTCTTTAATGACATCTTCAATGGAGACTTTTCAGTAGTTGATTCGTGTAAAGGAGTCTCAATCAACTCAACTTATGGACTACTAGGTAAAACTTTGTACTTCGGAGTATGCTTGACAATGTTTCTACGTTCGTGCCTATGAATAATTTTTTATTTTCAAGATTGAACCATATGTGTGCTTGTATTTGCTGAAACAAAAATTGTGAAACAACATAACAAATTACATAATAAAGGTATAAATAATAACATTAATTACATTTTAAATTTATTAATAATAAAAAGTTATTACCTCATTGGTTAGATTATCACCGCTTAGATAAATTCCTTCATCTTTTGCGAGGGCTTCTTGCCAAGATCTCAACTCTTTATGTAGATGTTTGTACTTACTCGACAGAGATTGCTCGATCTGGAATGTGCCTTGAATTTGCTTGACAAATTGTGCATGAATATTCTTCCACATTTGTTGCATCCTTATCTCATTTCCCGTTATTGGGTCATGAGTAACAAGCCCCCAACCCTCAAGCAAAGTAACGTCCTCTCCGATCGATCAAATTGCCTTGTCACTCATTTTTTTGGTAAAAAAAAAAAAAATTGAAAAGTGGAAAACAAATATAGAATATTGTAATAAAAATAAATATTGAGTTGTGATGTGGGGAATGAAGAACATGGATGAGTGCATTGCACACGCCAAACACACAAAAAATAATCCAACATGGATGACGTCAGACTTGCCCGCTGGCACAAGGCTGGGCTTCAGATGTTTGGACTTTCGGCCGAGCTTCTCTTGGCCCACCACTTGCTCTTGCCAATTTAAACCGGTGAAGGAGGGCTTTTGAGTTGGAGTTTGATGGCAACTTTAGGGCCCTCGCCCCTTATCATCTCTTGATGGGTGGAGCTGCTCGAATAATGCACCATGTTATATTCTGATTTCTAGTATCTACCATACCCCACCAAAGCCTCGTGTGGAAGTGACATGAGTTTAGACACCAAGATATTCCCAGCAAAAAGATATTTGCCGTCTTGGGGGCCAATTTGGGGTCAGTTTGATCAGTTTGGTGAGAGAGCCATAAGATTAAAGGCCTGGCCTAAAAGTTAAGGTCCAAACCCCTCATTTGATCCACACAAAGCTCCTTAGGCCCCTTAATTCCATTGGCACCATTAACTTTCAGTTGGTCTACATGACCCACTCTAAACAGCACTAACGGTTGGTTTGCAAGCACTGCTAAAATACATCAACAAACAGCTAAAATGATTAATATTTCAACCAATTCTCTTGTACTAAATACTGAAACGCTTACATATTACTCAAACATAGAATAACTATGTAATTAAAGAAAAATAAAAATGTGAGATTTTCATAATTTCATTATATTTAGTTGGCATACAAAATTTTGAGATATGACAGGTCTCAATTTGCAGTAAATATAGTACAATTAACAACAGTTTTTCATGACGAACCCGTGTGTATATGTATTGCAACAAAGAAATATCATCAATCGCGTGTTCAAGGTCAAACAGTAGTGATTCTCTATGATTTTAAATTTTAACGTGTGTGGGGTAGGTGACATGGTGTAGGCAGCGTGCCAAGAATTTGGTTCACTTATTAATCATTGTATCCAGCTCACGAGGGAAGATAAACAAAATTTTTAATCATGTTTATGAAATAATGAGGTGTGTTTGGTTGGGTTAGCTGACGTACTTGTTAATAACATGACCAGTATATATCCATCACAGAGCCGTCCACAAGGCTTAGGTGGGCTATAGTTTAGGGAAGAATTTTTGAAATTTATGTTTTAATTGCTAATGTTAATGCATGTAGTCTATATAGCCCATTTAATTTTAATATAGGTTAATACTTAAAGTGCATGATTGGTAATAAATAATATTTTTTTATGCTAAAAGTAAAATGAGTTTTCGCTCTATTCCGCATCCTTTTACAGTAGTAGAGATGAGTGTTATCCTTGCACTATGGTGTGGGTTCGAACTCCGTTAGCTCTCTAATCTAACATATAATCTAACAAATCTGTTGTTTGACAAAAAAAAAAAACACTTTTTACCCTATACAATTTAGCCATTGTGCTTCTTACTCAAGAAAAGAAAGATATTTCTTTTAATCAACCTATAAACCCTAGCTCCGCAATTTCCTTACTTTCTGTTGAGATTTTTCACTGAATGTCATATTTGGTACTTCCTTAATCGCTTTATTTACTATTCTTGATTTAATTAGTAGGTTAATTATTTACATGGTCCTTGAATTTGTCAATTAGATTACAATTTTGAGAATAGTTTATATTTCATCATTGTTATTCCATGTTGGTTATTATACAATTTTATATAGGTAAAAAAAATGAACATATAATTTTGTGGTACTAAATTAATTTCAGCTAGCCCACCCAAGAAAAAAAATCCTACCTTTGACCTTGTATATATCCTTGACCACTGTATATAGAGAGAGCCTTTATCCAAAAAATTCTCATTTTTGTAAATGGAGAATAGTTGTGAAGTCCACTTCACATCGAACCTTAACGATTCAAATCGTTTATTCTTTTAGTCTCATTTACAAATCATTCTTATAAAAAATCCATTCAATCTAAAACATTACCCATTTGATTGTCATATGAAATTTGAATGTTTCTTAGAACATATTGTTCGTCAAATTTTTTGAACTCAATTAGATACCTTAAACATTTCCAATTTGACTAATACTTCATAAGTTGATCTGTGAAGTGCTGTAACAACCTGTCCCTAATTATACGATTTTATTAATTTTAAAAGAGTGAATTGACGAAAATACCCTAGAGGCGAGACTATTGACTTTCGTTGACCATTATTTTTGACCTATATGAGCTATTATTTTACTATATTCTCGAAATACTCAACAGTACGAACACGTAGGCGTAAGTGGAATCAAAATCGGAGTTACGATGTAAATTTTACGGAACTACGAATTCGAAGAATACTTTTGTAAAAATTATTATTTTATATTTTATATTTTTTCTTAATTATTATATTATTACTTTAATAATTTTAATAATTATTATATATTTTTCACCCACACCATGTTTACCTCCCTCTCTTCCACGTGGCATTTTCTTTCCCCACTTCAAGGACTCTCTCTCTCTCGTCTATTTCATCTCTCTCCTCCCTCAGTCTCTCTTGTCCCTTTCTCTGATAACACTCTCTCACTCCCCCTCCCTCTCCGATGGACTACCGAGCCACCATCACCGGCGTTTTACCTCGGCGAGCACAACCACCCTTAGATTTTCCCATCACGAACCCAGACCAGGCTGAGATCTCTTGTTTTCCCTCTTTCCCTCGATGCACATTACCATCACTGTGCAAAAACTTAATCTGGCAGAACTCACCGTCTTCAACAAAGGTAAGGTTTGAAACCTTCCAAAAATTTTGAGATCATGTTTAGGAGTACGATTAGGTTGTTTTTGAGACAGTTTGGTGTTGTTTGGACGTAGAAACCACTCAGGGAAAACACTCCCCAGTTTCCGGCGATGGATTCGCGAGGTTGTAGGCGTTTTTCGGCCATCTTCCAACCACGGTTGTGAACCAAAATGGTATAACTCGAATCTCTATATTCCTAGCTTTATTTTGGTACTTAAATGGTGAAGTTTAGTTAAGAGTCAAGCTCAAATGGAGCTCGGGAAGTTTCCCAGCCAAAGTCGTCTTGTTTCGGCTTTCTTCTCCGTTAGATTTGGCGGGTTTAACCTGCAAACCCAAACGGGTCAACCAAACCCGATACAGAAAAAAAGAAAAAAAAAGGAACCAAAAACCCTGATCCATATCCAAACCCGGATCCACCTTGGCCTATTTCTGAAATGGATCTGGAATATTCTTGAAATATTTCGTGGAATATTCCTAAAATATTCTTGGAATATTCTTTGTAATATTCTTAGAATTTCGTGGAATATTCCTAGAATATTCTTGGAATATTCTTTGAAATATTCTTAGAATATTCATTATGTTGCGTTTCCAAAATTTTCTCGGAAACCTTCCTAGGCTAGTTTTGACGCCCCGAGTCCGTTTTTAACATCCATTTAGTGAAATTCCATAGCTGACCGCCTCGGTGGCTCTATTGACTTTTCGTTGACTTTTTATGAAAAATTGCCTTGGACCCTCCATAGCGTATTTCGACGTGTTGATTCTGAATCCGCTGTACGTTTCTCCAAATTCAAATGTTTTAATTGAGTTTTACTAATGGGTCTCCATTATGCTTAGGTACGTTTAGCATCGGCAATCTGTATTTACTTGTTCGAACGGCTACGACATCGCAAGTATCTGTGAGTGAGGCTTTGCTATATATTTATTTAGTTTCCATTTATATATTTGATAAAGAATTTCCTATGTTACGTCTAGATTAGATTAACATTTACAAGAATTAGCGTATCAACAAAATTTATGAAATTATGCTACATCATGCAGGATGCACATGTATGAATACTATGACGGGATGCCTTAATCATATTTATGGCCATAAATAATATTATGTTGACTAGAATTATCAATTTAATGTTGCATGATCATATATACGTTATCTGCTCATCGTGTGCTACACTGATGTTAGTACTCGCCCGGGCCAGACCAGGCTTCACGTATATGTTGACAGTGCACCATACGTTCACTTTGGATCCATTGTAGGTGCCAATCCTGTCCTAGATTGCTATAGGCAAGTAGGACTCATAAGTGATGCTCATAGCGCCAGTCTTCACGTGATTGTAGTACTAGAACGTAAATCATTATTATACCTAGTATTGTTCCTGTTAGGATACCTCTGCATGAACTCATGTGTCAACATATGTAGATGAGCACTTGATATGATATGTTTGTTAATTTGAGATTATGTGATTACCGGACGTTAGGTGTTTATTTACGAAATATTGTGATGAACTGAATTTTTGAGATACTGCAGGCTACAGTAAGATTTTCATACTATATATAGTATGTATATTTTGGAAACTATACTTGTTTTCGGCGAGGGGTTATTATGTTTTCGAAAAGGTTTTTACAAAGATTTATTTTAGGCCCACTCACCCTTTATTTTTTTTTGCCCATCTAGGTTTTAGTGGCAGAGCTTCTGTGTGGACAAGGATTCTTGGCAAATGTTGGTATAGGAGAGTATCTTCGATGATATAATTCTTATCCTACTTATATTGTACTTTACTTATACTCTGACATCACGTGTGAAATGAGTTCATTCCCGCTCACATGCGCATTCTTCCATTTAGTCACTTTTAGGTTAATTTATTCATGTTTTCCACATCACTACACTTTATGGTTTCGTCACTTCTTGGGGTCGGCCAACACAGCTCGATTCAGAGTCTAGGTGGACCTTCCTGGTCGGGGTGTGTCAAGTGCAACTTGAAAAATAGACAGTTTGCATCGTTAAAATTCGATGAGTAGGCCCCATTACTAGTTTTCATTTACAAAAAAAAAAAAAAAGAATCCCTTTGAATATTTTTTTTTTAGTACATCAATATTTTTACATTAGGGGTAGGGAGATTTGGCTAAGCCACACAATGGGCAACCTAATTTGGTATCGAATTCGCCATCTACGAAATTCAAACCTAAGACTTCTCACTTCTAAGCGAAGAGAAATACCACCAGACCGTAATACTGAGTGGCAAAGGGTCAATATCTATATATACGTTAATAAACTATTATTATATTAAAAATATGGGAACTGTTATTAGCACTCAAAAAATATCATTCTACACTCCTCACAAGTGTATTTTTCTTTCTAATTATAGAAAGTTTAGAGTGTCAAATGAGATTTTTGGAATGCTAATAACAATTTCCAAAAATATAACCCTTTGAAGTTTGATCTATCTGTTATTGAAGGGTCACGCAAGGAAAATGGTGCATAATCTTAGAAAGCATGATAACCAAGAATCACAATTGTGAGCAGAAGCACATACTTCATGCAAATTTAAGAGTGTGTACAAAAGCAATGTGGTTAGAAATTTACATGTCGTTTGTGTTCTCAATCCAAAACAAACCAAAAAAGTCACATAATCTCCACATACGTAGACAGAATTCTACGAAATCGTGATTCATGAACCTCAATCTTTAGACATAGTTGCCTTGGTTAGAGTAGATTGGAGTGATTGCTTTACTCAATCACATATAGGAACTAGCTTATGGCTGGATGGGTTATGGTCTTATAGAATACCCTAATATTCTCCTTCTAGTTTTGTTGGTTATTTTTCATTTTGCTTTCGTAACGTAATTCGATTTTCAACTCTTTGTAGTAAAGTTTGTTTTCTCTCAATCTGTTAGCTTATCCATTAAGTTCTCATTAAGAGTGCATGTGACTAATAATCCTCAATCTTAACCAGTCTCTTCTATCTCAAACTAATAAAGAAATTTAAATTTTACTGTAATATATTTACATGTAAATATCTTACTCATTACGTATGCTAATTACAATAAATATAAATATCATCTAAACATGACAAGAATTGGCTAGTGCGTTGAAACTCGAAAGAAAAAATGTTGGTGGGTCAATTGAGATTACGTCAATTACTCAATAATGACTCAACAGTCAATAGTAGATAATTATATAAACTGAAATTCCACCGATTTGAATATATAAAGACGCGAAGTTCAAATATTGTACGCAACAACAACCCTACTTTTGTAAATTAGTTTGTGAATATCCAGTTCTTAAACATAATAATATTGCCTAACCATGTAGACTTAGCGTTGCTTTTGTGTCAAGCAGGAGTCTCTAAGTTTGACCACATCTTTAAAAAAGTAAGAAAAGCAATCAATACTAATTAGGACAAACCCCACTAACTTTGTTTTTCCTCATTCTTTCTACTTTTATTTCCCAACATAATAGTATTCCAAAGTGAGTTTCGATCCAATTCGGATGCTCTTTGTAAAGATGATAAGGATTCTTACATTCTATCTGTTCATCATATATCGTGTGATCATAAATTATTTTTTGAATTTTTTTATTTAAAATAAAATATAAACAATGTCTAACTAAAGCTGACCGCACGATGTACGATGAATGAATATGATATGAGGATCCATAAGTTCCTCACAAAGAGGAAGTGGAAAGGATCCTTATCCTCCAAAGGTAACCAACAACAACAACAACAAAGTCTTTTCCCACTAAGAGGGGGGTCGGCTATATGAATCCTAAAATATCATTGCGCTCGGTTCTCTGTCATTTCTTCCGTTAGATCCAAGTACTCTAAGTCTTTTCTTAGAATCTCTTATTGTTTTAATGAATTAAAACGTCATGTGACACTGAACGAGTTTCATGTAAGTTGATCAAAAAAAGACCACATATAATTAGGGTTGGAAAATATTTCTGAAAATCCCAAACCAAACCAAAAAAATCCTGATCCCATACTGAAAAATTCCAAAACCAATAATAACAAAATTTTTGGAATCCATGCTGAACCTGTCACATCCCGACCTGGGGAGGACCACTTCCCCGGCCCGCTCCACCACCGTAGCAAGATATTGTCCGCTTAGGGCCTCGACCACGCCCTCACGGTTTTGTTTCTGGGAACTCACACAAGAACTTCCCAATGGGTCACCTATCCTGGGATTGCTCTTGCGCGCTACTCGCTTAACTTCGAAGTTCCGATGGAACTCGAAGCCAGTGAGCTCCCAAAAGGCCTCGTGCTAGGTAGGGATGAGAATATACATATAAGGATCACTCCCCTGGGCGATGTGGGATGTCACAATCCACCCCCTTTAGGGGCCCGACGTCCTCGTCGGCACACCACGACCAGGGTTAGGTTTTGATACCAAATTGTCACATCCCGGCCTAGGGAGGACCACTTCCCGGGCCCGCTCTACCACCGTAGCACGATATTGTCCGCTTTGGGCCCCGACCACGCCCTCACGGTTTTGTTTCTGGGAACTCACACGAGAACTTCCTGATGGGTCACCCATCTTGGGAGTGCTCTCGCGCGCTACTCGCTTAACTTCAGAGTTCCCATTGGAACCCGAAGCCAAATGAGCTCCCAAAAGGCCTCGTGCTAGGTAGGGATGAAAATATACATATAAGGATCACTACCCTGGACGATGTGGGATGTCACAGAACCGATCCCGTACATGTCGGTACAAGAATTGAGAATACATATTCAATGGTTCATAAATCTCGAACTGAACCAAAAAAAAAATATATATATACATATATATATATATATATACACACACATAAATATATATATATATATATATATATATATTTTGGTTGCATACATGTTGAATGTTGAATTTAAGTAGTTTGATAGTGACCATATTAGAAATAGAAATATGAAATTAAGTAATTTGGAACTTTGGAACATCAACTTGGCTTGGTATGAGTGAATTAGTATTTCAATTGGTATGAAATAAAAAACTTAAACTTCAATTGATATAAAATTGGGCAACAAAAGTTCAGGCTAAAAGCCCAAATTTTAACCCACAGCAAAAAAATCTTAAATTTCAGCCAAAAAGTCCAAAACCCATAATCTAGTCCTGATCCATCCCGAAGTATCGAAAATTGGGAATACCAAAATTTCAGTCGAGGATTGGTCTTTAAATTCTTGTCTGAAAATTTTCGGTTTAGTATTTTGGATCTCATTTTCGATTTGAAATCCCATACCGAATCAGCCCTACATGTAATGCAGTAATTTCACACGAAACCTAATAAGAGGGTACTAATCCTTATTTTGGTAGACGACCTTAGACTTTTCCAGGCAGAAGAAGTCAGATTTTTTATTGAGTAGGAAATGCGATGCACATTTTGATGACACACCCAAAAATGGTAGGCTTTGAGTCTAGGCAGCGTTTGTAGTGTACCACACAAGTCACGGCTACTTGATAATTTCTAAGCTGGACAAGATCGGGAAAAAACTTTGTGTTACTTGGTAGTGTGCCTTAGTGAGCGTCTGCTATTTTTTCCGCCGATAAAATTGACGAAGTTAAGATTTACTCGGAGTCTCGGAGACATCTTGTAAAATTGACAGAACTAAAGAGCTTAAAAGAGCTATAAAACCAATGAGCTAAAAAGCAAAACTGAAACAGGCTAAAGACGCACAAACACAATGAACAAAATTAAGCACAAGTCTAAACCAAGCTCCTAAAATGCAAAATAACTAAATCTGGCTATTGTTATCACCTTAAGCAGCGGTACAATCAAACTCATCGTATTTAGCCTCGAAGAATACGTAGAGCATTAGGCCATTTTGGGGGAAACTCGACCCCCAACAATCCCACTGCCCCAATCAACAATCCCCATTCTCGCCTCTCAAGGTCCCAATTTGTTTGACACTCAGTATGAAGAGTGGAGGATTAAAAAAGTGTGACATTTCCAGCATGATTGCAAATCACATTTTCCTTTGCTTTCCTTATAATACCAATTAATTGTACATACCATTATTGTTGTTGTCCTTTTTCAATCAATAGATCAAATTTTTACTAAAGATTTTAGAATCCATGGTGGTGCAGGTGAACCATATGGAGTGACACACACAGAGGGGCACGCAGTCCTCGCCTCTGATATTTGACAAAATGCTCACAAACCTCTATATAACTTTTATGGACAAATCTAGAGTACGTCTCCATTTTTAACAAATTAAACGGTGACAAATCTCGCTTATTTGTAAACGAAAATTCTAGAGTACATCAACGCATAGCATGCAATATTGAATTAAGGGCCCACATACTTCTTCGGAAAATTGGAGGAAATTAGGGAATAGATCAAGAAGCCCTTCTCCTGTCTCACAAATTCACAATCTCACCATCATCGACTATCCCTCGACCGGATCGACTATCAATCGCTGCCTTAGAGACAAGCAGTGCTGGTTCCCCAGCAACAGAAACTCTTTAAATGACCAAAATACCCCTGGCTTATTGTCCCTGTCTTACGCCTTCGCCGGCCCCTACCTCCTCCCCCACAGCCCATTGGCCCACCCACCCCCCCAGTCCCTCCCTCGTGTCAAACACTTAATTTTCACCACCAATAGCCATCTCCAACTTAGTGCCCTCCCCCACTCTCTCTCTCTCTCTCTCCCTCTCCCTCCCCTCATCTCTTTCTCTCTCTAAAAACGCACACACGGAATTGCAACACAGTTCCTCAGCTCCCTCTCTCTATTTTTTTAACCCCAATCTCTCTCTCTCTCTCTCTGTTTTCTCCAAAGCCCAAAATCCCAAACCTTCAAATTTACCAAAAGCAACCAAATTTTCCCACAACTTGACGTTTTTGTCCAGATGGGTTCTGCTCCTACTCCTGCTAGAACTGCTTCTACTTCTGCTATGTTATTGATAACTCTGCTAAACGTCGCTGTTTTCCGACCCACCACATCAGATCCGAGCGACGAGGCGTGCCTAACCCATCTGAGCGAATCCCTCCAAGACCCAACAAAATCCCTCCACAATTGGACCAAATCCACCTTCGCCAACCCCTGCAGCGGCTTCACCTCCTACCTCCAGGGCGCCACCTGCAACAATGGCCGCATCTACAAGCTCTCTCTCACCAACCTCTCACTCCGCGGCTCCATCTCCCCCTTCCTCGCCAACTGCACCAACCTCCAGGCCCTCGACCTCTCCTCCAACTTCCTCGCCGGCCCCATCCCCTCCGACCTCCAGTCCCTCGTCAACCTTGCCGTCCTCAACCTCTCCTCCAACCAATTATCCGGTCCGATTCCGCCGCAGCTCACATTGTGCGCCTACCTCAACGTCATCGACCTCCACGACAACTCCCTCACCGGCCCCATTCCCCAGCAATTGGGCCTTCTCGTCCGCCTCTCCGCCTTCGACGTCTCCAACAACAAGCTCGCGGGTCCGATTCCGGTCTCGCTGGGCAATCGGAGCGGGAACCTGCCGAGATTCAATGCGACATCGTTTGAGGGAAACAAGGAGCTTTATGGGTACCCTTTGCCGCCACTGAAAAGCAAGGGGCTTTCGGTTCTGGCGATCGTCGGCATCGGATTGGGAAGTGGGTTCGCGAGCTTGGTGCTTAGCTTTACCGGCGTCTGCATTTGGTTGAAAATTACAGAGCGGAAGATGGCGCTGGAAGAAGGGAAGATCAGCCACCTCATGCCTGATTACTGAGATGGGAGGAGGAAGAAAGAGAGGCTAATTTGGTAATTTTAATCATCCCCAATTGAAAAGCTTGACCCAAAAATTTCAGGTATTTTTGGTTGTCTTTTACTGATGAGGGAATTTTTTGGTTTCTTTTTATTTTATTTTATATTTTTTGAGTTTTATTTGGTTTTTCTGAGTTTATTTTTACTTTTATTTTTTGTGCTTTCGATTCTCCATATAACTTCCTCACCAATCCAACAATGTACAAAAACCGAGTTCAAAACACAATGTTTTGGTCACAAAGTGCACTGTATGTAACTTTAGATATATTGAAACATCACTGTAATGATATTTCAAGCTAATTACGCATCGCAACACTGTCTTGAGCCGCTTCATGTAGTTTTAGTGTTTGGCTATTGTGAGCTGGTTGGAGACCAACAGAACCACATGGTCTGGTAATTGTCGACCTCTGAACCTCTCGAAGGCTTTAAATATAGTTATCATTTGCTCTCTCTCTCTCTCTCTCTCTGCCTTGCCCAACATTCTGCTCCTCTATCTCTACTTGGAGTTTGATATTAGTATATTACTGTACCAGTTTACAAAAGCATAAATATTTCGAAGTTTTTAATTAAATAAATAAAAAGCTGACTTATTGCACTGAATTTTAACAATAATTGACTGTGCCAATTGCCAAAGCTTCACATTTCATTGATGATTACTCAAGGTTCTAAAAGACGCTGGACGCTAGTTAGGCGGTGGGTTGGAACCTAGCGTCTAAACGGCTAGGCGGGCACCTAAGCGGATGAGGTAGATTTAACTAAATATATTATATTTCATGTAAATAAATATCTGTTTATACTTAAAATATATATAATTTCATCATAAACTACAAAATAGAATAACATATATATTATGTAGTATTGGAACATAATGAAAACATGGGGAACAAACATATAATGTGTGTTCTTTTAATTATTCAACAAGTCTCTGACAATTTACTGAAAAAATTAAAATGAAAAATGAAAGTTATTTATTTTTTGTCTAAGTGAGATGCCCGCCTAGACGGTCTAGGCGTCATTTTTTAATTTTCAAATGCCTATGTATTAATTGGGATGATGGCCAACCGCTTAGACGGGGTAGCATGTTTGTATTATGTTGTAGGCTCCAACCTTATTTGTCCCCACCCAAATAATTCGAGATTCCTTTTACTTTGTAAATTACAATTAGACATGTCAGTAAAATATGTTAAGAATGTGATTTGCTGACAAGGAGGAATAGTTGGTGTCAATTTTTTTTGTTTTTGTTTTTTGTGAGCGAGGGTCTGAGGCTCGTTGCTGGGACTTTTGTTAAACTATGTAATTAGAAATTTTAAGACAAAGGAGATGTAAAATTTAAGTATTTTCTAGTTCGTTTGTAATGCGTGTATTGGCGAATGCTGACATACATGAGTGGATGACAAACTGATCTTAGCAAAATCCGAGAACAAAAGCCATATTCCAACAATAAGGGTAATGAAAAACATATGAAACTTGTTTAGTTAAATCCTCAACTCAACTAAACTGGACAAAGATCCTATGAAGAGACGCATGATGGAATTTTGTGACCAAAAGGGATCATGAAGGGGTATGTCAAATTCTTGAGCTTTCAAACGCTAGCCCCGCCAGACTTGTCTGTGTCTAATTAAAAATTAACTGATCTGATATGATCCGATCCAACGGCTGTGAAGATTCTAAATATTTTGTTATTCAACTTACACCGAAAGTAAAAGATGGTCAAATGAGGTTTCATTCCTCTCATTGAATGGGGTCCTCCTCCTAGAATGGCATGCATTACATCATGATTGAGTGTGATTCTTTCACTTGTGCATTTTCCATTTACTTTTGTCACTTGGGATTATGGTTTTGTCACTTAAACGGGATCTCAAATAGATACTCTTTACCTTGCACTCCACTCCTAATTATGTTCCTGTTTGGGCCTGAAATTCAGGAGGTCGACCGAGAAGATGTGAGCTCAGAGATAAGGTTGTGGGTCTCGGCCCGGTGGTGATGCGTCTAGCCCAGGGAGTAAAGTACTCTGCCCAATGGTGAGACACTAGTAATTTGGCCTAGTCCTAGGGAATTTTTTCTTTTTTTGACAAAGGATATTTTTTACACTAAGGGGAGGGGTGGGTTTAGCCTCATAATGAGCTAGCAATAACGTAGTTCAAATTTGCCTTTAGCGAGAATCAAACCTTAAGACCTTTCACACTTACAAGTGAAGAGGAATACCACTAGACCGTAGTAATAGTGAAATTAACAGAGCTAAAGAATATTTAGATGTTGATTCAGTCGAGTCTTGATTGAGTTAGGACTATTGATGAATTAGCACTAGCGTCGCCTAGACCCCACCTAGGTGCTAGGCGGTTGGCCACCACCTCGATTAATGCCTAGGCATTTGAAAATTAAGAAAGAGCGTTGAGACCTGCTAAGACGCTTGCCTAGCCTGCCCAGACTTGCCTAGGCACCCGCTTAAGTTGTGACTCACTTAGACAGAAAATAAATAACTTTCATTTTGCATTTTGTTTTTTTTCAAAAAATTGTAAGAGACTTGTTGAATACTTAAATGAGCACATATTATATGCGTGTTCCTCATGTTTTCATTATGTTCCAATACTTCATAATATATATGTCACTTTATTTTGCAGTTCATGATGAAATTATATATATTTTAAGTACAAACAGACACTTATTTACACTAAATATAATAGATATACTTAAATTCACCTAGTCCGCCTAGGCGCTAGGCCCCAGCCCGCCGCCCGACTAGCGCCTAGCGTCTTTTAGAACCTTGAGAATTAGGTTGGGTTTTGATAAGATTCGAGTTATTCTAAGAATCAAAACACGTGGCTAATCACATAAGAAAATTAATTGTGTTTTCAATGAGAAAATTATGTAGTTTTATTGTTACAAAATTGCTGGTTTGTTGAAAATGGTAAGGACATTATGGTAGTGTTAATAAAATTTCAGTTAAAGAACATTATTGGTAAGGGATCAGATCCAAATCTACCTTTTTTTTATTTTTTTATTTTTTGCATTTTACAATATGAATAATCATAATTGTCTATCTTGTAAAGTATGTTTTAAAGATTATTCATGTGAAAAAGCAACTAAATCGAAAACTAAAACAGACCAACCAAATGTTTTGAATAAAAACTTGATTGTTACATATTAATAAATGACCATTGGTCATGCACTTATCTTTTCAAGGCTTCTAATGGGGTACCTTGGTTTCTTTTGGTGGATTGAAAAATTATGACTTCATCAAATGAGATTTATTTATACACATATTTATCAAGAAGGAAATTAAATTGCAGATGTTTTAGCTTCATTTAGGGCCAATAATTATGCTTATCACGGTGGTCTCAAATCATCTACTCTTTCCTTTGCACTCCTCTTCTAGTTACGTTGTTGTTTGGGCTTGAAATTCAGGAGTTGGCCCGAGAAGATGTGAGCTCAGAGACAAGGTTGTGGGTCTCAGCCCGATGGTGATTTGTCCAGCCGAGGAAGTAAAGTCCTCGGCCCAGCAGTGAGACGCTAGTAATTCGGCCTGGTCCTAGTGAAGTTAAGAGAGCTAAAGAATCAAATTTAGATAGTGATTCGGTTCGAGTCTTGATTGAGTTAGGACTATTGAAGGACTAGGTTGGAATTTGATAAGATTTGATTTTTTAAAGATCAAGTCATTCAGTACTACGGTCTAGTGATATTCCTCTTAACTTAAAAATGAGAGGCTTTAGGTTCGAATCTCGTGGATAACGAATTCGACACCAAATTAGGCTGTTCATTGCGTGGCTTAGCCGAATTCCCCCTCTCCTAATGTAAAAATATCGATGTACTCCTAAAAAAAGAAGAAGATCAAAACATGTGGCTGGTCATGTAAGGATTAAATTGAAGTATAAGGGGACTAGGTTCATTGTTGTCAAATGTAAATAATCATATAATCATAGTTGTCACATTGAAAAACAAAACTGTGGTGCATAATTTATAAAAATCAAACAGAATAAAGTATGGGTACAAATATTACTGATTCAAATTATGGGTAAGTCTCCCGTACGAAATTTAAACGAGAACAACCATCTACAATGTAAATAATTAACTGTGTTTTCAATGAGAATTTTAAGTAGTTTTACGGTTACAAAATTGCTGGTTTGTTTAAAAAGGTACGGACAATAATAGTAGTGTTAATATGCTGAAGTAGGTTTTAGTAAAAAAACATTAGTGGTAAGGGACCGTATCTAAAGACTTTTTTTTTTTTGACACTTTGGATGCGGTTCTTAACTACCAATGTTCTTTGACGGAAACCTTGGTGGTTTTTAGTTTTTATTGAAGTTCCTGACATTAATGTAATAATGTATTTCTATGTAGGTTATTATATTTTTAAATTAAAAATAAAATTTTTATTTATTTATATTAATGAGATTTTTAATAAAACCCATCATTTATGGGATTAAAAATATTAAAGATGAATTCTACTCTCCAATATATTGTGTGTGTGTGTGTGTGTACGCACATGGATATGTTCATCAAAACTAACCAAAAAATTATTGTACCAAAGCATGAGTACATTTTTCAAAAGCACAAAAAAAAAAAAAAAAAAAAAAAAAGAAGAAGAAGAAGAGATATTAGGCTTGATAACATTATTAAATTTCTTCTATTAAACTTGACATGGATACATTCTCAAATCAACGAAATAGAATGTACCCATATAAGTTTAAAAAATGAATTAGAGAAAAATTGAATGAAATTTTACATAAAAATGGGTACATTTTAAATTAAAAAAGGGTACATTTTTAACAAATTGGTATATTTAAGAATGGATACATATAAGATTAAAAAAATTGAATTTTTTATAAAAATTTAATGGGTGTTGCAGTCATATTTAGAATAAGAATGTGATTGTGTAAATCCTAGGGAATCTGGGAAAGTATTATATATTCCTATTAGGATTAGATTACCTATTAAATGTTGTAATCCTAAAGGGAAAAGTTTTACCCTTTCTACTACTATAAATAAAGGTACAATGGGGTGAATTAAACACACCTCACAATTAAATCAATCTCTCTTCTCCCTCAATATTGGCGAACCCCTCTCTCTCTAAACCCTAGATCGTTCAATCAAATAGGCCTACAACACATTATCAGCACGCTCTTGCTAGAAGCTAAGGAATTGACGCATCATAGGAGGAGGCTATCATCCACCACATTCAAAGGCTTATTCGTTTTCTGCTAATCAGGTATGCTTAAAATAAAAGAAGATATTTGAAACGTTCAGGAAGCATGAAAACATTCCTCATGATGCATGAACCCTCCTATGTTTATATTTTCCGTCCGGTATATATATTGTATATGTTCATATATTTTTCAATATATATATATATATATATATATATTTGTTTCATGCATTGCACAATTAAATTGTTATGTGGAATTTGTAGTCAAATTATATAAAATAAATTAGAAGCATAACTAAACCCTAAGGATTTTTTTTTTTTTTTTTTTTTTTTTTTTTTTTTTTTTTTTGGAAAAAAAGGGGGAATTGGACATTGGATGGCACCACCCCTAACATCGGTAGCAACCCTTTGGACTTTGCTGCACCTACTTGGACCCCCAAGCCTTTTGCCTGATTGATTAGAATAGGCCTGCAGCCTTAGTTCTATCACTGAGGAGGCTCGTAGCCTTCATGGACCCAGACCAAACCCACGACAAGCCTTGCTTGATGGGTCATTTTTTCCTTGCGGCTCGTAGCACAAGAAGCCAGCCTATGCAGCTGGGCTCCCATTCGAACCCACATGCCAGCCTATGGGGCTGGATTTTGTTCCCCCGTGCATCGCCTACAAGGCCAGCACCTACTGGGCCTTGTCTCGTGCACCCCCCTTCAGCCCAAACTGAAACCCAGCTACGGCTGGGGCTTCTCCCTCACCTATGTGGCCTACAACCCACCCCCGAGGTCTTTTGGGCCTTGCCTTATACTTAAGGCACCCAAACCCGCACCACTTAACCCACGACACCAAGCCTAATATTATTTTGGGGCTATATTTTCGATCTAATAATATTATTTTAATATTATTTTGCTTCTACAATCGACCCGGTATGACCTGATTTATTGAATTAATTAAAAGTGACCTGCAGTCCATTAATCTGATAATGAATCCAAAATTATTGACCTGAAGATCACTTTTGGACATTAATGATTCAATAATTTATTTTTATACTTTGAACCGTCGCATACTTTCATAGTAACGAAGCTCTCACAATTGAGTTCCCAAAGAAACTCAAATCCACTATACTTAAATTAGCACATTGTATTCAGTGTTTCTTGCATGAACCTCTCATTATGAACTAATTGTTCATAAAAACTAAATTGAACCTGTAGTTTCAAATTTAGTGCCTTTGAAACCTGAAGTTTTCATTCAAAACATACCACATGAAACCCGTAGTTTTCATGCATAAATTAAACCACTACATGTCTATAAAACCAGTATGTTCTACGATATATGTTTATGGCTTACCATATGACTAATCACGTTTTCTCCCTCCGTTTTAGGGACATGTCAAACTTGAACATGCTCGATGCTCTAGAAGTATCTGGAAGAACCTATTTGAAGTAGGTTCAAGACGTGAAGCTTCATCTCACTGCAAAGGGCATTAGAGCCACCATCGATGCACCTATTACCGACAAACCTGTTGACGAAGCTCAGAAGGCTACTGCAATGATCTTTATTCGAAGACACATCCATGATGCACTGTAGATTGAGTATCTCGCTGAGGAGGACCCACGCACCCTCTAACTTGCTCTGGCTGATTCTTTCGATCACTAGAAAGACATATACTTGCCTGAAGCAAGACACGACTGGCAGCATCTTCGCTTCCAAGAATTTAGGTCTGTGAATGAATACAACTTTGAAGTTTGTAGAATCCGTTCTTTGTTGAAATTCTGCAAACTGGAACTAACTGAATCAGATCTCCTAGAGAAAACCTATTCGACCTTCCATGCCATCAATATTGTCCTGCAATAACAATATCGGGCACAGAAATTCACTAAGTTCTCGGATTTGATCTCTGTTTTACTTCTTGCTGAAAAACAGAACCAGCTTTTGATGAAGAATCATCAAGCTCGACCCACTGGCTCGAACGCCGTGCCTGAAGTGCATACGACCAATTCTAACAGACATAGATGACGAAAGAACCGTCGTGGCCATGGTAATGGGTGGCAAGCCCAACCATAGGCCCAAGGCCAACAGAGTGCCGCACCTAAAGGAAGAAATTTGACCCAGCAGCGTCCACCACTCGCCCCTAAGGCCCTAAACTTCAAGAACAAGGGCAAAGCATTTGTTTAGGCTGCTTCTACTGAGCTGGACATGTGTTATCGTTGTGGATCTAAGGATCATTGGTCACGCGTATGCCGAGCTTCCCCTGAGGCCATTGCTAAGTATCATTCCCGTCGTGAGTCTAACTTTGCACATGTGGATCATTCGGAAGATTCAACTACATCCATGGAGATATCGAACTTTCAGGAGGCATCAGTGCCTATGGATGAATAAATTAGACATGTTTTTAGGGTGTTTTACCCCTAATGGCCAAACCCACTAGGAGTGGCCGACCCTACCCCCCTCTTTTGTTAGGTTTATGGTTTAATTTTGAACAACTTTTCTATGTATTTGGAATAATTTGTTTGGTTTTGGTTTGTTTTGAATTATGCATTGTTATTTGAATGGATATTATTTTCTCGAATTGCTTAATTGAATGAATGGACTTATATTTTTGCATGTGACTAATTCAATCAATTTATTTCTTGGTTTGTCTAATGGGGAAGTTAGTTGTTTGGCAGATAGTGCAACCATACACACCATCTTGCGTGAACGACACTATTTTACTAACTTAATACCCAAGAAAGCTCATTTGACAACTCTCTTGGGCCCATCCAACCTGATTGAAGGATACGGAAAGGCACGTATCATGTTGTCTAATGGTACAATCTTGACCATTAATGAGGCAGTCTATTCTCCACGTTCCAGCATAATGTTACTGAGTGTTAGAGATATTCGAGATAATAAATATCATCTTGAAACTACTGAAGATCATGGTTCTGAATTTCTTTGTATCACTTCATACGAATGTGGCCAAAAGCATATTCACAAAAAGTTGGAACGTCTGCCGAGTGGGTTGTACATCACAACCATTCGCGGCATAGAAGCCCACAGTGTGGCTGGCCCTATGCCTAAGTTCTAGGACACTTTGTTGCTTTGGCATGATCATTTTGGATATCTTGGACATGACATGATGCGCCATATCCTCAAATATTCTCACGAGCATAAGTTACATCCCTATGTTGGATTTCCGTCATGCAAAGCATGTTCTTTAGAGAAGTTAAATATTCAACCTTCTTATACAAAGATTATTCATGACCCTTCTAAATTTCTTCGGAGGATTCAAGGGGACATTTGAGGACCTATCCAACCAACCTGCGGACCATTTAAATATTTTATGGTATTGGTTGATGTATTGACAAGATGGTCACATGTTTGCTTGTTGTCCATGCGGAATGCCGCGCTTGCTAAACTCTTAGCTCAAATCATTAAGCTAAGGGCTCACCACCCTGATTATTCGATTAAGTCGATTCGAATGGATAACGCTAGAGAGTTTACATCACAGACTTTTAACGATTATTGCATGTTAGTAGGGATTGATGTGGAACATCCTGTGCCCTATGTTCACACCCAAAACGGCCTGGCAGAAGCTTTCATAAAGCGCCTTCAATTGATAGCTCAGACTTTGGTTATGAGAACCAAATTGCCGGTATCTGCTTGGGGCTATGCAATATTGCACGCAGCTATGTTGGTTCGTCTGAGGTCCACTGCTACCCAACCACATTCATCTTTACAGTTGGTTATTGGATACGAGCCTGACGTCTTGCATTTACGGGTGTTTGGGTGTGCCATTTATGTGCCAATAGAGCCGCCACTATGTACCAAAATGGGTCCTTAGAGAAAAATGGGAATCTATGTCGGTTATGATTCACCATCAATTGTTCGATACTTAGAACCTTTGACAGGAGATCTCTTTACCGCACGTTTTACGAATTGTTTCTTTGATGAGACAGTCTTCCCGTCGTTAGGGGGAGATAAGCATGCTAATGTTCCCGTATAACGCTGCGAATTGTCATGGTATGCTCCCACTATGTCTCATTTAGATCCTCGCACTACCTAGTCTGAAACTGAGGTGCGACGAATTATAGATTTTTAGAGCATTGCTCAAAGCATGCTGGATGTTTTTAATGATCTAGCGAAGGTGACAAGATCACATATACCCGTTGAAAACACACCTGTAAGGATAGATGTACTCCGCGTACATCAACTACCCGTCAGGTAAGGCTGGTCCCTCCCTGAAGGTGGGGAGGCCGCACCCTTGGCGACTAGCTAATCATTTGCTCCGACCTTGAAGCATGGCAGACCCCCTGGTTCAAAGGATTCACAACCCCATAAAAAGAAAATGGCACCAACTAGTGACCCTATTTTGAATCCGACCATCACTCATTCATCTGTTCCAACGCATGAGGTTATTCTAGATTATGGTGATGCTTCAGACGAAACATGTCGGCATCTCGAGAATCACAAGATTTCGGTCCACTACACAGTATTGGATGAGGTTTGGAATAGGAATGAGATGATCGTCGACGATGCATTCGCGTACTCAGGAGTTACTGACATCATGCTTAACGATGACATTGAACCACGTTTCGTCGATGAATGCCGACGTAGAACCGATTGGTCAAACTGGAAACAAGCAATCAAGGTTGAACTCGATTCGCTCGTGAAACGTAAAGTGTTTGGACCTATTGTTCTTACGCCACCACGCGTGAAACCTGTTGGCTACAAGTGGGTTTTTGTGAAGAAGCGTAATGAGAAGAATGAAATAGTACGATACAAAGCACGCCTCGTAGCGTAAGGCTTCTCTTGACGTTCTGGGATTGATTAAGAGGAGACGTATTTCCCAGTAATGGACGTTATAACGTTCCGTTACCTAATCAGTTTGGTAGTTTCCGAAAACTGAATATGCAGCTTATGGACGTGGTAACCGCGTATCTCTATGGGGATCTAGATACAGAAATCTATATGAAAGTTCCAGAAGGACTTCCATTGATTGGTTCAAATAGTTCTAGACCACGGAACACTCTCTCAATTAGGTTGAGAATGTCACTTTACGGATTGAAACAATCCGGGCTGATGTGGTATAACCATCTGAATGAATATGACAAGTCAGGGTTATGTGAACAATAAACTATGCCCATGCGTGTTCATAAAGAAGTCACATTCCGGATTTGCAATCGTTGTAGTTTATGTTGATGACATGAATTTCATTGGGACTCCCGCAGAGTTTGAGGAAATTGATGCACACCTGAAATCAGAATTTGAGATGAAGAATCTTGGGAAAACTTGATACTGTCTCGACCTGAAGATCGAGCATTGTTCAAATAGAATCCTAGTACATCAATCGAACTACAACCAAAAGGTGTTGCGTTGTTTTAATGAGGATAAAGTGAATCCTTTGAGTACACCCATGGTCATTCAGACTTTAGATGCTAAACGAGACCCCTTCCGTCTAAAGTAGGATGATGAAGAGATTTTGGAACCCAAAGTTCCTTACCTAAGTACAATTAAGGCTTTATTGTACTTGCCTTAGTGCACTAGACCTGACATCTCCTTCCTCATGAATCTATTGGTTAGATACAGTAATGCGCCCACATGCATACACTGGAATGATGTTAAAGGCAATTTCCGCTACCTCAAAGGTACTACGGATTTGGGATTGTTCTATACCCGCAAATCTCCGAGTGTTACCGCCCCCTATAGCTCTCAAATTAATTTTTGCCTTGTTGGTTACCTAGATGTTGGATACCTGTCTGACCCACATAGAGTACGCTCACAAACGGGCTATATCTTTACCGTTGGAGACACCACTATATCTTGGAGGTCTACCAAGCAAACACTAGTTTCGACTTTGTCTAACCATGCTAAGATTCTTGCCCTGCATGAAGCATTGCGTGAGTGTTTTTGGCTGAGAGAAGTTATGGGACATATTCAAAGCACTAGTGGTCTTACATCAATCGTTGACCTTCCTATGATGATCTTTGAAGACAATGCAGCATGTATAGAGCAGCTGAAGAAGTGATACATCAAGGGAGACAACACCAAGCATATAACATCTAAGTTCTTTTACTCACATGACCAGCAACAGCATCAAAACATTGAAGTTAAGCAAATCCGTTTCGAAGACAACTTGGCCGATCTTTTTACCAAGTCATTGCCCAAGTCAACATTTTAGAAGCTCGTCCAAGGAATCGGTATGTGTAAATTATCTCAGTTGAATCGCTTGTAGTTCTCTTATTTAGAAGTTATGTCTAACTCAGGGGAAATATCTTGAAACATACTCACATGCTCTTAATGTACTCTTTTTCCCTACGATTAGGAGCATTTTTCCCACTGGGTTTTTGCTACCTAACTAGGTTTTAATGAGACACCCATCCCGAGATGATCATACTCCGTTGAGTTCACTACCTTCGTCCAGTTTAGCGAGCGTTTTAGACATTATGCATATTTTCTTATTTTTCTCCTTAGTCTATGGGTTTTCCCCATTCCATGGGTTTTACCATAGCAAGGTTTTTGTGAGTTTTTACAAATGCATACTTCAAGGTAAATTTGAGACTCGCGATCACCCGTTGTGCTGATGACTTCATTAAGGGGAAGTGTTGCAGTCATATTTAGAATAGGAATGTGATTGTGTAAATCTTAGGGAATCTGGGAAAGTATTATATATTCCTATTAGGATTAGATTACCTATTAAATATTGTAATCCTAAAGGGAAAGGTTTTACCCTTTCTACTTCTATAAATAAAGGCACAATGGGGTGAATCAAACACACCTCACAATTAATCAATCTCTCATCTCTCTCAATATTGCCGAACCCCTCTCACTCTCTAAACCCTAGATCGTTCAATCAAATAGGCCTAGAACAATGGGTACAAACTTATTCTAATTTTATTTTTTATATTTGGCAAATATTTGAATTGAAAATTAATTAGGAGTTTAATAAAGGTGTGAGTATTAAAACTCTAAATCAATTACTAATTTTTTTTTATAAAAATTATGTAACTTACATGTAATCAATTAATATATTAATGCTAGGGACTTTGATCAAAATATAAAATCTGATAAGATCTTAGTTAATGAACATTAGAAACTAGGGACTGAAAACTAATTTTTCCTTTTTTTTTTTTTTTTTTAATTTTTCCCCCTTCATCCTACAATATGAATAATCACAATTTCAGGCCAACCAAATGTTTTGAATCAAAAGTTGATTGTTGCATTATTAATAAATCACTATTGGTTATTCACTATCTTTTCAAGACTTCTAATGCAGTACCTTGGTTTCTTATGGTGAACTGAAAAAATTGTCTATAATAACTTCATTGCACACATATTTATTAAGAAGGAAACGGGGCCGCAGATGTTTTAGCTTCATTTTGGGCAGGTATTTTTAGATAATATATACTAAATTTATTTAAATCCGTTTAGCCGCCTAGATCGTCGCCTAAGTGATAGGCCATGTCCGCTGTCCAACTAGCGCTTAGCGTCATTTAGAACTTTGCTCATTATATAGTTATGTAATGGAACGATACAACAAGAAACAGTGGTTAAATCCTCATTTAAATAATACTGTTAGTTTAAATCATCTTTCGAATCTTTCGGGTAGTTCAAGTCCTCTATTGAATATTTCGGTTAGTTCAAATCCTTCTTTGAATATTCTAGGTAGTTCACATAGTCTTTTGCAAACCTTGGACTTAGACCTCAATTGGATGTCCCAATTTTATCAGAACCTTTTACCCTTTTAATTTTGTCCCTCCTGCCGACAATTCCTAGCTTTGCCACTGTCTATGATTCTAGACTTTGTAGCCTCTACCCATGCTTGTGACATTTTGTTTTGTCCTTATTATTGTTTTCGTTGATTGTTTTGTCTTTGCATTGCTTGGCATAGTCACCGCTTGTATCTTTTTTGTTTACTTTCATGTTATCAATAAAATTAGTGGAGGGATAGGCAGGAGGATTCTGGGTGTAATGGTCTTCACCCTTTTGGGAGAGGGTAGATGCCTCACATGTGATCATTGCTGAAGGATTAATTATCTATCGTACATTGGAAGGGAACAATTTAATTATATATCATACAACATTGCAAATTAAAAAAAAAAAAGAAAAAAAAAAGATTTTCACTATTTTTTTTATAGGGTCGACTACAATGGTACATACCATTTAGAGTTTTATACAAAATCTAACCATTGATTTTTTGTACTACTCAATTCTACGTACTAGGTCTTATGGAAGAAAAATTGTTCTTTCTTAGCCCAAATGGAATGTGGAGCTTCAACATATTTAATTGTAAGCAAATTGTAGCCACTTAGTACTACGGTCTAGTGGTATTCCTCTTTACTAATAAGTGAGAGGTCTTAGGTTCAGATTCTTGCCAAAGGTGAATTTGAACCACATTAGTAAGCAAATTGTATGGTGAGCAAATTATAGTTTGTTTAAAAAAATTGTAGATAATATCGTTTGTTTTAAAAAAAAAATTGTAAGCAAATTGTACGGTGAGCAAATTATAGTGTTTGATTAATTTTAGGAATATTTTTCGGTGAGTATTACAAGTTAATCTTGGAATGGGTGTGAAGAGAAGCTCTCTCTATAAAATGGGCCGAACTCATGAAATTTCTGAAAGCTTGAGTTTGGGGCACATAGCCCATCTCTAAATTTCTACCAAAAAAAAAAAACCCGAAATAAAACCAGAAAAAAAAAATCATTTCATTACCTTTTCTTGTGGGTAAATTACATTTTACCCCTTCAGGTTTGGGGTCAATTTCAATTCCTTACAACATTTTTAAAACATTTCAATTTCATACATTTACTTATCGTTTTATTTCAATTTCATACATCCGCCGTTAGAAAATCCATTAAGTGATGACGTGTTAAATATGAGATCCACATTTGTATTGACGTGGCTGCCAAATTTATGTCATGTGGCAAAAAAAAAAAAAAAATTATGCATTTAAAATATTATAATAATTTACCCTATTTAAAAAAAAAAAACCATCTTCTTCCCCGAGCCCTTCCCCCTCCCTGCAACCCAAACACCCCATCCCCCAACCCACCAAAAACCCCAAAAAACCTAGCCATTCACCTCCCCTCCCATCAAAAAAACCCACCACAAATTTCTCTAACACCGCCTCCACCATCTTCTGCCTTAGCAAAGCTCCGCCAGGCCGTGCGCTTGGAAATCGGGACTCCAACAATGTCCTTCAATTTGCAGGATTTGAGGAGCTCACCGAACTTGGAGACCACGAAGGTTGCAGTGGAGCCGATACCGAGGCCAAGGACCATTCCCGATTTGACGTACTCGAAGGCCTTGTCAGCGGCGAGCTTCTTGAGGCATTGTGGAGGGAGAGGAGGGATAAGGAGGAGGAAGCCATTGGAGAGGTGGAGGGAGAAGTGGGTTGGGGGTTGCAGAGAAGTGAGGAGGAAGGAATGGGATTTGGGTGTGGGTTTGGGTTTTATTTTTATTTTTATTTTTTACAAATAAATAAGGTAAATTATTATAATATTTTTAATGCATAAAAAGTTATTATTTTTACACGTGACACAAATTTGGCAGTCACTTGCCACAAATGTGGCAGTCACGTTAGTTCTTAACGGACTAAGAAGAAAATTCACAAGCCCACGCCCATTCAGCTAGTCGCTATTCCTCTCACCTTGTAAGTTTTCTTTCCCAAAATTAATTTGATTCAATTTTCTGTTTGGATTCCTAGAAAGTTTCAGGAAATGGAAATTGAGTTCGAAGTTGAAAACTTTGTTAATTTTACTGTTTTTGTTGTATTTGGAAATGTGTCTCAGCAAGGTAAGACATTTGCTTCAGAAGCTGTTCGCTTCGGAATCAAAGAAGAAACTTGCTCCGAGTGCAATCGTTCTCGTCCCTACCCGGGAACTCTCTCAGCAGGTTTGTGTATTTTAACATTTGTTAAATATCCGGTTCGAATCGATTATACCTTTTTGTATTTCTGGGTGTGTTTGGTTATAGAATGCGAATGTTTATGGCGCGTATGCAGGTTTATTCAGAGGTTTCATCATTGATTGAATTCTGTAGAGCTCCTTTGAAAGTTGTACAGTTGACAAGCAGCATGCCTGCTCTTGATTGGGTACGTTCACCTTTTTCCAATTATATGAAGCGAACATGTGCGGGTGATTCCAGGACCCATTTGCTGATTCTTATCTTACCTACAATTTTACTTGCAGCGGACAGCTTTAGCGGCACTACCTGAGATTCTGGTTATTACACCAGCTTGCATAAAGAAATGCTTGTCAGATGGTGTTCTTCAACCAGCTTCCATTGATGATTCGCTAGAAATTCTCGTTCTCGATGAGGTGAGGGAACTGTTTTTTGCACAGGCGCAGAAACATATTTGTCAGTTTAGTTGAGCGTGATGGTATGCACATTCATTGCTTGTCGCCTCAATAATTTTTTTCACCTTCAAAGATTATTTGCTTCTCACCTGAATTTGTATCTGGTAGTTTATGCCGGATGCGTTATTAATAGTGTTGTAATTGTAACTTGAAAACTCTGCTACATTGTTGTTTTACATGGTTTTCGAATTTATAGGTGCATTGAATTTATAATTTCACCACTAATGTATGGCTGTTAGGTATACATACTCTATCACGATATTCACTTTGTTCCCTTTGACAGGTTTTGATGAATGTTGACTTAGTATTATTCCATTGATCGATCGCTAAACTGTATTTTGTTTCAGGCAGATCTTCTGTTGTCATATGGTTATGAGGCAGATATAAAAGCATTTACACCTGACATCCCTAAGCATTGTCAATGTCTTCTTATGTCAGCCACCGCAAAGTTTGTTATTTATAGAATAATTGCACCAGTCTTATTTTCAGGATTCAGAAAATTAAGAGTTGATGTTAAGGATGATGTATTTGGTGTCATTGTTTATCTTTAGTTGGATCAACAAGCTATTAATCGCATACCTGGGTCAATCTACAGCGCGACAGTAGAGGTTCTGTGCTGGCTGGGTGCAGTCGCCCGCTACAGGAGAGGATGAGGATGAGGATGAAGGATGAGGAGAAGAGAAAGGCAACATCATAGATGGTTAGGGTTTGTTTTATGATTTGGATGTTGTAAATATTGAAAAAGATAAGGGGCAATTTTGTCTTAAAATGTTAAAAATTTGTGTTCCACGGATGTGGAACCAGTCGTTCCAGGGGGGAAGGTGGAACAAAAAATCAGCCAAATTTTGTCCTGTGGGACACAATGCGTTCCATGGTTTTTGGGCACACCAAACGTGGGACGGAATGCTTCGTCCCACTACATTCCGTCCCGTACCAGTACCAAACGGTACCCAAAACTCGTATCATCCCATCGAACAATGCCAATTCCTCTTACAAGACGAAGAATCGTCCCCCATTAAGACTTCCTTACTGCTGACTTCCTTGTAAGTATCGAACCATTCTTTTACTGCACACATATGAAACATGCATCTGGTATCCAAAATCCAATTTGGGCAAGCCTTGGAGCCTGATGTTACTGAAAAAAGCTCCCCATCACTCTCTTGCTCGGTGACTGCACTAGCTGAACCTGAGCTTCCTTCCATCTTGGCTTGTTTCTCTTTCCAAATCTTGCAGTTCCTCTTCCAATGATCGGCTAAACCACATTCGAAGCAACCTTCCTTCTTTTCGTTTTTCTTCTTGGATTTTGACCTACCTCTGTTGCCGGTTTTCTCTTCCTTTGTCTTTTCCCGCCCTCTTTCCTTGCCTTTGGCATAAAGGCCTTAAGAGCTTTCAGTTATATCATCCAGTCGATTTTACCCCTTATCATTTTAAACCAAATTGTTGATCTTCCTCCCAAAATGCCTATAAATACTCAGCTTATCCTCATTTGTATTTTTACGCTCCCAAATCTTCAGAACTTCTAACCATTTCCAAAATTACTTGTCATTTGCTCCTAACCTAGAAAACAAACTTTCAAACCCAGAAAAACCTTCAAGTCTTCAACAATGGCCACCAATACTTTCTTCACCAAGCTTGCCAAGGAGTGCGACAAATGCCGAAACTTTATTGATCGGAACACGATCAAACTCCTTCGACACGAGGGTGATTCGAGCGCTTTCCACCAAACTCTGGGACCACTATTCAAAGAAGACATTCCATAATCTCTCACCAATATGCTGAAGGCCCATTGCCTTGAACCCTTTTTCCAAGGTTACGATTGGTCAAAATAGGAATTAGCCAAACCCCAAGGAGCTTGGCCCTCGACCACTGCAGCTTGGGCCGTTTGAGTTACCCACATGGAACCCTACTTCGGCAGCGAATGGAAAAACCTTGGCAACTTCGATGCCATGAAGTTTTCGATCTATGAGATTGTCATGGACCGAGAGCTCCTGATGGTCGCCCTAAGCTTTTGGTGCTCGACCACAAATATAATGGTTCTTCCCTTTATCCTTATCAGCCCCACCATGCTGTACATTAAGGCCATACTTGGCATTTCCCCATCTGGTCTCCCAATCGACGCCGCTTTTTCACAGTACGAATTTGACCTAGACCTGAAAGCTATCATTGACATGCGTGCTGTCAAAGTTTTGATGAGGAAGAATCAAAGACCGTTGAAAAAAGACGTGCAAAAATTGCACAAAAATTTCTTCAACTACAACATCTTGATCAACCACTTTGGCGGCTTGGAAAGGGAGGTCTTCAAGAAGGGAGAACACGGGGCCTTCTTGTTCTACTAGTACAATAAGTTCATCTTTTGTACCAAGTCGAACAAGTGCTTGGTCGAGCCGGTGGCCAAAGCCTTGGCTAGCGGCTATGTCTTGGCCCTTAGTTCGACCATCTTTGCAAATCTCACTCTATGTTTGGTTGAGGCCTCTGCAGGGAAGACCGACCCGCTCTGGGTTTTCCAACTCTGGCTAGAGGTCTAATTCTGCAGGCTGAGGCTGGAGATCCCTAACTTCAACTTTTCTGAAGCAATGGGTCTTCAACTGGCCTCGCAGCCCCTTCCTGCCCATTCGACCGAAGACATATGCAAATATTTCTTCTGCCTCGAAGAACTTTCTGATGGGGAATTTCTGGTTTGCCTCTGTCAGAAGTATCCGTCTTCTATCAGGCTTCCTATAATGGCATAGGAAGAAGTAGAAAACGTCAATCTTCGACAGTCTTGGGAGTTATTCGTCTTGGCTTGCGACCTTCTTTTCGGTTGCAGCGCTCAACGGGCCAATTGGGAGATCTACCATCCCCACTTCATGTCTCGTCAACTAGGCTATCTGCAAGGCTGTCCTCTACCACTACTTACTTCTCGTTCACTTTTTGGTCGAGAATGCCTTTCCAGTTCCTCGAAGAGGGAATGCGATGAGGTTGTGAACGAATTCCAAGAGCGGTGCTCCAAATTCTGCCTTTGGCCATATACTCCAGAAACTGACTGTACTAGCACATTCCTCGACTGGTGGGATGCCTATGTCAAGGATTTCTTCGGTATTATGGTCAAAGAAATCTCAAAGAAGCTCTTTGGCGATATACTGAAGAAGACTCTCGTCCCAAAATCAAAAGAAATGGCACAAGGTAAATACCTTTCACTCCCTTTTATTCAATCCACTTAATTCAAACTCCATTCTAACTTAAATTCAATTTTTCCAAGTGGTCACACCATAAAACGGGCCGACATGGTTGCAATGGTCGTGGTTAAAAAGAAACTCATTTATCCTCTTAAAAAGGCTGCGACCATCGCTCATACTTCAGCCGAACCAACTCCAACAGTGGCCCCTGCTGCATTGGTCACGTCGAGTAAACGGCCTCGTCTGAAGGTCGAAACTACAGGTAGCGTTGCCCGGCCTCAAAAGCGCATCAAGAAGAAGGCAAAGAAGGGGAAACGGGAAATTCACATCATATCAAGTCAAACCATAGGAGTAACGACTCCTAGTGTCCCTCTCTATTCTCCCTTCTTCCTAGCCTCGATAGGAGTGCTGCAAAACCCTCTAGCTCAAACGCCTGAAGTTTATCCCACCAAGGAAGCCATGGTCGAACCAGTCGTTGCACCATTGAGCAAGGATCTTGCGACTCCAGAGCCGGTCGTTGCTCTTGAAGTCAACCTAGCAATCGCTACCTTGGAGAAGGCGGTTACCACGGTTGAGAAGACCCCTTCTCTTAATCTAAAAAAGCTTCCAATGATTGTCCTGGAAGAAGAGGTACAACCATTCTCCTTTGTCTTTTTATTTAAACTATATCTCCTGACTAACGACCAATCTTTCTTTGTTGAGGAGGACGAAAGCGAGTGACCCTTGCTGGTGAGGTTCCTTCAACCGGCTGAACTTACTTCCACCAATCCTCAATCGGTGGTCGAGGCGTCTGGCTAGGTCAACATTCCTATAGCCAAAGAAGGTGTAGGACATGGAACATCGCCTTTTGTTGAGCCCGAAGCGACGGTAGAGACGCCATTTCATCCTCAGGACCAAAATTTCAGCATTCCTCCTCATGAGGCTACTTCGGCCTTTGTAAGACTCATTTATCACTCTTATTAATTTGTTGCCTTAGAACTCTAAACCAAGAAAAACATTAAATGCCAGGTGCCTAATCGCTCATTTCACCGAAAATTCTATGCGCCAAAAGGAGTTATTTATATTTCTTGGCCGCCCCAATGGCCATCAAACATAGATAACCTTTATCGGCCGCATGAATTAAAAGGCTACCTTAAACTCTGGGCTCGGCCATTAAGCTTTCTGTGTTCGAGCAACGAACCAGCATACATGGCCAAAATCTCTTCTCGACAGGTCTAAAATATCCCTATTTTCTGCAGCCTTTTTAACTTATAACTTTTTCTAACAATTTTCTTTGTGCAGCCTTCATGGGAGATCGAGCTTGATGCCCTCCTCTCCAGTACTTTTGAAGTGGCTGGGCTTTTTGCCACCATGGCCGAGCCTTCTGCGACTGTAGCCGAATCTAATGCCTTCATCAAGTTGCAGGAGATTCTATCCCTTTCGGCCCCGTAAGTCCTTCATCGTAGAGAACTCGACTCCGTAGGAGAATGCCTGAATGACCTTGTAGCCGGCGACTTGCTGAGCACTGAAAGTGTTGTTCATTTATCCAACGTTCTAGAGTGAACCCGGTAATACTTCACTATTTATAAAAGGGCTCTCCGGGCAGAGGATGACCTTAAGGCTGCAATGGTCGCTCATGAAGGTATTTGGCCGAAGCTCGAGGCTATAAAAGTAAAGAAGAAATGATTGACAGACCTCGATTGTTAAATCGCCGAACTTCAAAGTCAAAGATCGGCTGTTGCTTTGGAGCTTGAGAAAGATTTTGAGTCGAATAAATCTCGATTGACGGACTATGCGGCTGGCGTAAAGCAGATACAACAACTACAACATGATAAAAGAACAAGGCAGGCTGAAGTCACGATGAGCGAAGTAAGGTGGTTGAAACTAAAAGCCGCTCTTGAAGCCTTCCTTCCCTCGACCCTTTAGGACTTTGTTTTTAGTAGTAGGCTGTTGATTTTTTTTTTAATTTTTTTAATTTTTAATTTTTTGTGTATTTTTATTTTTTTTGTAATTTTGCTTGTACGTCATTTTGCAAAATTAATGAAATGAATCTTTTATTCTTGCATTTCCCAAGTGACTGGATAATATTTCTTTAAGAATTTCCCATTGATTGGTAATTTATGAATTAAACTAGCTTGATCCTTGAGGTGGTATGCTTCCTTGCCGAGAACCTTGTGGATGATGAATTGTCCTTCCCAATTTGGCGACCATTTTTCGAATCTAGGATCTTTAATTCTTACTGGCAACACAGTTTGCCAAACTAACTATTTTTCGCCGAACGTCTTTTGTTTGACTCATCAATTATGCTCATTCGACAATCTTTTTCTACCCTGCTAATAAATTATAGGCATCAAGCCGAACATCCTCCAAGTCCTCTAACTCTTGCCTCATGGCTTGATGGTACTCAGCATTGAACAAACTACTTTGTTCAATAACTCGCAACAGATTTATGCTTAGCTCGACCGGTAACATGGCATCGTGTCCATAGGTTAACGTATATGGGGTCGTCCTTGTCACTAATCAGAGTGAAGTTCGATATGCCCATAATGCTTCGTTTAACTTCAAATGCCATATACCAAGCTTTTCTTTTATCATTTTTTCAAGAATACCAATAAAAACTTTATTACTTGTTTCGGCCAGTCTATTTGCCAGTGGGTAATATGGCGTAGACTGATCGAGATGAATTTTCAAACTCGCCGCGTATTCCTTGAACCTGTCGGATGTAAAGATCGTACCATTGTCCATTATGATTGTTTCTGGTACGCCGAATATGGTCACGATGTTTTCTTCCATGAACTTACAAACTTCTTTAGATGTTAACTCGGCGTATGACTTTGCTTCTACCCACTTGGTAAAGTAGTCCGTCACAACGAGTATCCATGCATGCTTTGCTGACCCGGAAGATGGCGTAATTTTGCCAATCACGTCCATGGCCCATCCTTTAAACGGTTATGGTTTGGTGATCGAGTGAAGTAATTTGATTGAGACTCTTTATATAGGCCCATGAATTTGACACTGTATGCATCTTCGTGTATACTCAATGCAATCTTTCAACATACTCGGCCATAAATAGCCGTGTCATTGAAGCAGCGTGTCTTGCGTCCAGATTGATGAACTCCGCATATTCCTTCGTGTACCTCTTAAATTGCTTGGGTGGCCTCTTGTGGGCCGAGGCATAATAACAATAGATCGTCCTCACTTTTTTGGTACAACTCATTCTGGTACATTACGTAATTTGTGGCATGTACCATTGTCTTGCGGTTATGTTTGCCATTGGGATTATCGAGATATTGCATGATTAACTTTCTCTAGTCGTCTGGTAATGTCTCGACATCGTAAACATCTACTGGATCTTCTCATTCCAACAACGAAGGTAAGGACATGACTCGTGTACTGATCGCGTAGTTGTGTTGGAAAATTTGTTGATTAACCAAGGTCGGGTGTGGTCATCGTATTACTGGTATTACTCGGCTTAGCTTGCCCTTCGAGAGTTATGCTTTGGAGGTTATTTGAGCCAGTTCGTTTGCGTCAGTGTTTCGAACTCGTGAGATGTGCTTGAATGTGATTCCTTCAATTAAGTCGGCCAAATAGTTGGCGACCATTTGATAGGGCGCCAGAGTAGAACTCATGCGACGAAAGATTCCGTTGAGTTAGATAATCATAAGTTTTGAATCGCCAATGATGAGTACGTGAGATGCCCTCAAGTTGTTAAGGACATTAAGGCCGATTATAAGGGCTTCGTATTCGGCTTGATTATTCGTACAATCGAAATCTAGCTTGAGAGAAAAATACTAGTGCTGGTAATTTAGGGATTGGATGATGATTCTAACGCAGCCAAGGCTGAGGTACTAGAGGCATCAAAATACATCGTCCAATAATTATCACGTGTTTCCACCATGCCAATTTCGGCATCGTTGCCCCTTAAGGTGTATGGCGAGGGATGTTAAGCTAAGAAATCTGCTAGTGATTGTCCTTTGACGGTTTTTTGGGACACGTATTGTAAACTGAGTTCATATAATGCCATTGTCCATTTCCGAATTAGGCCTTTTACTATCGACCGAGTGAGCATGTAACGAATAACATTTGTTTTGGCGATGACCTGAGTAACCGATGAGAGCATATAATGCCTGAGTTTTGAAGCGGGGAAAAACAAGGCCAGACAAAGCTTCTCGAGGGGTGAACAATTTATCTCGGCCGAGTTAAGATTTCGACTAAGATAGAAAATGGCATGCTCTTGTCCCATGTCATTGTCTTGTGCAAGAAGATAGCCAAAGGATTCCTCGGCGGCCGAAATATAGAACTTGAGTGGTTTACTGCGGCAAGGTGGCTCAAGGACAGGTGGGGTAGTGAGGGAGACCTTAATTTATGTGAAAACATCTTGGTGCTCATCATGCCATTCAAATTTGTCTGAATGTTTAAGTGTCAAGAGCGTGGAGAAAACTTTCATCTTCCCTGCCAAGTTAGAAATGAAATGGCGGAGGAAATTGATTTTACTGAGTAGTGATTGTAATTGTTTCTTGGTTGTTAGGGGTGGAGCATTGATGGTCGCCCGAGCTTTATTTACGTCCACTTCAATGCCATGATGATGTACAAGAAAACCTAAGAAGTTGCGGGCCGATACACCAAAGGTGCATTTGGCAGGATTCATTTTAAGGTTATGTTGGTGTATACGAAGGAAAGCCTGCCGAAGATCATCTAAATATGTTCGACGAAGTTTCAATTTGACTACAATATCATTAATGTAGACTTCGACGATGGTACTAATTAAATCATGAAAAATAGTATTCATAGCGAGTTGGTATGTGGCACTAGCGTTTTTCAGGAAGAATGGCATGATGACCCATTCATAAGTCTCGAGTGCCCCCGAGCAACGAACAGTAGTTTTGTGGACGTTAGCCTCAGTAATGAAAATTTGGTTGTAGCCAACATGACCATCTATGAAGGATAACATATTGTGGTTTGCTGCTGCATCGTATATTTATCTTTAGGGGTTGCCAAATTGAAATTTCGAAAATCGATACAAATACATAGAGCACATACTTTTTTTTTAAAACTGGGACGATGTTTGCCAACCATTTGACGTATCGAGCTATCCGAATAAACCCGGCTTTTAAAAGTCGAACGAGTTCATCTTTTATGGATAGTTGTACTTCGGTCGAGAATCGTTTGGGGGGTTGGCGGTGAAGGAAGATTTGTGAAAAACAAGTTCATTTGAGCAACATCAACAACATGCAATTAACAATTAAAAGGCGGAATCATGTGTATATGCACTCAAAAACAAAACTTAACCCATGAACTTCAAAGCCTAGTAGATAGGTGAACCAAGACTCAACTCAAAACAAAGTGAGTTGAGAAATCAATACCTTTGTAGATTCCTCTTTGCATAAGCAAAGGCTAATCACCCAAAGAGAGGGCCTTCATTCCTTGCATCTTAGATCCATGGATTTGGATGGATGAAAAGGTTTCTCCAAGTTCCCAAAATTGAAAACCTCTAAGTCTCCACACCAAGGCATATTGTAGAAGAAATGAGTGACCTTGGAGGAGTTTGATTGCTAGATGATCCCTCCAAGGTGGCTGAAATTTTAGAGAGAAAAGAGAGCTTGTGTTCTCATCCTTTCCCCAAAAATTACCCTTAATGAATTTTGGCTATAAAGTCATACTTATTCCTTAATTCATTTAAGTGGCAAACTTGTAAATAAGTCCAAAACCACTCATTCTTTAACATGGGATTTATTGGGCTATTTGGGCCTTTGTGAATCATTATTCATTAAGTTGTCACACAACTTAAGTCAATGGACTTGACGTTCGAAGCCCATTGGGCCTTAAGGTCCAAAACTATCCCATGGTCTTTTAACGAACTTATTCGTTTGATTAATAATCATATTAATTAATCCTTGCCATAAATAATTAAACCATTTAATTATTCTTACTCATCTCCATTGAATCTTCAATCTCTACCTTACACGGTGTACGATCCATTAGGTTCCTTTTAGCGAGGCAGTGGGCGATTCAAACTCTTTCAAATCGATTGTGAATTGAAACTTACTTTCAATTCTCCCGTTAGTGATAATACACTTTTAGGGCTTCCACAAACCATGGTTGACGCCTAGCAGCATGTCATGGTTACCCAAGCTAATCAGAAGAGGTGGAGAACCTATTCAGTTTTAGGATTACAAATGCAATACGGTCTTTCTCTAATACAATACTCTTGACTACATTGTTTGGTTTGATAGTTTATTCATGTCTACTATCCAATGTGAGTCTTGTGCTTATATGATTACCTTGAATGTGATTTGGAACACATTCCTAAATCTCATTTATACTCTGGCCAGAGATTCTAAATCATATCATAGAGTATTCTCCCTCAAACAGTTTGAAGGTTAGAGATCCCTTGTTGCGCATTCACTTGTCTCCATGGCTAAGTGGCTTAACCCTAACGATGTCGTGGACACCCTCCTGATGGAGTGACTTTGACATAATCAAAGATTAAGGACCTAACCACAAGACAACTGTGATGGCTCAGGTCAAAAGACTAATTTGCATTATCCCAACCATGAGTTCTCATGTGAGATGAATATGAGAACTCTTCGTTGATCGTGTTCAGTGAACTCATTCTCTATTGAGCACCTACGTACTTGTCTTGATGTCACACACACCAATGACTCGAGACTAGTCACTCTCCCTGAGAGAAGACATAGCACGTACTGATCTTAACGGACTGTCAATGCCCAATTGACAATCCTATGATCAGGAACGTTTAGGATGTGTCAACGAAAGAATGGTCTCATGAATCTAACTTCTTTAGATCGCATTCTTCCAATCACATATTCCTTGGACTTATCGTTTTAAGCATATAACATTTATATGAGACGGCTCAAACAATAATCTTTGCCCTTAATATTAAACTAGATTAGTTTAACATGTGAAATGTCCATAAAGTATCATCATATGATTGGTTTTAGGGCACATTTCCAACAGGCGGAACGGTTTACAACTAGGTTTGATGCTTAATTCGTGCCCGACGAGCGTTCAGTCTAACCCAGGCATCTCATGGTAACTTCAAGCAAAACAATCGTTAAATTCCTTGAGTAAATTACAAAGTTTGGTTTTCATAGGTTGTGGTAACAAAGCACTAATAAATAAAGGTCGCCGGTCTTCGGCCGTTCTAACATTTATTTCCTCCAAAAGGTTTTTGACTTGGAGCCAACTGTCTTCGAGCTCGGCTAGGGCAGCTTGAACCTTGTCTAGTGATAGAACTAGACCGTTGTCTCATTCGGCAAGAAACTCTACCAAGTTTACGCTTGAATTTGGTTGCTTGGAAATAGCATACCAATGGGCCAACAGTCGTTCCATGGTGGATGAAACTGCGGCCCGGTGCCTGTCTTGTTTGGTATTAGACATCAGGGTCGGCAATCAGGTTAGCTAACCCGAGTCTCGTCAAATCCTGGTGAACAGTCTCGGCATCTACCTCGATGGCTTTCGGAATTAAGATCTGAGTCAGTCGTCTTTTTTCGTTATAACCTTGCAGGGTGATGTAGCCGACGTGATCGTTGTAATGGCTGATTATCGGCCACATGAATTACGACTGATTTGCGATCCCATAAGATAAAGACTTAGTATAATGATGATGGGATACAGCTCGTTTGGTGGATTCAATCACCACTGAGCAAGGCATTATTATCAGTCTTTGAATCAACTATGAAAAACATGGTTATGTGATTACGACCTGCGATATTTACTTCTAAAGGAAACACTCCCTTGGTCTAGGACTTGTCACCGACAAAGCTGCTCATGGTTACCCCTGATAAGATAAGTTGGTTGTTGGAGCGTTGTAATTCCTTTATGATGGAAACGGGCATGATGTTGACTGTTGTCCCACAGTCGATGAAAATTTAGAGACTGGGTATCCTTCAATATGAGCCATAACATACAATAGCTGCCTTAAGTTTATCTTTAATTTGCAGGGGAACTGTTCAGCAAGAGCTACCTTAAGTTTATCTTCTTTGTTTGTTTGCTCGGCCTCCTCGATGGTAACAAAGTCGACTTGGGTCCCTTCATCGGCAACCACGTTGCCACCTAGGAAATTCGGTTGGGATGTGGTTGGATGGAACTTAGTAGGTAAAACGTGGAGCATCCTGATTTCCATATTTTCAAGGACTGAAGGCCCTATCAGGTTGTGATCTTCTTCTTCTGGATTTTCGGGTGAGGTATCATGCTTCTAAGTATTTTCTGCTTGATCATCTTTTGCTTCAGCAAGCAATTGTTGTTGTGGTACGACCACTGGACCTGTTTCGTTCTGAATGTCAACCTCGAGCCCGCTCGACGTTGGGACTTGGTTATGCTTTTGTGAAGCTTTATGAGTATGCTCTTGATAGGCAATGCGGACGTCCCTTGTGTCCAGGTAAGCATCTAGACGTGCTACGTGCTCTTTTTCGTTGGTCATAAGGCTGAAGAAAGACACAACTGAAAAACTTCAAAATTGTATTGCAGATATTGGAAGTCCTCGAGAAAGAAAAGAAGCTCGGCAGTATCTATATCAGTATATGGTTCAACCTCGAAGTCTAGAACTCGAGCTTCATGTATATGTTGGAACCTGGCCTTCATCCGTAGATCTGTTGTCTTCTAGATGATTTGTTCGGTATCAAGGTAAGTTAGTGTCAAGTCAAGAGCCTTTTGGCATGTTTTTGGTAGGCTGTATAGGTCATTAGCAGAATGCGTCTTATGAAACTCCCGCATATATTCCAAAGCTTCGCCGAGAAATAGTGGGTGAAGATTTCGTCAGACTTTAATTAATGGCTTTTGTGAAGGTAGTGGAGGAAGTTTGCTTTTTGCTTTCTTCATGAAGTGGTCGAAATGAGCTTTCTTCTCCCTAGACCGAAGGAAGAGTTTGATGCGCTTTTTCAGATTCTTCAATTATGGTTTCAAAGTCATGATTAATCACCTTCTTTCCTTGAAGTAACTCGGCCATGATTGCAGGAGGTTATCGGTCATCTTCGCTACCTGCTATTTCTTTCGGCTGCCATTTGGTAGGCAAAGTAGCCTGAGCCACTTGTCAGTGAGCCATATAGTCTATTTGCTAGCGTCTATGTTTTTGCTATTTAAACAGTGCGATATATACGCTAGTAGGAAAGTTATAGCTATACCAACGTTGGTCATGTGGCTCAAGTGGCTTGAAGGTTTTTTGGTTCGCAGTTGAACTTGAACTACTAGAGTTGTATGCATAATAATCCTCATTATAAAATAGTGCGTCGAAATCAAGGCACTGTCTAGTTGAAAGCGGCCCATCATTCCGCGTTTAAGGGCTGAGCCTATTGAAAACTTTCTAGCGTTGAGGTGTTGTTGTGGCTGTGGGTGGTTGTTGTGGTATTGTAGCCCGAAATGGCATGGGCTTGATAGCTGGTCCTGAAAAGTCTTCGGGCGATTCATTCGAAAACAAATTAATCTTCAGTCATGGTCGAGAGTTCTGCTTTTGGATGAATTGCATTTAAATGAACTTGGCCTTCTTTTTTCCTTTGTTTTTGGGCAGATGAGCATCTACCATGCTTACTGTTGTCGAAGGGAAAGTATCGGCGTCAACTACCATTTGTTTTTCAGGGAATTTGAACTTGCCATTATTAGTCCAGCTTTGAATGACATCATGAAATACGACACAATTGTTTGTTGCATGGTTGTTCGAGTTGTGATATTTGCAACAAGTTTTTCCCTTTAAGTCTTCAGCCTTGGGAATATTATGCCTTGGTCGAAGCTTGAAAATTTTCACGCACAATAATTGGTTGAAGATGGCATCGGCCTTGGTAATGTCGAAGGTGTAGACCTTTGATGGCTTAACGACAATTTCCACAGAGGCAGAGCGGGTTTTGACATCTTTAGAGCTATCGTAAACCAACGCTTTGCATATATATGGTTTGTGAATCACTATCTCTGCCGTATCTATGCTGGCGTATTGGGACCTTTCCCCGTTGGCCGATGCATAATTGACCGTAGGGTTATTGTAGATCGTTCCTAGGGATGGGAATTTCGAGCTCATTTCTTCTCTGAGCAAATAATCATATTGCTCGACATGTTGAGCTAGTTCGTGCATATCTCAGAAGTTTGCCCCAAGAATTTCTTTTTGTATTCTACATCCAAGCCGTTTAGAGCGAGTCTAACGAACTCAACTTCAGGGAGAAATACTCGGCACCAGTTTCTATGCGTCTTAAACCTCGTAAGGTATTCCATTGGCAACTCGTCAGAGGCTTGATCCATTATGGTTAAAGAAGATACTAACACGTCCATCCCTGGTCGATAGAATTGTTCATGAAACTTCTTGACTAGTTTCTCCCAACTTTGGATAGAGTTGGGTGGAGGTTGATATACCATGCGAATGTTGAGCCCGTTAACGAAAAGTTGAACAATCATACCTTATGGAAACCACTGTTAACGTCCCCACATTGAGCAGTGAATCGAGCCACGTGTTTTAATGATGATAGGGATGAATATCCAGTGAAAAGGCTGAACTCCGGGATCTTGAACCCCTTTGGGGTACTCGAACTTTTCCACATAAACAGGATATGAGTGAATGAATTTCGGAAAGTTCAACCCCTTTTTCAAGGCCGAATCAATCATTCTCTGGACTTCGACCATATCAACAAATGTTGTTTTTACCTTCTGATCGAAGTCGTCCGATTTGCTGGTTGACCCACCACTTTTTTTCCAAATCAATCATTTTGAGCCAAGCGGATCCTGTCTCAGCCTGTATCGTTGGTAATGGGTTACTCTTGAAAAAAGGTTGCCTGATTCGATTGGCGGATCCACTATCATAGACTTTACTAACTAGGATATCACTCATTTCTTCACATATGTTTTTTATTTCTCGGTTGAACATCTGCTCAAATTTTTGAGATTGCTTTTCAAGTTGCCGTCGAAGAAACGATCTAGTTGGTGGGTCAGAAGCATCACCACCGTCTTCATCACAATCATCCACTATTCCTTCAACAAAAAATCCTTTTGATGTTTTGGTAAGGATTTCTGCATCACGAGGTTGACCGCCGAGACTAACTTCATTTTCTCGGCGTGTCGCACTTGTTGCTTCAGGTGTCACTGCAGCAGGAAGAATCTGTGCTTGTAACAAGCCATCTTGTTTTGGGTTGTAAACTGGAAGATTAGTCATTGATTTTCCCATGACTGTTTTCTTTTTTACTAACCGTGTCTCAATGGTCATGAACTTCGTTGCTTTAGCACTCAGTCCTACCAGATGTGCCAAAATATTGACCCTAAAAACTGCCAAGCCAACGTGGTGCTCGCAGAGAAGGCTGATAAGATGACCTCTACCAACAAGGACTCAAAAATCCTTATAGACCGAGACTTGGATAATTAACTAGTCGGTCTCGAAGTAGTGTTGTTTATCCAAACTGAAGGTGTTCCTCAGTCGACTGATTCTACGGCTCCAGTGCTGTTTATCCAAATTGAAGATGTCGCCGGTTACCTTCATAGTGCTGTTTATCCAAACTGAGCGGAAAAGAAAATAAAAATCTCAAGGTGTTTGAGAGGTTTGCACAAGGTAATTTGTGCGTTAAATTGGAGAGGCTTTGAATGATGTACTCCTTTCTCTATTTATAGTAGCAAACCCCCTCATGGCCGAGCTAGAACAGTACTTGGATTAGAACTCCTCAACCTAATCTGATTAGGTCTTGGCCAATCCGGTAGGACTTTGAACCAACCTCTTTTAACGAACTAGATTCATCCCTTAAATCTCAACATCCTCAGCCTTAGCCTTAAGACTCTTTGTTGCACTAAGTCTTAATTACCTTACCCTTATCTAAACTAATCCTTCTCGCAGTAGGACTCGGCCGACCCTGACTAAATGGTTTATGATGATTGGACGGCCCATGATAGAACTCTAAGTAGTCATTGGGCTGAGAGTCACTAAACTCGGCCCAAACTATCATTTTGGGCCCAAATAGAATCACAAGGAGAAAATCAATTTGGAAGTAGTACAATTCCTATTTACAATCTTACATCGGAGGAACACACTTGAATGATAAGCCAATTTTTTGTCGTAAATAATATTGTTCTGAAATTTGATGACGGCTTATAAACTTTTGGCCACGTTTAAATGTCATAGGACTTGTTTGGATGTTCTTTTAAAATGACTAAAAACGTTTTTAGAGAATGTTTTTAGGTTCCAAAAGCACTTAAAGTGCTTTCTGCAAGAAGCACCAGTTATGTGCTTCCTTCAGGAAGCACTTTAAGTGCCTTTCCAAGATTTACTTACATCTTTGCTAAAGATTGGTTCTAAACACAATTTCACCAAAAGGACTTTCAATCATTTTAAAAACGTATCCAAACGAGCTCATAAATAGTAGTCTATTGGATGGCCAACTAAAGGTGCATGCTTTTAATAACTTGTGGTCCATAGTTTGATGATATGAACCTATTTGTTTTAGAAGTATTTGTCAGTTTGCCTTCTAAACATATACAGAGGTGCTAATTTATTTCCTAAACTTTAATTTTAGCCAATTATTTCACTATTATAATTAGCCAATTTCCACTCTGAACTTTAACTTTTAGCTGATTAACCCCTAAATTTTTATACATAGCCAATTTCCCTTATGGTGTTAGATTTAAAATTTTCTCGTTAGATTTTAAAATTTTCATCTAATTTTCATCAATCCAATTTTCCTTTCTTTTTGGCTTCATACAATTATATGTTGTCCACGTGATCAGAATGAATAAAAAAAATTGGATGAAAACTGTTTGTACCATACTTGACCAATCCTGAAACTATTGAGCACTAGTCAACATCATACCTTCAAGGACCCACTAAGGGGTTCATGTTGAGACACCCCTACCGAAGCACAAGAGTTTTCTTCCAACCAGGAGGCCAATCATAGCACGACACATGTCAACATCAGAATAAGGCTCATAGAGTCCTACATTGGTCGCGAACAAAAGCTGGAGACTCTCCTCAACTATAAAAGAAGACCATTCTCCTACATTGGTCGCGAACAAAAGCTGGAGACTCTCCGTGGACGTAGCCAAACTTAGGGTGAACCACATACATCTTGTGTTTGCTTCACTATCTCTACCTCTTTACACATTCATCATCACTAGGTGACCGGAGCAACCAAGCGAAAGTCATAAACTTGACACTTTACGTTGTTCCAAAGTCTTCACTGATTTTGTGCATCAACAAAAACAGTTGCCATGTGTCGTCCATGTGATCAAAATGGAGAAACAAAATTGGATGAAATTTTTTAAAATTTATTGGGGAAGTTGACTATTTATAAAAGTTCAGGGGGGTGATCAGCTAAAATTAAAGCTCAAAGGGGAAATTGGCAAATTATAAAAGTTCAGGGGGGTAATCACCTAAAATTAAAGTTCAGGAGGGAAATTGACAACTCTATACAAGTTTAGGGGGCAAATTGACATATATGCTTTTGTTTTCAGAAGCTTTTATTTTCAGTTAATATAATTTTAAAATATTAGAAATATTAGTTAATTAATTTTAATTAATATGTGACAAGCCATCCCTAGTTCTATGATTTTATAAATTTTAAAAATTTGAATTTACAAAAATGCCCTAGAGGCGAGGGTATTGACTTTCATTGACCGTTAGTTCACGACGCGTATGAACTACTACTTTACCGTATTCCAGAAGTACTCGACGGTGCGAACGTGTAGACGAAAGCATAATTGAAATCGGAACTACGACAAAGGTTTTTATTGAAACTTTATTTTCTGGACCACTCACCCTTATTTTTCGTCCCTCTAAGTTTTAGCTGCTGAACTTTTGTATTGACGAGGATTCTTGGCAAATCTCAGTATAGGTGGCTACCCCTAAAGGTATAATCCTTATCTACTCCATTGTACTTTACTTATGCTCTGACGTCATGTGTGAAATGGGTTCATTTCCGCTCACTAGCGCACTCTTATATTTAAGCACTTTTAGGTTTAAATTTATTCACATTTTCCACATCATTACACTTTATGGCTTTGTCACCTTCCAGATGTCGGCCAACACAGCTCGATACGAAGTTCTAGTGGACATGCTGGGTTGGGGTGTGTCAGTTTGGTACTAAAGCATAAGTTTGGGCATATTGTGTTCATCACATGCGTGATGTAAGCATTCTCGGTTCTTGAGCTTAATTTCCAAATCTTGCCACCTCGTCGAGTACGAAAATGTGTTATCTTTTTTTTTTTTTTTTTTTTTTTTTTTTTCTTTCTTTCTTTCTTTATAAGTTTTGAGTGATTTAGACAACTTATTGACATTCTAGAACATCATTTTGGTGGATGTCTCTATATTTAAACAAAGTACCTTCTTACCAAGGAAAAATCCTAAATTGAACAAGTTGATGGCCCTGACATAAGGCAAATGCATCGAGAGTCACGGATCACCAGAGATTTACAAATCAATTCCATCATTACTCTTCCGCCATCATTACTAAATCTTTAGAGATAGGAAACCACAATTAGTTTTGATTCTTTGGCAGCAGTAATTAGTATGCCATCGATAAAAATTCCTACGAAGTTTTCTTTCGTCAAGATTTCAGAAATGTCTTAAGCGACAACCTGGTGCTAAAGTGGTAGCACTCGATAGAAGAACATCTGGGGGATAGCCACTTTTGGTCCCCAATAGCACTAATCTTTTCCAAATGTACTAGTATAGTTTTGAATCTTCAGGAGGAAGATCCAATCTTCTTAGACATGTTCTGAAGTAAGTTTTTAGCAATTTATTTTTGGCCTTAGGGTGTCTCAACCAATACTAATTCCTAGAATTCTTTCGATGTTGTACTCGTCATTTCGATGAGTATAGGACGGGGAGTATGACTTGTTGTACCTTCGGGTCGTAGAAATCCCAGAAGCAGTAATCAATTTTCCCTAGAAATATTGAAACCACCTCACAAAATCAATTCCTTATCAATCATCTGAAACCATCCACCCAAGCGGACTCTAAGCTATAATCAACCTACAGTGGCACTACTAATTGACGATACTGTCTGATATCCAGGAACTGTCAAACAGTATTTAGGCGGTGTGATTTTTGATACTGGACACATACTAGTATCTAGGAGTAATGCCCTTATGCCAGAGCCCAGTTTATAGTTTCAAGGTAGCGAATAGTATCAAAATATTGTATATGCATTAATTAGAAGAGCTACTGATAGACTGATTAACAGTGATTGTTGGAACCGAAGAAACTAAATCTCGGAAGGTTAGGAGCAAGCTTTGTATTAGGACAGTAAACTCATAGTTTTTTTTACCTTATCACCTATCTTGGTAAACATAACCTCTCCAACTAGCCACATGTTCGATCACTTCCACAGGTAGATAGTAGAATTGAAGTACGAGTTAAATTCTCACTATTAGAGTGAATTGAATATTGAGAAAGTTGTGAAGACCTATTAGGATGCATCGTAGAGAAAGTTGTGAAGACCTATCAGCATGCATCGTAGAGACAGAAGTGGTATTATACATTTCGAGGACGTATATCTCTTGCGTCATTTCCCAAAATTTTACTTGAGATACCACTAAAGCGGGAAGTTGAATACATCATTGATCTACTTTCTCGTACTATATCAGTTTTCCTTGTGACTTTTCGAACAAGTCCTACTTCATTGAGAGAACTTAGTTACAAAAGCTTACCGATTAGCAATTTATTCAACCAAACCCCTTATCTAGGGAACCTCAAACCAATCCATAAAGGCAAAAGGTCGAACCTTATGGTCATACCTAGATCTTAGCAACTTCCTCGAGTGACGATTAAAAGCCGTTATCCCCTACTTCGAGTTGATGGTCTAGCCGACCAACCTTTGTAACTCGAGTTTTCTTCCATAACTTGACAAATTTGTAGTAGCTTTGTTGACAACTTACTTACCTACTCCAGCGACGAAATCTAATCTTTAGACACCGACAAACAGTTTATTACCAAATTCCTCAAATATTACCTTTGCTTAAATTGGTTCTTTTCTTGGGAGACGTGATCTTAGTAAACGATATTCTTTTTTTTCCGTTAGCACAACATGAGCTAAGTAGCCTTAATAACCCTTACTTAATAGTCGCTTTGCCCTTATGGTAGTGATAACTCCGTGCTTTAGACCACTACGTTCACCAACAAACATGACAATAGGCATGTCCGGTCGGTGAAAAGCAACCACCTTCGAATAATAATCTAACTTGGCACGATTATAGTGTAACCAATCCATGCCCAAGAAAACGTCAATATCAACGATATCCAAAGGAACAAAATTAGCTGGCATGACCACATCTTCGATAAGGACAAGACATCCTTGATACTCCTAGCAAAGGGAAATGGGGTGTGGTTGAGTCATTTGAGCAAACTCATAAGAAATAACTGAATGTGTAGCACCATAATTAATAAAAACTCTAGCAAAATGATCTAGAATGTTCAACGCACCTATAATCAAGTCCGAATTAGCATGAGCATCATGTAGGGTGATGTTGTTGACTCTTCCCTGTGCATGCTGCCTGCCTCCGAGGCCCCTATTGGCTTGAGTTTGATTACCTCTTCCCTGATTGTCCCGACCCTGGTCGGGTGGGTTTGCCTGCCTGCCTAAACCTCAACTGCTAAACACTATGTCTAGGTTCTGATACTGCATTCCAGTATACATATGTGCTCCACCACTCTGATATGGCGTATAGTCACCCTGATACTGTGGATAACCACCCTGAATCTGCTGATAGCCTCCCTAATAGTAAGGAACTTTAGGTGTGTACTGATATGGTCCTCCTTGGTACAGGGCTACGTCTCCCTGATAGTGGAAAACTCCACCGTAGCCTGTCTGTTAACGGGTACCAGGTGTTGGAAATTGCTATAGAGGGATTGCGGGTGGTAGATTAGCAGGCTGATTCCTCTGGTTCTAAGGATAATTATTGGTCATGTGTCCCGTCTGACTGCATGTGAAGCATCATTTATTTTGTCTTTGCCTACACTCACCGTGACGATAATTATTGCATCTACGGCAATACGAAACACCACAATTGCTAGAGTTTTCTTGACTCTGAAAATGAGAACTACCAGTGGATCTGCCGCCTCTACGAGGTGTACTAGAGTTAGAACCCCCTGCTGGATGATCCAGAGCTATTTTCGCTTCTCTTAAAGTTTTGAGTTATTCATGGACCAAATAAGGATTGCCCCCTGTTACTATTTCTTTGGGCATTCCTACTAACATCCTCATCCTTGTCATTAAGAGCATTCTCCGAATCCTAGACCTGAAGCAAAACCTCGAAAAACTCCTAATAGGTAGCACAGAGAGTAGTGGTTGCCATAGAACGCAGTTTCTTGCGAGTTCCCTTCTTAAACAGATGAAGCATCTCCTGGGGATTAGCAACAGTCTCGGGACAGTAGCGGGATAAATCATGAACCTTTGACAGTACTCAGTGGCTAACATCTTACCTTGCCTCAGATCTCAGAACTCATCCCTTTTTCAATCCAACTACTGTAGAGGAATAAATCTGGTTTGAAATATACGTTTGAAAATATCCCAATTCATAGCATCCTCAGCAGACAATGGGAGTTTCTCTTCAGCCCACCAAGATTCTGCTCCTTTACGAAAGAACCAGGTTGCTGTCTCGACCCCTCTATCTTTTAGAAGATTTCCCTGTCGATGCATGACTCTAAAAGTCTTCTTAACATTGTCGAGCCAAATCTCAGATTTCTCGGACCCTTCATTACCAAAGAACTCGTCTATCTTCAGGAGAGATATAAAGTCTAAGGTGTTCCTTTGGGGAGGAGGAAGTGCAAACTAAATAGCATTGGCAATAGCCTCACCAAACTGCCCGAAGTCCAGAAAATTATTCTCAACTGGAGTACGTGGCTCTCTACGAGGTGGCATGGTGTTGACATAAGAAAACAAGAGTTAAAACACACTAAGAAGTGCATGACTGTCTAAACCTATGCTCTGATACCAAGTTGACACACCCCGACCTAGGACGGTCGAAGTATGCTGGCCGTCATCGTGAGGTGACATGACCATAAGGGTAAGTGATGTGAAAAAGTGAATAAATTCAAACTAAACTAGAACTAATTAGAATTAAACAGTGAAAGAGTGCACAATCATGGGAATAACCCAATACAATTATTCAGAGCTTAAAAGACAGTACAACTACCAAAGGGTAGTCAAAGCAGCTAAAGTACAGTTATTACATAATAGTGATAAGTTCGTACTTCTAAACCGAAGATAATGTCAAAACTACCAAAGGTTCGTCGAGTGCCACGAAGAAATCAGCTATCTAGGTCCTAAAGGGGCGGAAAACAAAGTTGAGTGGGTCAGAAAAACAATGCTTATAAGAAAACCTTTATTTTCGAATATACTAACCCCTCGCCGTAAAACAAGTATAGTTTTCTTAACCAAACATACTACAATATAAGTATGAAGAATCAAGCGCATGCCAACAATATATGTATATCTCAGAAATATGCCACAACATGAATAATTCGGCCACAATAGAAATATAGGCATGTGTTTGACAATATACTAACACGCAAGTATATATTAACATCAGTTTATACTAACACACGAGTCGGAGTCACCTAATGTGACATGTACGACATGCTAGGTGTAATAATATACGCTCTAATGCTACGATCACGTGAAGTTTACGCTAAGCACAATTACCTACAAGTCGGAGTCACCTAATGTGACCTATACGACAGGCTAGCCCCTAACTTGGATCCAAGATGAGCATACGGTGCGGGAGGTGAACATACACATGAAGACTAGCCCTAGTCCTGGGAATGAGCATTACCACCTGGGTGTAGTAATGATAAGCTAACTATATGAATATATGTATGGTACACAATTCAAATCAATATACTAAACTCACCTGAATTTACCTGCACATCCCGTAGAATCATTTTAGTATTCTACCACAGTACCATAATTATAAGCATGTAAATATACGTATGAACATGCGATGACCATTTTATGATTCCAAGCACAAAGCACATTCACGAAATTAAAGTAAAATTGGCATAATAGGCATAAATCATTTAAATGCATTTTGTGGAAACTATAAGCCATATATATATATATATAGAAATAAAGTGCCCACTCACAAGTACGTTGTCGGATTGTAGCCCTTGAGCCTTGCCTGGCCCCTCAAGTCTTCGAGATATGTTTCCCCTATATGTGAAATAACTATAATAGAATTAATTAAAGCACATATACGGAAACATAAATAAAACCCTCATAGTTTGCTCAAACCTAGGGTTTAAATACATGAAATTGATCTACTCGATGTCACGGGCCTACACAAATTTTCAAATAAATTTTTGAACACCACGCGGGCCCCATACGCCGGCCAAGGCACGACTATACGCACTCCCATGTGCAGGCAGACCCCTGACGTCTGTCAGGAATATTCTGTCAATTTGACGCAATTAAAGTTTAACGATGTTTAACGATGTTACCTGACAAAGTTTAACGATGTTACCAAACAAAGTTTAACGATGTTACCAAACAAAGTTTAACGATGTTACCTGACGCCGTTAAAATATTCTGTCAACTTTGACAGAATATTCCTTATCTTCTCCAGCAAGCTCTGTCGTCTACTACTGTCCTCCGCCATCTGCAAATCGAAACTTGCCGGTTTTCTTTTTGGAGTCCAAAAAGTGGACGGAGATGGCCAGAAAATACCTCGAAAGATCCGGCCAAAACTGAGCTCCTCGAAACTCGGTTATTTCATGTCAATGTTCTTCCAAAACTAGTCTAGGACCCTTAGAAAGTTGTGTAGAAGCCTTCCCAAGTCCTAGAAACTTGTAACTCGGTCAAAAACACGTCGATCTAAAACTTGGCCGATTTAGACCTTCCAAGTTAGCGAATCAAAACTCGTCCATTCTGAATTTGATTGGTATGGTTGTGTTCTTGGAGTTGAGACGAACATGATGGTGGTATTTTTGGGTTACGATGGTGAAGCTTGATGTGAGTTTAAGGGGGTTGTAGAGTGAGAGAGCTCGGCGAAGGAAAGAAAGAGAAGAGAGATGATAGGAGCATATTTATGCTACTTAGTTATGTTACTTGCTTGTATTTAGTGAGTTAATTACTATTTATTTTAGTCTTTTAAGCTATTTTCGTATGTTTTAAGGTCCTAATGGCAAAAGAAGCAAGAAAGGGCATTTTGAGGCTAAATGGAGCAGTTTTGGGCATGGATTGGATAGCTTAACTATGGAGCAATAAGGATGGACGAAATTGAAGTCAAGAAGGGCTAGGAAAGGCTAAAAATCTTGAGAAAGGAGTCCAAATGCAAAGAAGATAAAAAAGTAGCAAGAAATAAGGAACCTTATCCAACCTTATCTTATCCTATCCTAACCCAACTCTAACATTATCTTATCCTATCCTATCTAAATCAGGTTAGGACTTAAATCTAGCTAATTAGAGGGGATTAATTACACATTTAAACACCTATTTCAGTTTCTAGAAGCTTTATCCATTTGTTTGCCGCATGTGGAACGTTCCTTGTAGGTTTAGGAGTTGCAATCCTTCCTCTACACCTATATCATATGTCCTTGTCCCTTTAGGTTTAGGAATCTACCCTAAACACTCTTTCTAGAACACCTTATCTTCTCCCTACATGTGTGTCGCACCTATCCTTCTAGAAGACCCTTAAATCTAGCAGTGCACTACCTATCCCATTCCCCTTTGGTTTCTGCCTAGACTTAACCCTTTTCCCATGGGATTATGCAATCCTTTTCCTTCACTAATTGTGCATAATTAGCCTATAAATACAACCCTGTGCCGCACCATTCAATTCATCCATTCACCCATTCATTCATTCATACTTTCAGCCATTAAACACCACAATTCACCCTATAACACCCTAATGCCATAAGCAAGGAGAGGAGGACTTGTGTAATCTGCCATCCAAGGGAGTGCCATGCATGCCATTGGAGTGTGGAGCGTTTTCTTGGTTCTTTCTATCCTTAGTCTTAGTTTAATGTTTATGTTAATTTGGTTTTCAATTATGATGAACATAAGGAACTAATTTCTTTTTAGTTGGAGGTGAATTTGAAGCCATGATTATATGTTTCATATGAATTGATTACGTCCGGTTATTGTTTCTTAAGGCATGAATGTGATTTGCTTATCTAAGTTATTAAAACTGGTTTATGTATGTGGGTTGGGGGTTGACACTTAATTTGCATGCATGAATTTGATGCTAGAATATAAGGGGGTTTCACGTAATAGTTATTCACTTATATTCACGAGTAGTGGAGGTTGCTAGTCACAATTGCGTTAAGTAAATCCTTGGTATGAGTCTCATGTGTTTCATAGTGATGATTGCCTTGTCAATGCTTATAGTTTTCACAAAACTTAATGACTTTTGATATGTATCTTTGTTATGCGTTTCATATAAAGAACTTGAAAAAGATAATTTGGTTGTAATGCGTTTTCATTCAATTCAATGAAATAAGGAAAACTTGAGGGTTAGTTGTGCGATGCAACTAACTTGGGGCATTGTCATTCATTGTCTAAAGGAATAATAACTGGAAATTGGTTCGTATGCATATATCATGTGTGGAGAAGGACCCTCTAACTAGCCTTTAACCCATTTATTTCACTTAAATTCGTTTTTCCAAAGTGTTTTCTATGAAGTTTTTGTTTTAAGTCTAAAATTCGTCAAAAACAATCCCCCTTTCATTTAGTCTTCATATTTGAGTCAAAACCTGTTTTCCTTGAGTCTTTTGAGTCAAGTTAAGTCCTATTTTCGTCCAAAACATTTGTTGAGTCTAAAATTGAGTCTTTTTTATTATTGGTTGCTGTTTTAAGTGTCTAAAGTTAGTTTTAAGTCTATAAAGTTTAGTTTAAGTCTTATTTGTATTGATTAGCATCCCTAGTTAATCCCCAGTCTAGAACGATCCCTACTTACATATCTACTACAATTGTCACAAATAGGGTTTAAGTTGTACATCAAGAGAGAGAGAGCTTTTCTTCTTTTTTGATTTCTATTTGGGTGCCGTGTAGAGGGAAAGGATGGGATTGGTAACTTTTAAAAAAACAAGGAAAAACATAATTGAGTGGTAATGAGGGAAACCGGGAAAAGGAATGGAGGGGGATGGCTTGTAAAAATTGATTGGCTGCATGACATAAAGGGAAGGGCACAGGTAGCTAAATAGGAAACTAGGGATAAGGTTTCAGATTTTCTACAGTAAAAGGAGATTGAAACCTATCCAAAATAGTGTTTCTACACTGATAAAAATTCACGTACACTCGTAACAACGCGTACAATTTAATTACGATAGCGAGAAAATCAATAAGAGCAAATAAACACGTCCACGTCACTTGCCAATAAGGGCATAATAGATATTTTGCATATTTGGAAGAAATTACATAGGAAAATTAGGGATGGGTCGTCATATGAAATCTTTCTATGCTCGGTTTTTTATTTCATTACAATTATTTTAACTTTACTTCACTACATACATATTTTGACGTTATGTTTTAATATATCTATTCTTGACCTTATATTTTTATAGAAGTATTGTATTTTGGTAGTATATTGAAGGAGAATGAAGTTTGAGTTTGGAGGCATGAAAGAGGAATCACTGCACTTTAATTACGACGGAATGTCATTCTCCTTTATGCAACCGCTCTAACTTGATTTCAAATTTCAGGGACGAAATTTTTTAAGGTGGGTAGATTGTGACAACACATCCCTGGTTCTATGAATTTATAAATTTTAAAAATGTGAATGAACTATTACTTTACCGTATTCCAGAAGTACTCAACGGTGTGAATGCGTAGATGCAAGCAGAATTGAAATTAGAACTACGACAAAGGTTTTTATTAAAACATTATTTTCTGGCTCACTTACCCTTATTTTTCGCCCCTCTAGGTTTTAGCTGCTGAACTTTTGTGTCGACGAGGATTCTTGGCAAATCTTAGTATAGGTGGCTATCTCTGAGGGTATAATCCTTATCCACTTTACTGTACTTTACTTATGCTCTGACGTCACTTGTGAAATGGGTTCATATCTGCTCACCAGCGCACTCTTATATTTAGGCACTTTTAGGTTTAAATTTATTCACATTTTCCACATCACTACACTTTATGGCTTCGTCACCATCCAGTGTCGGCCAACACAGCTCGATTCGGAGTCCTAATGGACATACCTGGTCGGGATGTGTCAAATAAGAGTTTAATCTCTAAAAAATTGAAGAAGTTTAATTAACTTTTTTGTACACCAATTAACTTAACCAAGTTACAAACTAGTGCACTCAAATATTTGTATTTCATAAAATATAACGAACGAAAAATGTACGTAGGTTTTCAGTCGTTCTGAACACAAGGGTACTTTCGTCACTTAGTTGTAAGGGTTTAAAACCATAGGTGTGCCTCGTTGATCTAAAGCAAACTAACAAATACAATCCATTGAGCAAACTCAAAACTAAAACCGACTATTGATTGTATGCCAGTTACTAAAATTTTTATTGAGTTTTAACCTAAATATCTTTTGTTTTATAGAGATTTCATTTCCGATTATTCTTTATGTACTCTTTATATAAATGGAACGGATCCGTACCATCACTTTTTTTTTACACAATTATTAACTTACATTGTAAAGCCCGCTTTGTAATGTATTTCAACGATCTGAACCATCTATCTTTTAGGTATTTCCTAAAAAATCATGTCTACTAAAACTCCCCCAAATCTGAAACCATGTCATTGGATCCTTGGGTCTAGAAGATAGATAGTTCAGATTGTTAAAATACATTACGGAGTAGGTCCCATAAAAACGTACGTCAAAAGTTGTGTAAAAAGAATTGTGCCACGGATCTATCCCCCTATATAGTATATGTTTATTTATTTATTTTTATTTATACAGTTTAAGTTTCAAAAATTGGAAAAGAAAAAAGTGCATGTGAAGCAAATTTTTATTTTTTTATTTACTTTTATTTTTTGGGTAGAATGACAGTGTTAGTTGTGGAGCCAAAAATAATCAAGAAGCGACACGTAAATTTTTGGGTGAAAAGGACAAAATTACCCTCGTGGCACACCGGAATTCCTACGCGCAAGTAGTGAACAATCATCCCTCATTTAAGTTAAAAGTGCCCAAATAGGTATTTATTTATAACCTATTTCATTCATCCCTCATCATATCTTCTATACAAGGTAACCCCTAAATCATTCATTTTTTATTATATCAATTAGCTAATTAATTGATTAATTATTCAATTAATTTGCTAATTAAACACAAATCATGAACTTGACTTTCAAATCCATCCAAGTGGCCGGTCCATCTCCTCCAAAGGTGGTTGGCCACACCTCTATACAAACACCTCATTCTCTCCAAAACTCAATTCCAATTCTCTTGCTAAATTCTCTAAATTCTCCAAACACTTTTCCCTCAAAATTCTAACTTTGACATAAGAGGTTCTTCGGCCAAAGACCCCCCTCCCAAAATTCATCGTGGGCGTGTGAGGCTCTTGGCCTTGACCTAAGGTGTTATTTGTTTTGTAGGTGCAATTTTGTCTAAGAACAAGGAGAAAGAAATTTGCATCCACAAATTGGTTCTTTCATTGAGAGTTGAGTCATACGCTCGTACAAGATTCTCGCATCTAAGGTTTTTTTGCCTCTTTGCTTATTTGTAGATTTTTCGTACATTCTTATTCTTGGAATTTTTGTCCTTTGATAAAACGTAAAAGAAAAGTACAATGGCAAGAGATTTGGAAACCTCGACGAAAGAAAATTCCAACATGCAAGGACTAGGACACAACAATCTACAAGGCTCAACATAGCAGTAAGTGAAGCGGCACCCCCACGACGCACCACCGTGGCAACCATCATGGTGGCCACCCACAGCAAGGTTCATGGCGCCATAACCACTACCCGAGCCATGCCACTTCAACCCTCAAGGGTCCAAGCCTTAACCGAGCCGACCTGTGTCGCCTAAATCTAACACGAGCCTAATGCGTTGCCAAGCCAAGCCCAAGCCTCGCACCCACTTGTGCCACACACCGACCAGCCCATTCTTGTGGCCTAGCCTACTCCCGCGATCTCCCAACCAGCCTAAGCCGGCCCAAGATTAGTCCAACCATCCTGGCTTCAAATTTTTGGACCTACGATTGAGCTGCAGGCATTTTCGCTATACTGCAAAATAGATTTGACATTTCCCAACTCAAATCTCATGCTCGGAGTCTACCACCCTTCCACTGCTCAAGGAAGCGCATTCCTTCCAAGCTCTTCTAATCCGAATGACGAACAACACTTGTCTTGACAAGTTATAAAGTTGACAAGTGCTCTTGCACAACATACGACCTTGATGAATCATCTCTTGTAGCTTACCGAGATCCAATGTGGCCTAGACGAGGTGTCCCAATGTAGGATAAGGGTAGACGAGGAACCTCTCCAGCAGTGTCCCGACAAGTAGCCACTCGACCAGCCACAAACTGAGCGTTCGGGCAATGTACACTATTGATTGGGCCCCCGAGATAGTGTATACTCCTGTCTTAGATCGCGGAGAAGCGTGCACCTTAACTAGGGCCACGAATGAGTATACATTCACAGTTGGGATCATATTCCGATGATCAACATGAGTAGCTTTCTAGGCGAAGCGTTTATTCGTGGCTAGGCCCGTAAGGAGCATCTTCCATATTTCATCGGAATAGGTAGCACAATGGATGGAGAGAAGCAGTCACTCAATCTAGCTCAAGTTCAGCCAATAGTTTGCTAAGAAATTCCTCGTCTGCTAGGAATTTACCTTACGCACCGTAGCCGCGGTATAGACAAGCTGAGTATGCAGAAGAGTAGCCTAAACCAGCAGGTCAAGACTAAGGCTAGCCAAGAGCTCCGCTACCCCAACAAAGGCAAATTCAGGAAGAGGTAAAGAGGCTTCTTAATGAATGATTGCATGATTTCTAACGTAACGAAGTGGTCGATGAAGCACTACTACGGGTTATGACTAACATAAGCAAGTCACCATTCACAAAAAAGATCGAGCAGGCAAAGCCTTCACGGAAGTTTAACATGCCACATTTCACATCTTTCAAAGGTGATAGAGATCTGGAAAGGCACTTGAAGCACTACTGAAGCATGATGATCATTTATCAAAATAATGATGATCTTATGTGCAAATATTCGCCACCACTTTACAAGGCAAGGTGCAAGATTGGTTTCACACCTTGCCGCCACGATCTATCTGAAGTTTTGATGATCTTTCCTTGGTTTTCACCAATGAATACTCATTGAACTACTCGATCAAGAAAAAGTTCGACCATTTGTTCAACATGAAGAAAAACCCAATAGAGTCGCTTTGAGACTACGTGAAGAGGTTCAAAGCAGAGAAGGCAAGGATCGTCGGATGCAACGACTTGATAGCAAGTGCAGCCTTCCAAAAAGGATTCCCAGCAAACCACCCACTGTTCGGAGAAATGATCATGAAAAAAGATCTCTAACTCTAGTAGACTCCTTTGCTTTAGCAGAGAAGCATGCACTTTGGGATGAGGCTCGACGAGCAGACAAGGTACTTGAGCAACCTTGAAAAGAGTCAGTAGTGGCTCAAATGAAGGAGGACGAGAAGTAGTCCAGCAAAAACAGGTAGTTGGGCAAAAGTATGGACCGACCCAAGACCAAAAAAGGTTTGACAACCAAGAACTACTCTAAGTTCTCAATTCCGATCCACCAAATCCTTCGCGACATCAAGAATGAGCTATGGTTCAAGCTGTCGAAACAATCAAATGGGAGATACTTGCAAGTTGGATCACACCATAGATTGCACATTGCACCGAGGTCCTGGTCACACAATCGACAACTGCTACACTTGGAAGAACTACCTAGAGAAGCTCGTGAAAGAAGGCAAGGTCGACATATACTTGGACAAGCTAGTTGCGTAGCTTAGAAGGAACGCAAACGACGATGAAGATCCGCCAACCAAAACAATTCGAATCAATGACATCTTCACCGAATTCAAGCACTTGGGGGCCACCAACAACTCCCAAAAAAAGGAAGATCCAGCAAGCTCTACTAGTTTCACAAGTCTAAGTAGTCAACACTCAACTCGAATACATCATTGGCTTCACCGAGCAGGATGCAGAAGACGTCGATTTTCCACACGACGATGCACTAGTAGTATCTATCCAACTAGCCCACACCATAGTTGACAGAATGATGGTTGATAATGGAAGTATAGTCAACCTACTTTAACTCTCAGTCATTCAAAAGATAGGCTTGGAAAGCACAATCATACCTCGAGTAGAGGTACTTACCAGATTCAATGGGCACACCTCAATTGCCATTGCCCATGTCACACTTGACATGAAAACATCACCAGTTGTCTCAAAATAGGCGTTCACAATCGTAAGCAACCCATCTCCCTACAATTGGATTCTTGGGAGACCTTGGTTAATCAAACTGGATGTTGTCACTTCCGTCAAGTATCAATAAATCTGATTTCGCGTCCCAGAAGGATGAGGATTCGGAAAGATCAAGTCTGACCAGGCCATATCTCGATAATACAATGTGCAAGTATTAAAGGAGTCAAAGAAAAGGACCTTTACCCCCGTAGAGGCTACCGAAGTCCAAAGGGACGAAGAAGCTACCAAATAGCCAACAAGTGGATTGAGAAGATGGAACCCAAGCATACGAGATAGGATGGAAACCTGAAGAGGACGCCAAAGACATCATTCTTAATCCCGAGCAGCTGAAAAAAACAGCTATAATTGGTTGACGTCTAAGCCCAGCTGAAAAGGAAGAACTCACAGCTTTCCTTAGGGAAAACCGAGACGTCTTTGCAAGGTCACCTTCCAACATGCCCAACATCAATCCCAAGATGGCTTGCCATAAGCTGCATGATGCGAAAATTAACTTAACACACAAATAAACCCTCTTTTGACAATTGTAGTATATAAGTAAGTAGGGATCGTTCTTAAACCGGGGATTAGGAGGGATTGCTAAACACTTTAAACTGACTCAAATAGATAAAACAAAGCTTTTAAACACTTAACTCAACTTAAAAGACTCAAAACAAGTTCACAAAACTCAAAATAAGCTGAAAACACTCAAAACTGCCTAAAAAAAACAAACTGGGCAGATTTGACTCTAAACACAAAATTGGACGAAATTTGGTTCTAACTTGACTCAAAACTCTTGAAAACACAATCTAAACACATTCTAACTAGTTAGACACTCTAAAATAAATGGGGATTTGGTTTTGGACGAAAATAAAATCAACAAAACAAGAACTTAAAACTAGGCAGATTTCACGAATTTCATGGAATTAAGTGGATGATGGTTTAGCTAAGAGGTCTTTCTCCACACATGGCATAGTTGCATACAAAACAATCTCCAGTTGCTTATTCAATGAATCATGAACCTTAACACCCCAAGTTAATTAGGTACGCTTAAATTAACTCTCAGATTTCCCTTAGATCATTGACTTGAATGGAATTAGCGCATTGCAATCAAATTATTCCTCAAAAGTTCTCTACATGAAAGCGCATAATAGAGAAGCAATCAAAGATCATTAATTTCTATGAAAATCATAAGTGTTGACAAGGCATTCGTAACTATAAAAGTGCATGATACTTATGTGAAGAATTTACTTAACATGATTGTGACTAACAACCTTAACTACTCATGAATATAAGTTCCTAACGATTAGGTGAAGTTTCCTTATACCCTAGCATCAGATTTATGCATGCAAATTAAGTGTGCACTCTCAACCCACATACACAAACAAGTTTTAATTCAAATAGATAAGTAAATTGAATTCACCATTCATGAAATCACAACTGGAAGTAATCAAATCATAATGCAAATATAACCATGGTTTCGAAATTCCCCCTAGCAAAAAGGGGATTAGTTCCTCATACTCACAAAGCAAAGATTCTTGAAATTAAACATTGAAAAACACAAGAAAGATTACACCTAAACGTTTCAACAATTCCAGGTTGAATGGCATGCACGACTAGGCTTCCCTTCCTCTTCCTTGCTGTGGCACAAGTTGTGTGTGGTGGATTTAGGGGTTTTGAATGGTGTGTTCTTGTTTAGGATGATGAATAATGGCTAATTATGGTGGTAGAGTGCGGCAGGTTGTGTATGGAAGTGTGTGGAGTGGATGAAGGATGAAGAATGGAGGCTAGGGTGTTGTGGCACAAGTTTCTGAATAGCATAAGGGGGTGTTACGAAATTGTGGCTGAAATTATGTTTATATAGTCCTAGGGTTAATTAGATTAGGGTTACACTTAGCAGATTTATTGGATTAGGGCCTTAGGGTTCGACAATAGGTGATTAAATCCACTTAGGAGGGGGTTTGGCCCAATTAGTTTCATAAAAGGATTTGTGTAACCCAAATCCATAAGGAATGAGGCCTTAAAAATCAGAATCAATCAAGGATAAGGCCTAGAGGGTGCGGCACATATTGGAGGGAATGGCTTGCAAGGCAAGGCAAGACCTTCTAGAAGGGAATAGGCGCCACCTTTGTAGGGTTTCTAGAAAGAATGAGCTTTGTGGCTGATTTGGGGCTTCTAGAAGATAATGCTTCTAGAAATAGGTTCTAGAAATATCTATTTAGGTCCCCTTGTAACTAGGATTAAGGCATGATAAGGTTAGGATAGGATAAGACAAGATAAGGTTTTGGATAATGTTGGATAAGATTTTGGATAATGTTTCCTCTTTTGAGTTACTTCCTTATCCACTTTGTCTTGAGTTTAGTTCCTTCATCTTCTCATCAGATTTCTAGCCTTTTGAACTCCAAATTCGTCCATCCATGTTGGCCCATATACAAGCTATCCACATAGTGCCCAAAACTGCTCCAAAATACACCAAAATGCATTTTCTTGGTACTTTAACCCTTTGGACCTACAGACACACGAAAATGAGTTGAAATACGACATTAACTAAGAAATAATAGCACAAATGCACAAGAATAAGCTAGCTAAGTCGCCTAAATATGCTCCTATCACTGCACATCGACCCTGCTGCCAAACCAGTGATCCAAAAGAGAAGACATTTCGCACCCGAACGAGTAACAATTATCGAAGCAAAAATTAACAAGCTATTGGAGGCTAGATTCATAGAAAAGGCTGCACATTCAGCATGGCTTGCCAACATTGTGCTAGTGGTGAAGAAAGAGAAGGGCAAATGGAGGGTTTGCGTAGAATACACCGACCTCAACAAACCATGCCCAAAAGATCCTTATCCGATTCTTTAGATCGATCTAATAGTAGATTCAACTTCTGGGAACCAGCTGCTCATCTTCTTGGATGCATACTCTGGCTACAACCAAATAGCCATGTACAAGCTCGAAAAGGAGAAAATCTCATTCGTGATCGAGCAAGGCACCTACTACTACAAGGTCATGCCTTTTGGCCTCAAGAATGCAGAAGCCACTTACCAAAGGTTAGTAAACATGATGTTCAAAAAGCAAATTTGGGTAACCATGGAGGTCTATGTCGACGACATCATGGTAAAGGGCAAGCAGCGGTCAGACTACATCCGCAACCTAATGAAAGCTATCAACATCCTCAGAAAAGTTAGAGTCTAGAAAGCTCTAAATAAAGGTAGCACGCTACTACATGTGGAATGGCATTTTCATCCGAAGATCCTACACTGGACCACATTTTCGCTGCTTAACGCCTTTCGATGACTTGAAGGTTCTAATCCATGAAGGTGTTTATGGAAATCACTTCGGAGGCCGATCTTTAGCACAAAAGACTCTTAACGCAGGCTACTACTGGCCTACCATGCACAAAGATGCTAAAGAGTTAGTATAAAAATGTGACCGCTGCCAACGCTACAAGCCGGTACCAGCACTGCCTGTCAGCGAACTACACCCACAAACAAGTCGTTGGCGGTTTACGCAGTGGGTAATCGACCTGGTAGGACTTATGTCACTTGCAACTGAGGGCAGAGGCATGATGATCGTGGCAACCGATTACTTCACCAAATGGGTAAAAGCAGAGCCCATGACAACCATGACTCAGATAGACATAATGCACTTCATATGAAGGAACATCATTTGTCGATTTGGCATCCCTCAGTCCATCATCATCGACAACGGCCCGCAATTCGTGGGCAAAGATTTGACGAAGTTCTTCCAAAAATATGGCATCAAGAAGCACATGTCCACGCTGAGATATCCTCAAGGCAATGGGCAGGCTGAAGCAGCCAACAAAATGATCATCGATTGCCTCAAGAAATCCCTCACCAACAATAAGGGAAAATGGCTAGATGAACTCTCTAGATGTCTATAGGCATATTACACCACCAAAAGACGAACAACCGATGAGACTCCTTTCTCTTTGGCATTTGGTTAGGAAGCAATCATTCCTCCCAACATCGTCATGCCAAGCATCAACACTTTACTGCCAAACATTAAGCAGAATAGAAAAGAGATGGCCATAAGCTTAGATCTGGTAGAGGAGAAACGCGAGCAGACCATCACCTGCATTGTAGCCTAACAGCAGCAGCTTCTCTCCAGCTATAATAAAATGGCCAAGGTCTGGCAATTCCAACCCAAATATCTAGTCCTAAGAAAAGCCTTCATCACTGCCTGCAGAGAATGCTCTAAAAAGATGAATCCCATCTGGGAAGATCTTTACAAGATCAATAGAGTAGGCGGTAAAGGTAATTACACCCTCGCCACCATGAAGGAAAAAAGGATCGAGAATCAATGGAACGCCTACAACTTGAGGAAGTACCATGTGTGACCTCCCACCATATCAAGACTCAAAGACTCAAGCAGCTCAACGGGCACCACCTCGCAAGCCGATGATTATCTAGTTGTTGTGCAGTATTTTACAGCTAAGTTATTCGTTTATTTCACTTGTTTTTCAATGAGGAATTCAGAAATAATTTACAACTTGGCTCGACTACATGGCTATAACAACTTATCTCTCTTGCACTTCAAAAGAAGATCGCGCTCTTCTTAGGGACTCACCGTAGGAATTGCACCCTCCGAATGGACCAACCATGCTCTCCAGTGCGATAGGGTAAACTAATTCCTTGACACCCACATAGGTCTGCTCTATAAAGCGGGAATATAAATTATACACTTCGAATATCCAGATGTGGATGAGCCTGGCTGCCCTAGTATAACTTGATACACAATGGCTTGTGCTGGGATTCCTAGAAATAACCACAATGGTCTTTTTCAAAGCTTAGCTAACTGAAGGATTTTGGGTCTCTTGGCCTAATCCGCGAAGAATTGGGCCTTAGAGATGGAGGGGGCATATTATGCAGTACGCCCCATGAACGGCTGCCCTGGAAACCTAAAGGTTCTACCAAGTGCATTAAGGTAGTGATGAGTCCATATTATATTATATATTTTACCCTAATCTTAGTACTAATTTATTGGTTATTTTAGTAGAATTTTGATACTTTGGATTATATTTTCAATGTAGGACATTCGACTTCCTCTGAAGAAAAAAGTGACCAAACGGATGAATTTTGGAGTGATTCGAATTGGAGGATGTTTGTGTGCCTTTCAAAATGTTTGTATCAAAATTTCAGATTTTTCTACCAGGCCGTTTGACTGTGGCGATGAAATTAAGGCCCAGTGCGCAGCTTTCCTAGATTGACATTTTTGGACGTTTTAGGTATTTTGGTGGTCAAGATGGCATATTTTGAGGAAGATTCCTTCTAAGGATTTGTAGGGGACGTCTTCAGCTTTCAAAATAGACCTTTTGGGACCAAATCGGAGTTGATTTGGTCAGTCAAAAGTGTGATTTTCTGAGAACTCCGAATTCTAGTTCAAATAGGAAACCTTTCATTTTCTGTTTTATGATTTAATTATGTTTCCTAGTTTTATTCTAAGACCTTTTCAAGGTAGGGTTTTATTTTCTAGTAGTATAAATAAGGCTTGTTAGCCATTAGGGTTTTTTACACAACATTGGGGGGAACGTACGTGGAGAATTTAGCTAGGCTTTGATGCTTTGTATTTTCAAGGTGTTTTCTATCCTTTTTCTATTTCAATAAATTCCTTTTGTTTTATGGTTGCTAGTAGCTAATTTTCGTTTGCTAGGGCGATGCCTTGAGCCTTAGCATGAATATGTAGTCTTTATTTAATTACTTATGATATTATGCATGCATACTTTGAATTATTAATCAATGTGCTTTAGACTGTCTTTATATCTTAATGCTTAGCTACCATTATGATGTTTAGATAAGTAATTGGATGCAATTCGGTCGGAATGCCACTGGGGAATTGAGTATTGCTTCTTGTGATTGATAGTTGTAATTTCACCTAGGTGAATGTCACGTCTTAGGGGTTGCATGGTTTTTCAAAGGGTTTTCACAAAGCGTAATGGTCATGCATATTTATATTTGATCTGAATGCCACATATGGATTGCATGTTTGATATACATTCTAGCTTGAATGCCACAAGTATAATATGCATAAGGAAAACCTAACCTTCAAAGTTGCATGTGTAATTCATAAGTAATTGGTAAATCTACATAGGATTGTTAAGGGGACGACGGAACCCTAGGTTTTTACAAATTGGTTTTCAAAACTATTTTCTTTTGTTTTTCTTTACTTTGTCAAGTTATATATTTGTTTTAATTTAAAATTTGTTTTTAATATTCTAGGTCATAAAATCAACTTTTTTCCAATCTTTGTTTTCAAATAATTAGCTAAGAATTTGGTTTTGCATAAATTATTCATTCAATCCCTACGGAAAACGACCTTGCTTGAGCCGTTTATACTACAACTACCTTGTTCTCTTGCAAGTATTTTTAAGTGTGTTTTTATCCCTACTTTTGAAGGTGGTAAAAATCCCTATCAGGTAGCCTTTGATTTTCGGAAGCTGCCTATGGCTTGCCCTTTGAGCAGTAAAGCCGCGCTAGACTTATACAACTGCACATTCTTATGAAAGGTTAAACAAGCTAGCGTGCATATACGAAGCCTTATCCACTGCCGACATGCTACGTAGTCGATAAGCTTCACCACTGCTAAGTGCGGAACAACCTACACCAAGTTCTAAAAGTGTTGTGGTACTTGCTACACAACGTACTGAATTGAAGAAAGCCAAGGTTAACAACCTAGTGGTTACGCAGACTTGTCTGCTTCTGTAAGTAAGGTATCCGACTGCCAACCCTATGGCTAACAACATTGCAAAGTTTTACACCAACACTGATGGCTGCATAGACTATGCAGGCATATATACTTATAGAAAAGCAGCACGCCTACCATTGGTCTATAAAGTCTATAGGTTAGGGCATGAACAAAAGAAGCGAATATGGAGAAAAGATAAGGACACAAGTTTATTAAAATTTCTACTAAAATTAATAAACAACTGGCAGAGACCAAATGAATTCAAACAAAGCAAAAGCAACAAGGGAAACAAAGAAAATCTTAAGGGCTACCTAGATAACTACTCTTCAGCAGCTTGGACTTCCTATAACTACTCAGTCACCACACCTTCAATAGCGGTGACGCCCTTAGCAGCTGTAGTATCTGGCTACCTCACCAATAGAAGACTCAAAAGTAAAGGCAAGCAAGTATTCTGGAAAGATAGAAAAGGTCTCGAAGTCTTTACCAGAAAACTCAAAGTCAGATGGCCGCCCAAAGAGATAATCTACATAACCTAACTTGTAGAAGTCAGCTTGACTCTAAGTAAGCGCAGTCTTGAACCCAGCCTTCTCACCCTTTAACTACTCATTTTCCTCGAGCAGACAATAAAGAACCCGCTGCAACTTCTCCATTTCTCTCTTCAGATTGTTGTTGATCCTCAAAGCAACTTGGAGTTCCAACACTTGAGGCTCAAGCCTATCAACAAGCTTCTTGAAGTGGATCACTTGGTTGTAAGCAGCGATCAGTTCTTCATCCTACGCATAAGCAGCGAAGTGGAATTCAGAAATGACACGTTCAAGATCTTGAATATGAGGTATGTAACACTCAATCTCTTTCTCTGCACTTTCATACTTTATGTGGATCGCGTCAAGCTTGGTCTTCAAATGTACGATCTCTTGGCGAGAGGTCTCAAGCTGCAGAGAAGTGGGGGCAGAGATATTAGACCCCTTTAAAGCAGCAAGCTCAGATTCCAATTTCTTGACCTTCTCGGCCAAAGAGTAAGCTTCGGCAGCCATAGTTCTTGCCACCTCCTTAGCAGCCTTGGTATCCTCTTGATTAAGAAGCATAGACTCGGCTACCAGAATCGTCATTCTCTGTATCAAGGCTAGCAGAGTTGTCCTCCTATACTCGGTCGTATGCTTTGCAAAGGAACTTGGGCCAACAACTCAGTTGACATCATCCACGAACTCGGCACATACATCAATGTCTTCGAGTAGATATGGTTTCAAAAGCGCACAAATCATAGCAGCTCCCCCAAAAACAAACTTGGTGGATTTCTTAAGACTACCTACACGAGCGGTTTTTTTCTTCTCAGCAGACGAGTCGGTCTCAGCAGCAGAAGGAACAGATTTTGGCCCTACTTTAGCAGGTAGGGGCACCTTTTCACTATTTATAGTAGCAAGCCTCTCTAAAGGTGAACCAGACTTAGCTCCAAGTAGACGCTTTGGCATAAACTTCGGCACTGAAGGCACGGAGGAACTTCTACACTGGGCAATCCTATCATCAATCAAACTAGTAGCCTTCAGAACGATAGGCACCACCAGCACAGATCTAACAACCTTCTCTTTTTCGCCCTTTGAGGAAGTCACGTCAATCACAAGTTTAGGAGCAACCAATGAATCCTAGCGAGCAGCGAAAGAAATCTTGAGCTTCTTCTCAGCATGTGCCTCTTGAGCGGCCAGTGAACCCCCGCGAGCAACGAAAGAAGTCTTCGACTTTTCCTCAGCAAGTGTTTCTTGAGCACATGGGGAATACCTTTTTTTCCACCTTCATGTATAGCAGGCTCCACCACAGTGATAGGACGAGCCAATGCCTTAGCCTTGATTCATTTTATCTCCTCTATCGGGGGCAGTCCACATTTTTCCTAACGGAGAGGGCTTAGCAGCCAACGCCACTCACGGTACTCGGAGGGAATACCCAAAGCAACATGCACTTTCTTCATATCTATAGAAATCTTAGGAGTGGAGCTGAATTTCGAATCTACAAAAGCAGTGGAAGACAATCAGAAAATTAAAGAGCAGCTTAGCATAAATACAAAGTAGTCGAGAGATAAAGCAGCTTACTTACAGGATATGAAGACCGTTAGAACATGCAGCTCAGGGGAAGAATCAGACTCCCATTCTCTACTTATCTCCAAAGTCTCCTTGGCCCAGTCATGATCTCCCTAGCTCGAGTTATCAAAAAGCCTATGGCCAAATCGTAGCTGCCCAACTCCCTCAATGTGACCTATGTCAAAGAAGTACCAAAATTCGTTGACGGTTAGATCTAAGTCAAAGAATTGGCTTAGATTGTGGAATCCCACCATCACACGGATCGCATTCGGAGAACAATGGGTAGGGACGCATCTCATGGAACAAAGCACTTCTTGAAAAAAAGGCGGTATAGGAAAAGTAAACCCCAACATAAAAGAGTAGGGGTGGAACTTGATGGCTCTCTAAGCCCCATCACATGGGTCACGGCTGCTACCATCCTTAACATACTTCACACGCACTCCCAACGGAATGGCGTGCCAATATGCCTCGAGGAAGTCTGTAAACAAGTCATCGAAGCTAATCTTGAAGTGAGCAGCCTTGAAGTAACCAACCTTGCTCAAAAACCTGCCTTGATGGTACAATTGTGGCACACCATCGTCATCCTTGTGGTTCGAGGAAGACATGCTTGAAAAAATTCTACAAAGATACAAGAGGGATTCGTTAGAGGGCTGCCCAAAAAAAAAAAAAAAAAAAAAAAAAAGAAAGAAATAAAAAAGGGGCATAGCATAACAGGCCCCAAGGCCCAAGAGAGCTCTCAGCCTCTCTCTTTCCCCTCACTCGGACATGGGCTCAAGCCTAAAAAACAAATATATGATGATGAAGGCCCAAGGCGTAGGAACCCAATGCCCAAACCAGTCAAAGCCACACACGACACCACCTTGTCGTGGCTTCCCAAGTCAGCCTCTCACACCTCCTTGACCCTAGTTGAGCCAAGTTTCAAGCCCCGAGGCTCCCAAAAATTTAAGAAGACAAGAAAATTATATTTTTCTTACCTAGGAGTGGTGTGAAGATGAAGCACACAATGAAAGATGATCCTTTGCACGAGCAAGATGTAGAAGATTGCTAAAGGATGGGGAACAAATAACCTCTAAGCTTTTTCTCTCTTGTAGAGTAGAATAAATCGCTCCACAAAGCTGATTTAATAATCCACTTAAGGTGGACTTAAATAGGTTTTGAGAGAAATTTATTTCCCTTTCCTAGAAGGATCTACTTTCCTATTAAAGAGGGAATCTACATCAAAATAGGAAAAAATCCTATGTTTCTCAAAACAAGGAAATCTCTGCACCTATTGTCCTTTTCTACAATCAGCCTAACAAGAGTGGGGGCATTTGTGGAGCCAAAAATAATCAAGAGGCGACACGTGGATGTTAAAAGGTCAAAATGACCTTCGAGGCACATCGGAATTCCTACGCAAGACCAGTGGACGATCATCCCTCAATCAAGTCAAAAGTGCCCAAATAGGTATTTATTTATAACCTATTTCATCCATCCCTCATTATATCTTCTCCACAAGGTAACCCCTAAATCATTCCTTTTTTATTATATTAATTAGCTAATTAATTGATTAATTATTCAATTAATTTGCTAATTAAACACAAATCATGAACTTGACCCACAAATCCATCCAAGTGGCCGGTCCATCTCCTCCCAAGGTGGCCGGCCACACTGCTATATAAACACTCTCATTCTCTCCAAAACTCAATTCCAATTCTCTTGCTAAATTCTCTAAATTCTCCAAACACTTTTCCATCAAAATTCTAACTTTGGCATCGGAGGTTCTTCAGCCAAACCCCCCCTCCCCCATTCATCGTGGGCGTGTGAGGCTCTTGGCCTTGACCTAAGGTGTTATTTGTTTTGTAAGTGCAATTTTGTCCAAGAACAATGAGGAAGAAATTTGCATCCACATTAGTGAGTTAGATATTAGTTGTTAGAGGAAGAGAAAATCAATAAAGATCGAATCCGGAACATAATATATAAACATAATTGCTAATAACCACCGCAGTAAAGCGTCATCTACACAACAAATTAGTACTACGAACTTCTACAACTAATATTTCATTTTTTTTTTATCCATATTCCATTGAGCAAAAATTGGTATGTACTACGAACTTCTACAACTAATATTTCATTTTTCTTAATGGACAAGTCTTTCTCTTCTAAGGTTTTCCCGAAAGGTAAGTAATAGAAGTCTAAAAACTTCATTCATTTAAGAGAGTAACTTACGTAAATAGAGTTATTATAGCATTTCACTAGTACATTGCTATGTGAAAAAAATCGAAGTATAATAATGCATTATTTAACTAAATTGTGAATTCGTTCCATACAAGTCTTCCTCCTATGTAGTCTAGAGTCGTAGAAGCTGGCAACACTTTATGAAGTTAAATGTCTAATTGGAAGTATCATAATCAAATCCAAATGAGTACGACACTATCAATAATCACATACGAAACAAATGAGCCTTCAATTCCCCAACCAACCCAAAAATGGTCCAACAAACACCTCCCCCCACGCCCACATCCCTTCTCCATCCTCAGCCACAACAATTATTTCGAATTCACAGAAGCAGCAACAGAACCATTCTCACCTTTCACCTCGATAACCACAACTCTCATCCCCCTCCATTCTCTCTCTCCTCCCATAATTCTAAACCAACCACCACACCCACCACAAGAACACCCAAAACTACTAGTTGCACCCCACTCCTGCATTTGTTCATCTGGCTTGTCTTCTTCTTCTTCTTCTTCTTTTTCTCCATCTGGGCCTTCTTCTTTCTCATCTGGGCGTTCCTTTTCGTCACCTGGGTTTTCTTCTAAAATGGCGGGAATGGTGGCTGTTGATCCGTACGTTCTCTTGACCTTCTTCGCCTCCCTCTTAGGTTTCCTCGTTCTGTCTGTTCTCCGACGCCGTAATTACAGCAAAGCCAAGAGCAAGGCTCAAAACAACAATAATACGACGAACGTTCCAGAAAAAAGTATCAACTGCTTCGATGACGGAGAAGTCTCGCCAGTTCATGGCTCTGGCACCGACGTCATCGTTGTCGGTGCGGGCGTTGCTGGCGGTGCTCTCGCCCTTACCCTCGCTAAGGTAAACAAAAGAAAAGAAAAAAAAAACGAGAAAGCAAAATTTGAATTTTTATTGTTTTATTTATTTATTGGAAATTCAGCTTTGTTTGTCTATTTGTGAATGTGGGTAGAGTAACGTGTCAGATTGAGAAAACTTGCTTTTGGTTTGCAAGAAGGTGTTTGCTTATTAAGTTTTCTTTGGTCGTTTTTGTGTTACGAATACTACTATTAACTAACAAGTAATGCTATTAATATCCTATTTTTATATTATCTCTATTTTTATACCATCTTAAATAACATTTGATGTAGACAGCCACATCATTTGAAAAATTTGCAAAACCCAAGAAAATGAATAAGAAAGACTCCTTGTTACCACAATCATCATTTAATTAACTAGTTTTTCTTAATTATTATTTTATTAAATAATGAATTAAATTTAAAAATCTGATTAATTCAAATGATGTGACTATCCACATCAAATATCATCTAAAATAGTATAAAAATATGGTACAAAGATATGGTATGAATATCATTGCTTTTAACTAACAGATTGAAAAGTCACGATCTTGGCATGCACTCACAAAAGTTGACGACGCACCTGTATTTTGTTTTCATTTTCTAATTTTTCTTTTATCGATTTTGCAAATAAATAACAAATCAACACCTTTCTATAATTTAGTACAGTAAATAATACTTGCATGCCCAAATGTGTGGAGCAAATCGACAGTTCATTATGAATACATATATTTTTCAATATAAAATAAAGAAATTAATTTTTTTTATTATAAAAATTGTAAGATAAAAATGCATTATTATTTTTTAATTACAACGGCTAACACGTGGGATGGACCGCTCTTTTTCATCATTGTTTTTTCACAAATTTTGAAAATTATATACATGTTACTTTGCAATGAGGATCCTCTCTAAATTTACGATGATTTTTTGTCGCACGTTGTACGATGATCCGAATTTATGATGATTTCCAATTGCACGATGTACAATGAGTTTTGACCACAAGATATACGATGAACTAACACGATCGGAGGATCCCAACATCCTCACAAAGAGGATCGTTACTTTGCCCTTTAACGACCATTCAATTGCCGTAGCTGTAAAGGTGTTTATGTAGAAATGTAGAAACTTACCTCGTTTGCTGCTGATCCCAGGAGGGAAGACGTGTTCATGTGATTGAAAGAGACCTAACGGAGCCGGATCGAATTGTCGGTGAGCTTCTCCAGCCGGGAGGGTACCTGAAATTGATTGAGTTGGGACTTGAAGGTAACCAAAGTTACTATTTCTTAGTATTGGTTTTGGTTTTAATGTTGAATGTTGAATGTTCTGCTTTTTCTTAGCAATGGTTTGGGTTGTGAAATCTTACCATGACATCAACATAAATGAGCACTGGTTTCAGATTGTGTGGAGGAAATTGATGCTCAGCGAGTGGTTGGATACGCTCTTTTTAAGGATGGGAAGAACACTCGGCTGACTTATCCTCTGGAACAGTTCCACTCCGATGTGGCGGGGAGAAGTTTCCACAATGGCCGATTCATACAGAGGATGAGAGAAAAAGTTGCCAAGCTTCCCAAGTAAGGTTTCTTGCCTTCTCATTTGAATGCTTATTTTGTTATCCTGCTCGTTTCCTTGACACATGACTTTATGTTAAATAATCCGCATTTTTTCAATGAAGCTTCCTCTTTTTCTAATGCATCCTCGTGTGTTTTGTTTTCTTTTCAGTGTACAACTGGAGCAAGGTACCGTCACATCCCTGCTTGAAGAAAATGGAACAATTAAAGGGGTTCAATACAAACTTAAGGATGGTCAAGAACTTAAAGTTTACGCTCCTCTTACAATTGTTTGTGATGGTTGCTTCTCAAATCTGCGCCGCACTCTTTGCAAGCCTCAGGTAAAGTTGCTTCCTCAAATCCTTAATTGAACTATTACTTGGTCTAATTAGGCTGCCGATACAGTTATTCTTTCAACTCCTAGCGACGAAGATTAATGGTTGAATTATATCCGATTGTCTTGAATTAGTACTGACGAGATTTATGATTGAACTATATCCAATCGTCTTTGATGTGAAATATTCTAACACTCAAATTAAAACCCTATGATTGTAGTATATGAAAGTAGAGATCGTTTTAGACCAGGTATTAGAAGGAATGCTAATCTACTCAATTTAAACTCTAAATCACTAAACTAGACTCAATAATAGAAAATTAGAATTAGAAACACTCAACTAGACACTAAAAACTCAAAACCCACTAAACAGACTCTAAACATCACAATACTAGCAAATAGACTCAAAACAGACTCTAAGGAGTTATTTGGACGAATTTTAGACTAGTAAGACTCAAAACACTAAATTGGACAGATTTAAACACGTTTCTAACTAATCTAACACACTAAATTAAAGGGGGATTGGATTTTGGACGAAATTAAGGTAAAAACAAACAGTTTGTAAATTAAACTAAGTTGCACGAAATTGGGGTGAATGGATGGGTGATAAGCTAGCTAGAGGGTCCTTCTCCACACATGACACATATGCAACACAAATCGATTTCCAATTATTCTTTGTTTAAACCATGAATGACAATACCCCAAATTAATCGTGAACATCACTAATTAACCCTCAGATTTTCCTTAAGTCATTGAATTGGATGGGATACGCATCGGCAACCAAATTATTCTTCAAAAGCTCCCTACATGAACAGCATAATAGAGATACAATCAAAGATCATTAAGCTTTGTGAAAATCATAAGCATTGACAAGGCATTCGTAACTATGAACATCATGATACTTCTGCTAGGAATTTACTTAACACGATTGTGACTAGCAACCTCCACTACTTACGAATATAAGTTCCTAACGATTAGGTGAAACTCCCTTATATTCTAGCATCAAATTCATGCATGCAAACTAAGTAGGCCTCCTTAATCAACGTACAAGAATAAGTTCTTCATCAAACAGTTAAGTAAATTGCATTCACAATTTATGAAATCACAACTGGAGGTAATCAATTCATGTTGCAAATATAATCATGGTTTCAAAGTCTCCTCTAGCTAAAACGAGTTTAGCTCCTCATGTTCGCAATTAAACAAAGATAATTAAATTTAAACATTGAAAACAAAGATAGAATACACCTAGAAACGCTCCAACAATCCAACGTCTTGAATGGCAAGCACGGCTCCAGGTGGCTCCTTCTTCCTTCTTTGCTGCAGCGCAAATGGGATTTTCTGAATTTAGGCTCTTGAGGTATGGTGGATGATGTGGTTATCTGATGGTAGATAGTGGTGATTGAATTATGCAGCATAGACATATATTTATAGGCTTAGGTGCGGCACAAAAGTAGCTTAGGAAAAGGATTTTAACACTTCAAATCCATAAGGAAAAGGTCAGCTATATGGCAGAAACCAAAGAGGAAAAGGAGAGAAAGGTGTGGCAGATTCCTAGGAGGAAAGGGTTACTTGTTTGCATGATTTTAGGACTCCTTAAATCAGATGGGAAGTGGTTTAATGTGATAAGGAATCCCCCTTGCAACTGGAGATATGGTAAGATAGGATTAGGATAAGATAAGATAAGGTTAGATAAGGTTGGATAAGGTTGGATAAGGTTTGGATAAGATAAGGTAATTTGGATAATGTTCTTTCTTTGTAGCTGATTCCTCATCTTCAATGCTTCCAAATTTGTTTCTCCAGATATTAAGCACATTCCTAGCCTCTCTTGATCTTCAAATTCATCTATCCACCTTGCTCCATACTTATGCTATCCATTCCAAGCCCAAAACTACTCTAAAATGCTCCAAAATGCCATTTCTTGCCAACTTTGCCATTTAGACCTACAAACATACGAAAATAGCTTAAGTCACTATAATAAATAGAAGTTAACTATGCAAATGCAAGAAAGCAAGCTAACTAAGTCTCATAAATATGCTCTTATCAGTCTTGAATTAATATTGACTTTTTCGCTTTACACTTTCTACATTGACAGATAATGTCAATCTTCTTTTTTCACAGGTAGAAGTACTCTCTTGCTTTGTAGGACTAATCTTGCAAAATTGCAAACTCCCATTTGCAAATCATGGGCATGTTATTCTAGGAGATCCCTCTCCGATCCTGTTTTATCAAATCAGCAGTACAGAAGTCCGTTGTTTGGTTGATGTACCCGGGCAAAGGGTACCTCCAATTGCCAATGGTGTGTTGGCCAATTATTTGAAGAATGTGGTGGCTCCACAGGTAACTTTCAATTTCAAAACTAGAATTCTTAATTTCAACATTGAAACATTTTGGTTGGTCTTATTTTGTTAACAGTAGGTTCTTTGTTCCTTTTTGGCCTGAGTTGGCTTCTTGCTTCTATGAATTAATGAAGAAAATATCTGTTTTAGGTTCCACCTGAACTTTATGATGCCTTCATTGCTGCAATTGATAAAGGAAATATTAGAACAATGCCAAACAGAAGCATGCCTGCCAGTCCACTTCCAACTCCAGGAGCTCTTTTGCTGGGCGATGCTTTCAATATGCGTCATCCTTTAACTGGCGGAGGAATGACTGTGGCACTGTCAGATATTGTCGTGCTCAGGGATCTTCTTAAGCCATTGCATGACCTACATGATGCAGCTTCATTGTGCACATACCTAGAATCGTTTTATACCTTGCGAAAGGTAAGCTCTGTTGCTCATGTGTTACTGCTTAATATCACTGTGCAAATACCTAGAATCTTTTTATACCTTGCGAAGGTTACAGTAAGAATGATTACTTTAAACATGATTCCTCTGGAAAAGAATAATTCTGAACACGTGAAATCGAACTGTTTCAGTTCTGTATCCTGTTAGGCTTCATAACAATTGATTTCATAGTTGCATTGCTTGTAATAGAGATCATTATCACACTACTTATTCATCCTACTGACATTTGATGTTGTTTTTACAGCCGGTTGCATCTACAATAAATACCTTAGCAGGTGCCCTATACAAGGTGTTCTCTGCCTCCCTTGATGAAGCAAGGACAGAGATGCGCCAAGCATGTTTTGACTATCTCAGCCTTGGAGGTGTCTGTTCAACGGGACCAGTGGCTTTGCTTTCTGGTCTAAACCCTCGTCCGTTAAGTTTAGTCCTTCACTTTTTTTCTGTGGCGGTATATGGTGTTGGTCGTTTGCTACTACCATTTCCTTCACTAAAACGCATGTGGCTTGGAGCTAGATTACTTTTGGTAGGTTTTTCTTTTCCCCTTAATTTCCTTGATGGTCATTGAATATTGAATCATGTTTTGTGTGGTTCATACTTTTAGAGCATAGTAAGAACAATAGTATTGAATAGAATCGCATTTGATATTGTGAATTGCCATAACGTCTAATCAAAGAAAAAAATTTCATTATTTGAACAAAAATTGTATACAATGTGAAGCCGTTTGGTTTGTTCTTACAAGTACCTTGCATCTCAAGGTGAAGCTTTATATATGAACCTTCATATGAGCTAGATACCTAATTTTCTAACTGAGTAGATCTTATGGCCGTCATTGTATACAGTATACATGATTTCAATTAGTTTCTCTGATTCTTAACAAATAGCGTTTTCCTTTTGCCAGAGTGCATTGGGTATTATATTCCCCATCATCAAGGCGGAAGGAGTAAGACAAACCTTCTTTCCTGCTACTATTCCAGCTTATCATAGAGCTCCTCCTGCTAAGTGAGTTACAGAAAATGATGTGGGAGAGCAAGGCAATGTCATGCTTCAAATTTGTTGCTGTCAAGAGTCGAGACAAACCAGTTGGTACCTGCAAATTATTTCTTGTTAATGATAGATAAGAGGAAATCCAATTGTATTTTCCCTAAAGTCATTGAAACATTGTTTCTGTGGGCTTAGGACTGTTTTCTCAATGCATGAACCATTGATGTAGGAACTTGAAATATGTATATCTTATGGTGGTATGGCCAGACGAAAGAAATGTAAGAGTATATGTTAGATGTTTGCATCGAAAATAAAGGAAAAAATATGTTAGAAATTAGTCTTACATTATGTGCAGTTTTATTGGCCTATTCATAGATAAACATTGGACGATGAGACGACGGAGAGAGTTGCCGCTTCAGCTCACCCTTTTACTGCTACATCTTAATCGTTGATCACGGAAGTATTAACTTCATCAATGGCAGTAGTCCTTCAAACTATGATTAGTTCTGTAGAATGGCATAAGGAGGCTTGATTTCCCATTTACACATTTCTATGACTTAATCCAACTCAATCCAGAAATCTTATTCACTCGAGTTCTATTCATTAATTCTCTCACATTAGCTGTTTCTGACCTAATATTTGGTGACATGTCATAAATAAACACGATGGAAATGTTCTATTCACTCCATTTACAAGACGTATTACAACAAATACATCTCGTGACCATAATAACCACTTGTGTGGAGCTAGCTAGCTGCGTTTTAGTTTTACTTAAACCTTGCTTAGTGTGGTTGTATTTCCAACCATCCATCTTGGTCAATGAAAGAAGTTGTATTTGTTCAATATGCCACTTCCTCAGGAGGTGACTATTAGAGTGAGAAAACTTACCCAGAACCAGAATGATGCCATACTGACCAACCCTCTGGGTTAATAACATTTTCCATGTAGGTTGAGGCAAACGACACTCTTGCATATGCTCCGTAGGCTCTCCCTAAAAGTGTTAGACGAAGTCAACCTTTGGTGGTGACCAACGGTTCCTAAAGACGTCCTGTGCTTAGGAGTCTTACCTCCTTGTTTATAGGAATTCCTTTTGAATTATTCTTCTAACTAAAACTGGTTGTAATCTCTGTGGATTTCAATTGTATCTTTTGAATTTTGAATTTCCATGTAAATAGGGATAGTTCAAACTCTGATTGTAATTTGTCAATAATTATAAATACAGGCATCCCATGCATTGATGGGTATGCAACTGAACTAAAACCTTTGTGTTATTAAGTTTTACATGGTATTGAGCCCTATTGTCTAACGACAAACGATCATTTTTTTTTACTCACTTCCAATGGCTGACAACAATGGTACTTCCTCTCAACCTTCCACTCCCGTCCCCTCAAACAATCCCACCTATCCCTTTTCCTCCATGACTACTGTGGTCAACATCAAGCTAGACAGGACCAACTATCCACTGTGGTTGGCCTAAATCCTTCATATTCTCAAAAGTCGAGATTTAATGGGGTATGTTGATGGCACTGTCGTGTGTACCCCTAAGCACTTGCCTGGTGTGGCAACTGTTAATCCTGCATATACCTCCTGGATGCAACAGGATCAAATGATCCTAAGTTGGATCAATGGCTCTCTTACTGCGTCAATTTTATCTGTCGTGGCTAGCAAGCTAAGTGCTCGAGTGACTTGTGAAGCTCTTGAGCAGAGGTATGCTTCTTCTTCACAGAATAGAATTTTGTTTCTCCGGAATGAATTGCTCAAACAAAGAAAGGTGATCTCTCTGTGGCAGACTACTTGGATCACATGAATGTGATTGCCAACAACGTTGCCCTCGCCAGGCAACCTGTGAGTGATGATGAGTTAGGACAGATTATGTTGAACAATCTTGGTCCAGCTTTTGAGATGACAGTTAGTGCTGCTCAGGTTCGTGATACACCTATCACATATCTGACTCCTGAGGCGCTATTGCTGACCACTGAAAGAAGAATGTTGGAGCACGCTGCCCCTGTGGTGGAACAGAATCCTATTAATGCTTTTGTTGCTGCAAGAGGTTGAGGTGGATGTCGCGGTCGTGGTGTTGGTCGCGACTCTTCTCTATCAAACTGTGGTGCAGGTTCTTTTCAACGAGGCTTCAATCCTTGTTCAAATAATAATCTGCGACTTGCTTCTGGGAATAGTGATCGTTGTGCTTCCAATGGTGAGCTAATTATTTGCCAAATATGTGGCAAACCTGGCCATCCGGCTCTTGACTATTATCAATGGATGAATGCTGCGTTTGAAGGCCACATCCCTACCAAACATCTTTCTGCAATGGTGTCGTCCCTTATTACTCTCAACAAACAACAAAATGGCAATTGGTTATTAGACATAGGAGCTAATGCGCATATCACTCCAGATTTGCAAAAAATGGTAAACTCGAAGGAATATAATGGTAATGATGGTGTTGGTGGTGTAGGTAATGATTCTGGTATTTTGATCTCACATTATGGTTCTAATAAACTTCATACTGACGCTTGCTCATTTAAGTTACAAGACATCCTACACTGCCGTAAAGCCTCAACTAGTATAATTTTTGCCCATAAATTCACATTAGACAATGGCTGTTGTTTATTAATATTTCCACATTTCTTTCTTGTCAAGGACCTCAAGACCCGAAAGACGTTTTTTCGAGGGAGATGTGAGAACGACTTATACCCGTTTTCAAGTGGCGGTGGACAAATTTCATATCCATTTACAGCTTTCGTAGGTGTTCGAGTTTCTGTTCAAAAATGGCATGCACGTCTTGGACATCCTGTCAAGTCTACAATAAAGTTTTTAATTGCAAATAAATTGGTTCCAGTAGATGGTACCACCAATGTAAAGTTTTGTCAGTCTTGTCCTTTAGGAAAAAGTACCAAGTTGTCTTTCAAAGTGTCCGATTTTATTTCCCATTATCCTTTGCAGCTTTTACATTCTGATGTTTGGTGTTCTCCAATTATTTCCAATGAAGGTTTTCATTATTATGTGTTGTTTGTTGATGATTACTCAAGATATTCTTGGATTTTTCCCATGAAAAATAAATCTCAGGTCTTTGAAATATTTATTCAGTTTAAGGCCAAAGTTGAAAATTTGTTCAATTTAAAAATTAAAGCCCTTCAATGTGATGAAGGTGGTGAATACAAAAGCATTGCCTTTCAAAAAAATTTAGCACTTCATGGAATTTCTCAAAGATTTTCGTGTCCTAAACATCCAGAACAAAATGGAATTGCGGAGCATAAACATCGACACATTGTTGAAACTGGAATTTGTGATGCTTTCTTAATCACACATGCCTACTAAGTTTTGGTTTGATGCCTGGAGCACAGCAATATATCTGATCACTATGTTGCCCACCCATGTGTTGGCTAACACATCACCTTGTGAGAAGTTATTTCATAAACCACCAAACTATGCTACCTTAAAAATTTTTGGTTGTCAATGTTTTCCATGGTTGGTGCCATACACAGCAAATAAACTTCAACCAAAATCAAAATCATGTGTGTTCTTAGGTTATTCTTTGAATCATCAAGGCTACAAATGTATAGATTTGTCCATGAGACGAGTTTTTTTGTCTCGCCATGTTCTATTAAATGAGAACTTTTATCCTTTTCAAGGACTCACATCTTCCTCTGAGAGCGTTCAAACACAAGGTGCCCCTTCTTTGCCAGATTTCTTATTTAATTTTCCTGTCAGCACACCTCCTACTTTGATTGAGAACCATACTACCGTACCCACCCTAAATCACGCTTCATCACAAATCACCTCTGACAATCCAAGCCCAACTATCACCCATCCTATTCCACCTATTTTGACTGTGCCACCTACTTCCATTCAAACATTCAATCCATTTCCACCACAAACTTCATCTGTCAACCCATACCACATGGTCACCCACCCTGCTCCTACTTCTTCACCTATACAAACTGACAACCCCGATGTGACTTCATAGCCTAGTCTCCTAGGTTCCTCTCCCGTGTTAAATGAGCAAGCCACAGTAAGTCATGGACCTATGCTAGTGCCTAACGAGGCTCCTATTGAACCACCACACGACATGACCGCATGTTCCAAGTCGGGAATACATAAACCAAACCCTAAATATGCTATGCATGTACATATTGCTATTAATGATGTTCCTGTTGAGCCTATGTGTTTTACTCAGGCAATCAAATATCTAGAATAAAGAAATGCCATGGTCTAAGAATTTAATGCTTTGTAGCGTCGTGGGATGTGGAACTTGGTTCCATATCGTTCCAACATGAATGTTTTGCCTAACAAGTGGGTCTTCAAAATAAAGAGGAATGTCGATGGTACAATTGAAAGAAATAAAGCACGTTTAGTTGCAAATGGTTTTCATCAATAGGCTGGTGTGGATTACAAAGAAACCTTCAGTCCTGTCGTCAAGCATAATACCATAAGACTGGTTCTTAATCTTGCAGTCTCAAAAAATTGGCATGTTCGACAGCTTGATGTGCATAATGCATTTCTGCGTGGCTATATACGTGAAGAAGTATATATGAGACAGCTTGCGGAGTTTGTTGACAAGCAATTTCCCCACCATGTTTGTAAACTGCAGCGGTCCATTTATGGTTTAAAACAAGCGCCTAGGGTTTGGTTTCAACGCTCTTCTGAATTTTTGCTTCAACTCGGATTTCAAGAATCCACATATGATTACAGTCTCTTTGTGTTTAATCAGAAAGATGTGTATCTCATCTTGTTGATCTATGTAGATGATATTCTACTTACTGGGAATAATCCACGACAGATGGCACATTTGATTACCAAGCTACATACTTTGTTTTCCATGAAAGATTTGGGACCTCTCCACTATTTTTTGGGTGTTGAAGTTAAGTATATTGGGAATTGCATGCATCTTAGTCAGTTTAAATATGCTTTGGACCTACTCACTCACATAAAGTTCACTGAGGCTAAGCTTATATCAACTCCGGTTTCCTGTGGACAAAAACTTAGTGCGTATGATGGTGAGGCATATGAAAATCCAGCACATTATAGTAGTGTGGTCAGAGCATTGCAGTACATCACTATAACTCAACCTGATTTATCATACTCGGTCAATCAAGTATGCCAGTTTATGCATGCACCCAAACTTTCTCACTGGAAGGCTGTGAAACGTATTCTACGATACTTAAAAGCCACGCATAATCATGGACTTCTCTACAAACCCAGAAATGCTAGATTGTTTGCGTTTTTTTATGCTGATTATGCTGGTAATCCAGATACTAGACATTCCACATGTGGTTATTGTATTTATTTGGGACCCAATCTTGTCTCATGGAGTTCAAAGAAACAAAAGACGGTGTCCCGGTCTAGTGCGGAGGCTGAGTACAGACAGTTGAGCTATACTGCAGCTGAGTTATCATGGCTTCAATCTCTCTTTAAAGATCTGCATTTGCATCTTTGTCAACCAACAATTTGGTGTGACAATGTCTCCTCAATTGCACTTGCATCCAATCCTGTCTTCCATTCGCGCGCAAAACATCTCGAGGTTGATTATCATTACATACGGGAAAATGTTGTTAGTGCTGAATTATTAGTGAATTACATTTGTTCTCAAGATCAGTTAACTGATTTGTTTACCAAAGGACTGTCCTCATCGCGTTTCAAGTTGCTGGTATCCAAGCTTCCTGTTGTTCCACCTCCAATCAGCTTTCGGGGGCCTGTTAGACGAAGTCAACCTTTGGTGGTGACCAACAGTTCCTGAAGACGTGCTGTGCTTATGAGTCTTATCTCCTTGTTTATAGGACTTCCTTTTGAATTATTCTTCTAACTAAAACTAGTTGTAATCTCTGTGGATTTCAATTGTATCTTTTGAATTTTGAATTTCCATGTAAATAGGGATAGTTCAAACTTTGATTGTAATCTGTCAATAATTATAAATACAGGCATCCCATGCATTAATGGGTATGCAACTGAACTGAAACCTTTGTGTTCTTAAGTTTTACAAAAAGTATAGGACTTGTGCCAAATATATGGCAATCTTTGAATACAAAACATGTACTATCGCTAGGGTTGTCACAACCTTGAGCTATAATATAACCACCACCACCTATTTTGTCTGACATTGTGTGTATCTGGCATTTCTACAAAATGATTTGATAGAGAGTAAATTAGTAAATGCATACATGTTTTTCTAAATTGCTCTTAATCGACTTATATACAAACCCTAGTATAATGTGAAATCAAATAAATGAATATGAGTGCAAGTGGCTTTTATCACGGTGATGGAGAAGAGTGTTGTGCTTGCATGATGACGTAGATTCGAACCCCGTTGACTCTTTAATCTAACAAATCTATCATTTGACAAAAAATAAAATTAAGATATATGAGTAAACATGAAAAGGATTAGATATTTAACCTCATAAATTGACTAGCCATTGCCCCAAATCAAGGTTTTAAAAGAAGTTAGGCGCTAGTCGGGTGGTGAGTTGGGGCCTAGAGCCTACGAGGCTAGACGGGAATTAGGCGGGTGCTTAGGCGGGCTAGGTGGCTTTGAGTAAATTATTATATCTCATATAAATAATGTCTATTTTTACTGAGTAAAAAACCTATACTAGTATTGGATGACATTACATATAATATTTCTTTATTTTTATTAAAGTTACCATAAAACATATGAATAATTACGTACTTATACTTGAAATTTTCAAATATTAAAAACTTAATGTAGATTCACTAAGTCTAATTAAAAACTAGAAATGAAAAAGCCCATTAACTTTCTTTTGTTTTATTGTTGTTTTGGACGTTTTGGGTTCGGTCAAGAAGGCCATTAAATTTTAAAGTCCATTTAGCTTTGGAAAACGAAAAGTTGCGGATCCACTTAAATAGGCTATAGCAAACGACGACATATAATATAGGCCATTTAAACTATTCATCGTCTTCATCTTGTCACCCTCTGCTCCTGCTAATGCATCTTCTTGTCGGTGGCCACCAGACTTCACACTTTTAGTTCTGGATGCAATTCTTTTTTAGACAAACTCAATCGCCTAGGTAGATCTCCCAGCCACCCAGCCCCGCCTGCTCCGCCTAGATCCTCACTTAGGTGCCACCGAATGGGTTTTTTGACTTATCAAACGATTTGACCTTAATTGGAACGGCTGGCCATTGCCCACCATCAAGGCGCCTAAGCCGATTTTTAGAACATTACCCCAAATAAAGTCCATAGCCCCTTGAATAGTGCAGTTATAAAGTAGTGGCGACCTTTGAAATTAGTCAACCTATCTTGCAAGCTGATGAAAGAACAATTATAAAAAGGGAAAATTAATGAAAATGGTTTGAAATTTTTGAGTTTTAACGATAAGTACAAAATAAAGGGTAAAGTGAATAGTACCAAGATTCACTTTTTAGTGTAAAAATATGGCTTTTTGTTAAAGTGAACAATACCAGAAGTTTTTTTATTAAACTTCCCTTATAAAAACTTGTTTTGTCTGCTTAAATTAAAGTTGTAGGTGCCCAGGTAGTTCTCTTTGAGGCATCCGGATCGATAAGACGGTCATGTATATTCTGTGAGAAACCAAAATTGTGAATTCAAGGATAAATTAATGAGAGTGACTTGAAAAAAATACACTTCCGTAACAAGCACGTAACGCTACAAAATTAGTAATTTAATAATGATGAATGATCTTGATCAAAAAAAAAAAAAAAAAATGAATGATCAAATTTTTTTTATATATAATAAACAATATTATATACAGCAAGGGTAGGGGGAGAGGAATGATCTTAACCTCACAATGAGCTAATAGTAATACGGTTCAAATTTGTTATTGACGATATATATATATATATATATATATATATATATATATATATATATATATATAAACGAAGAAGGTAAAAATGGTACAGCTTTCATAATACCCAAATTCCTCTTCTTCTTTTTTTTTTTTTTTTTTAACAAATGATAGTATTTATCCTAAGGCGATAGGAGAGTGGGCTAAGCCTTACAATGAGTTTGTCATAATAATGTGGTTCAACTTTGCCCTTAACGATAATCGAACTTAAGATATCTTACTTACAAATGAAGATGAATACCACTTGATCGTAATACTAAGTGACTACTATTCTCTTATTATAATTTCAAAAAATAATAATAATAATTACACAATAAAACCTTGTATGGTGGGATTGAAGGTGGTTACATTCATTATTTTTTCAAACATATTTCATAATAAAAAAACAATAATATCTAAAATAAATAAAGTTATAAACAACAGTAAAAAAAAAAAAGGCCAATTGCCACACGTGCAAGTAGACTTGGCATTTTAAACTCGACCCGACCCACCCATTAAAATTAGTATTCGGATGACTATTTAACCGGTCAGGTTGTTAACTGATCAACTCGTTAATCACGCATTAAATAACGGGTCAATTTGGGTTAACCCATAAAACCCGTTAACACCCGTTATTGAGGACTTTTGTGTGATTTCAATAGTTATAATATGAAGCCCTCAAACTCAAAGTCTATCTCTGTGACTTCAAGGAGGTCGCCGATATGCTCTAGGACTACATTCCCAGCTCAAAATGGCAACAGACGACTCTTCCTCCTCCTCCGGTGGCTCTGACACTTGGTCCCAGCTGCTTTCTCGAGAGCGAGTTAAGCTTCTCTCCTCCATCAGCGGCAACTAGTCCTCTGGCTTGCCGGATCGGGATCCTTCCTTCAAGTGCTTCTTTGTCTTATACTTGAAGAAGAAGGTCATGGCAGGCCTCTATTAAACGGTGAAAAGGATGGACAATGGAGATTTCTTTCAAAATGGATTGATTCCATTGGTTTTGCATATTGGTATTGCGTGTTGGATTTTTGAAGTAGTTTTTCTGTGTTCAGCTTTCTGTGACTTTACTAGTCCCATTATTTATTTTCAGATCAGGCTTCTTGTTGTGCCTTTACGTTTCACTACTGAATGCACTGCCAACTATTGTAAATGAAATCTGAATGTGAGATCTCTTTGTACATTAAAATGCGTAATTTGAATTGGAATGCAAAATTAAACAAAAAAACAATAAAAATTGTTCATGGGTTTTGACGAGTGAAACAGATGAAACAGGTGACCAATGATCTTAATGGGTTGGGTTTGGGTGACTCGTTAGCTTAACGAATTGAGTTTGGGTGACCCATTAACTTAACTGATCGGGTGAAACCGACCCAAACCCAATAAATTCGACCCGTTTACAAGTTTACGTGCAAGCGTGTGACAAGAGGCTAGTAATTTTTTAAGTGTCCAATACAACACTTTTATAAAAAGGGACAATACTTGCATCCCTCGTGTGGGGATGCACATATCTCCTATTTGCGAATAACGTTATGTGATCAAATAAAATCAACAACCGGAACCATTTATTTTATTAATCTTCATTTGGAGATCGTTCTATTAATATTACTACTTACATTGTCGATTTGTTCTATACAATTAGATAACTAAATGAACTCCAACTGCAATAAATCTTTATAACGGTAATCTTTAAATGAAAATTAAGAAATTGAACGATTCTAATCGTTAATTTTTATCGATCAAAATACGTTATTTGCATATGAAAGAATACGTGCATTTCTCACTTAAACGAATGCAAGTACTATCCATAAAAAGAAAAAGGCATAACTTTTATCATTGACAAATTTTCAATTCATTTGTGTGCTAGGACATTATAAGATTTAGGATAGATGCTTAACCTTGAATACAATATTCCGCGCCACGAAATTTTCTGCAAATAGCTCAAACGTAAAACTGGTAGCGCTACTGCCAGAATCCCCAAATTCAATAGTGGGAAGATGTCAAGGGTTTCCTTCAAAAATAATATATGGTTTCTCCCTTGGAATCATGACTTTTTCACTGCATGCAAAAAAAGCATATCAGAGCTTTTTCTTTTCTTTTCGTTTTCGATCAATAGCATACTATCATAGCTTGAAATTTATTAAACAACTTGGAGAGCAAGTATCTTTTGATTTTTTTTTTATCCTTTCAAAAAATCTGAAATTTGTTGTATTTAATATTTAACATTGTGTGATTGTGTAAATCGGTGGTTGATTTTGTTTAGGTTTTCTATAATCTAGTTGTACTATTATATTATGTTTTGTAGTACTTGGAGAGCAAGTATCTCTCTTCTTATGATTTATTGTAAATAAAAGCATTGGTACAAGGAAAACATATCTACAATTTATTTGAGCCATATTCTTTCATTCCTCTATTGCTGCATGTGATAGCAAAATTCCGATGTCTGCAGTCTTGACAGTATTGTACCTACAAAATAAATAAACACCTTTGATCAACGGCCAAAGCCACACGCGCCTGTGAGGCGAGGGAAGGAGGAGGAAGAAGGGGTTAGCCAATGGATCTCATATGTCTAAGTCAGTTTCTCTTAAAAGAAAGAGAGTTTAAGGCTTAATTCCATGCAAAAACTTATCAGAAATCGGTGGAGATAGGGTATTTATTAATCTAGGGTCGACCACATGTGTAGGGTTTTGTCGTGCCATGCATCAGCATTCAATTGACCAAGGTGTGTCATCTGTATGATGGATGAGGAAAGAATTATCCCAAGATATTATTTAATAAATAATATCTTGGATTATCTTGTGGAATTCCTGATTGGATTTGATCTTCATTTAGGAAAGTATAATGATAGGATTTAGTAATTAATCTTATCTTTAATATCTTCAATTTTTCTCCTTGTCATGGGCATGGGAGATTGATGAGATCATAGGCAACTGCTTAGACTTCCAAGAAAATTGGATTGCACGTGGATTAAATGTAGGCCACCCCATTTTAATAAGGGCATTCTTATTTTTGCTGTAATATTCCACATGTCAGCTCCAGAATTTTTTGAATTATTTATGGCTCCACAAATACCCCGACACTTGTTGTGCTGTGCAGGAAAGGGTATGAGGTGTAGAAATCTCAAGTTGAGTAGACAAGTAGAAAGTTGTTTCCTGATTTTCTTTACAGTCTAACCTTCGACTTGAAGTTAAAGTCTTCTGGGAAAGGAGACCAACTACCTCTCGAACTTATTAAAGTCTACCTTAAGGGCACGTTTACGTACCCATAATCGGAATCAATTTACGAAATTGGATTCTGATTACGGGCTATATCTTTTTTTACATCTTTGTTTAAATCCAACTCTCATTTTGGAGGAATTGGACTCCCTAGATAAGGGAGGTAATTGACTTCCTAGATTGGTGGAGAATCCGGAATCGACTTCTTTTATCAATTATGCCCTCACTTGGTTTTTATTATTCCAATAATGCCCATCATGTCCTTCACCATCCATCTCATTCCCGACCATTCTCCCTTTCCATCTCCCTTCTTCATCACTACTGCATAACCAATACCATGCCCAGGCCACAAACATTTGCAATCCAAATTTGTCAAATCGCCTCACCCCCACTATCTGATATGACTGTCGAATCACTTCACCCAAAATCCATCAATTGATTCCATAACACCAAAACCTGAGAAAGAAATAAGCATGAGCAAACGAATTTCTTCGAATTTCTGGGTTCTTTCTTCTACGGGGTAAGAAGATGAATGTGGCTAGGATTTTGGATTTTAATTAGATTATAATCTAATTTATACACAATAAATCAATATTTGTTTTAGGCCTAATTTACTAAATCATATAAAGAACAGAGAGAGAGAGGGGTTGGCGGCAACAGAGAGATAAGAGAGATATGTAATTCTAAGGTGTGTTCTATTCCACCCCATTGTGCCTTTAATTATAGTAGTAGGAAGGTTAAATCCTTACCCTATTAGGATTACAACTCTAATAGGAATCAAACTGCTAAAGGGAATATACAAGATATTCCTAGATACACTAGGATTTACGCAATCATATTCCTAATCTAATAGGACTGTAGCACTCCCCTTTGAGTGTATAAATACTCAAATAAATGGCACATGAAGTCTTCAGAGATGAAGTAAGTACAATGATGAAGTTGTAGGCACAATGAGTGAATGCAAGTCTCAGATCAACTGAAGAATGCATAAAACGTAAAACTCACAAAACGTCACTATGGTAAAACTCAAGGTGAAAGAAAAACTCATAGACTAAGGAGAAAAGTGAGAAGTTGCATTAAGTCAAAACTATACGTCTTCGGGATGCAAGTGGAAGAGCTCACAAAGGTATGATCAGCCCAGGATGGGTGCCTCATCAAAACCTAGTTATGCAGCAAAAACCTAGTGGGAAAAATGCTCCTAATCGTAAGGAAAAAGAGTACATTAAGATCAAATGAGTATACTTCTGGATACTTCCCCCGAGTTTGACAGAACTTCCAAATGAGAATTATAAGCATTGCATATGAATAGTTAGGCATACCAATTCCTTTGACAAGCTTCTGGAAGGTTGACTTCGGCACTGACATCATGTAGAGGTCGGCAAGTTTGTCTGGGATCGGCTTGCATAATTTCGATCTCTTAATGCTTTGTTGACATAGATATAGACGCAATATGTCTTGGCATTAACTTCGTTGATGTATCATGTCTTGGTCGGGTGGATACATGCAGCATAGCCTTCATGGATCTTCATTGGGACTCAACGATGGATGAAAATAGCAAGTACTTCGAATATGCTCAACAAGAACTCCTAACCATGTCTCACGTGTGGCGTAGTGAAGTGAGGTAAGTCTTGGAATGATTCTAAGGTTTCACAACTAAGGTCATATTGTGGACCTCCAAGATATTGCGATATCCCTAACGGTAAAGACATAACCATTCGGGGATGTGCCTTGTGCTGGTTTGATAAGTAACCTACATCAGTATAACAAATAAGGCAAACATCATTTCGAGGATCAAGAGGGTCGGATCCACTTGAGATGCATTGGGATTAGCCCAAATCCATAGTGCCTTTCAAGGTAGCGGAAAAATGTCTTTAATACCAATTCGGTGGTTACGTGTAGGCATAATGCTACATCTTTACCAATAAATCAACAACGAAAGAGATGTCATATCTAATGCAATGAGCTAAGTACAACAAAGCGCAAAATTGAACTTAGATATGGAATTTCGGATTCCATAACCTCTTCAAGGGTCTCATTTGCATATAGCGTATGGAAAATCATAGATATACTCAAAGGTAACACCTTTAGGGTGTAGTTCGACTGGTAGACCAAAGTAACATCAAAACAATGCTTCAACTTTAGGCCAAGGCATAAACGAGTTTTCCTAAGATCCTTCATCTCAAATTTTTTCTTCAAGTGCGAGACAGCTTTCTCAAGCTCTTCTAGAGTCTTAGTGAGATTCATGTGAACGACATAAACTGCAACTCTAGCAATTCAGAATAAGACTTCATAGTTTAACACGTAAGGGTATTCATTCATATCCCTAACTGATCAAATAATCACTTAGACAGGTATACTTCATCTGCCAAATTGCTTCAATCCGTAAGCGAACACCTCAAAGCATGGTCTGTAGTTTAGAACTATTTGAACCAGTCCATGTAATTCTTCAAGAACTTACATGTAAATCTCTGTATCAATATCCCCATGGAGAAACACTAAACACATTTCATAATGCTCCAGTCAATCACATGGCATTTGAGAGAAACCATGAGTCGTAAGACGTGCATTAAATCGCATTATTTCATTCATCTCATCACACTTCATTTCCTACTTATAACACAATAGGGTTACCTTGGGCAGTATAGGAACAATAGGTCTACACACACTTTGGTAAGAAATTTAACCTCGATTGTAATTTCGGTTGTCCAATCAGTTCTACGTTATCACTAATCAATGGAACACAGTTCGATATCATCGCTTTCATTTATGTTGGTAGCTACCATATAAGTGAAAACATCATCGATGATAATCTCATTCCAATTCCATTATCTCATCCAAACTAGTATACTAGACCAAGAACTTCAAGTTTCGAGAGTAATCCGGATTAATCTCATAAGATGGAAATGATTTGAGACAACAATCGAGTATGGATTCATTGTTGTGTCGTGACCTTCCTCTTCTAGGGAACTGAATCCTATTAACCGAGTGATCTGTCGTGCTTCAGGCCAAGACAGATTGATTGGTTATTCGTCGGTGTACTGGACCGTTTCATAGAGGCAGCCAAACCATCCAATAGGGGTGCCACACCCTTTGGGGATGTTGACTCGACATCCGTTAAGTACGTCTATCCTTGCAGGCATGTTTACAGCTGGTATATGGTGTCGTCACTTTAGCTAAATCAGAGGAATGGGTTTGGAGCAACATTCTAAATGATAGAATTTCATCGTACTTGCTTATCACACTTGTGTCGTACGAGGATTGAGATGAGCCATAGTGGGCAACGTCTACGCAAATTCGCGAACGTTAACGTTTTTATTTCCCCTTAACAGCAGGAAAACTGTCTTATTGAAGTGACAATCTGTAAATGAGTAGTAAAGAGATCGCTTGCAAGGGCTCTAAGGGAGCTAATGTGGAGGAGAATCGTAATCGACAATGATTCACATCCTTATATGAGGACCCATATTGGTATGTTGCGGCAACGCAACTTGACACATGGAATGTACAACCAAATACGTGAGTATGAAACGTTAGGTTCTTACCCAGTAACCAACTGTAATGTCGAATAAGTTGGGTGGCAATGGGCCTCAAGGCGGACCAGCATAACTGCGTACAAGATTGCATAGCCTTAGGCAGAAACCGAAAACTTGGTACGTTCACCAAGGGTCTGGGCGATCATTTAAATTATGCTTTATGATCACTATGCAAGGCTATTTAGGGTGATCATGGGAATTCGATGTTCAATTATAAACTCAAAGGACATGCAATACTTATCGAAAACCATCGATATAAACTCTTTAGCATTATCTAGTCTTCTAGACTTTATAGGATAAGTAGGGTGGTGAACCCTTAAAATCGGCCAGGAGGTTTAGCAACAATGTGTGTAGACAAACATGTGACCAGTTTGTCGATTCATCAATCAAAACCATAAGTATTTATATGGTTCGCATTTTGGTTAGATTAGTCCACATATATTCCCTTATCCACTGTGAAAAGATGGTTGTTTTATATCTTTGCTAGGGATGATTTAGAAAATCAATTTCCCAACGAGCAGGCCTAGCCAAGTGTGCTTATAGGCACAAGATCCTTACTTCGGGTAAAGAGATGCGTCGTAGCGTCATTGTTTGACCAAAATGTCCCAAAAGGTTATGCCAAAACAAGTAAACTACTTGAATCTTCTGGTTCCAGGCCAGCCACATGTGGCTTGTTCCCCAGTTGAAACATAGCCCATTGGCCCTAAATCAAAGCTTCAGGCTCTTTTTTGGATGTGGTGCAAATATATTTCACTCTATTTTGTTCAGTGGATTCATTCATGATCATTGTTCTCTCGAATATCCTCAATACTCAATGACATTCTTCCAGAACGGGGAGAATATAAGGTCTCTTAAATGGTAATGTAGTACCATTTATACAACGAGAAGCGTGTCGTTGCTGTCAATCAGGTTGGATAAACCTGAAGTCATTGCTAGATATGTGATTTAGGTATAAAGTTAGTGTGCATAGTATCGCATTCATCTAGACAACTAACTTTCCCACATTCGTACCTAATCACGTGTTTAATTGAATTCGATTACATGTATACAAGAAACATGATTCAATTAACTCATATTCAAGGACAATATCAATAAGATTATCCACAACTAAAACAAACACCAAATGTGAATCCAATAACATAGAAAAATGTTCACAAAGTAAATGGTTTACTGATGGATTCGACCAATAAGGCCATCCATGTCAAAATTATGCTCTTCCAACGGTGTTCGATGGAGCAAAATCAATCTCACATATTGACTACTAGAATAGTACTCGTCAACGACATTGGTATGAGCACAAACATGTGCATATATAACCAATGATTTATTCCATCAAGACGGAAGTAGATTCTGCAGGGTTAAGGTTTGCAAATATTATCCCTTATTCTTGAAGTTTTAGGTCTTAGGTGCTAAGGATGCTTCGGGCATAATGTCACACATTGGCAGGCTCTGACTCTACCATATGTTGTAAAAACAAACTCGAAATTGGATCGTGAGAGAGACAGACCCAGAATTGGGTTCGGTAGATTCCAGCCAAAGCTGGAAGGGTCTGTTCGGTAAGCCTCTGCCAAAACAAAGTAGTACCGTTCAATGCACCTATGTCGAAGTAGAGCATACTTTTTCGGCACGTCCCTGCCGAAGTTGGGCATCACTATTCGGTAGGCTTTGACCAAACTGGGCTGAGTTATTCGATAGACTCCAACCGAACTGGGTTTATATCATTCAGTACACTCCAACCAAAGCTGGGTCTTTATCTTTCTCTGATGTTTGTGGTAGCAATCAGATCTGAGAATTTGGTAAACTTTTACTTTCTACACTGCTGCTTCAGGAGTAAGTTAGAAACATGGAAGAACGAGAAAAGTATTCTCCAGTCAAAATTCGATCGGATTTATAAACTTCAGAATTGTACTCATTCATGGACGTAATTATGGTGTGCTTCAAGCAATGTCTTTCATGATTAAACAGTCCGTATAAGCGAGATAAATAGCCATGGAATCCTGATTCGGGAGGTATTTCTATGAGTAATGCTTTGGGCATAAGTATTCGAATGAAGATCATGAGTAATGATTTGGTTGCTTCAAGAACTCAAGTGTAAGTGCTTCGAGACTACGAAAGTGAGTCAACGGTTCAAAAAAAAGATACAATTTATTGAATCGTTAATTGCCAAAAAGTGGGCTTCAGGCCAATAATTTTGGATGTCATGTCAGATTAATGGTTTGTTGGTCACTTTAATTAATTCAATAGATCGAGACCATTAAGGTTTGATTGTAGAAGCAAAAATAATAATAACAATCGGGTTAAATTTATAGAGAATGCCACAAATAACATTGGATTCGGTCCATTCACGATGTCAAGTGTAAAACCGTCATATTGAGCTAAAAGTTTAGAAAATAATCAGTGAGAATCTATCCTGCATCATAATGCATAAACATAAATATTTTCTACCACTACGGTATATCATTTGCTTCATACTTTTGTAATACTCACACATATACATTCAAACTTGAATTAACCGAACGCGACTCGAATTGAACAGTTCGGTTTGATATATGACCATGAGAAGCAAAACTTAACATTGAGTGGCCCAACGATCGTATTTGGATTCTCTTGGCCCAAATGAAGCTTTACATTTGATAGGCCCAACTCACTGTCTTCGTCATTGAGCTTACTTGTGCATGTTGCATATCAAAGCAACCAGTTTCTTGCAATCAAAGAAGCAACAGCAAGGAAATTCACACAAGCTGTTCAAATGCTAAGAACCATCTCCCTTTCATTGACTCCTCTCAGGTCATTTTCTAGAACCCTGACCCCTCTATCTTCAACTTCCACCCCCAACCAAACCCCATCACCATATTCGATTCCGACTTCCCACTCTTTCGGCTCATCATTGTCGTCGTCGAAGTAAGACAAGGAGGACAAAAATGAGGTCGTTTCGATTTTCAATAAAGACCCAACAGTCCCTTATAAGCTTTTCGTCATCCAGCCTTGCCTTCGCCCTGAAACCTTCTTGCAAGCCAAGCTTAATGAAGCTCTCTGCCTCGCCAATTCTCTTAAAGAGCAATGAGATGGGTTTTCGATATCAATTTTTTTTATAAGGAAATTCCTCCACACGTCCTATTGTTAGACGCCAAACCCGCACAGGTCTATCCTTAATTTTATTTTTATTTTTTGTATTTTTTTTTCAATTTTTGAAGTAAATTTTAAGAGTAAATTGTAGCACTGGTCCCTTAACTTTAACTCTATTGGAGAAATGGTTTCTCAACTAAAATTCCATTATCATTGGTCCCTCAACTCATCAAAACGTGCAGCTATGTCCCTCAACTAAAAATCCATTACCTTTGGTCTCTTAACTTTAATCCAACTAGAGAAATGGTCCCTCAACTTTAACCTAATTCGAGCAATGGTCCCTCAACTTTAACCCAACTGAAGCAATGGTCCTTCCAACATAACTCGTTTTCACAAAATTCTGACGAAGTTGACGAAAAAGACCATAGCTACATGTTTTGATGAGTTGAGGAATCCTACTTGTAGCAATAGCCTTTCCAATATAACTCCTTTTTACAAAATTTTGACGAAGTTGATAAAATGACCATAGCTACACATTTTGATGAGTTTGGGGACCAATGGTAATGGATTTTTAGTTGAGAGACCATTGCTCCAATTTGATTAAAGTTAAAGGACCATTGCTACAATTTACTCAAATTTTAACCCCATTTGATCAAATTATGAATCTTACAGATACATATTTTGGGAAAGGGACTTTGGATGTTGTTAAATGCCATCGGAATGCTATGGAGCAAAAGGAAAGATGCTTTCTTTTTCTTTTTGTTTTGTTTTACTTTGTTTTTTTTATTAGTTTTGATCACATTGTATGTGTTGAATGTTGGGGAAGATTATTTATCGCTCTCATAGTTTAGATTTATTTAGTATACACTATCACTCGAATAGAATTTTAATATGCATTTCAAAGTTTGTGTAATCTTAACAGGGTGAAGTAGATGCTGTATTTATAAATACAATTATGTTTGGGATTCGGTAGAGGAATTTGGAGGCAAGTAAATTATGCATATTCATTTTTTTCTTGGTGCCCAAGAAAAATTGGATCTTATATTGTCCCACATCAAAGTGTATGAAGAAAATTAAAAAATGGTATTGATTTTAATATTGTTGTTTCGAATGGGAGAAAATTTTGGGAAAGGCGGTGTTGGACCGCGTGGGTTTTATAATAGAGATATTCAATGCTCGTGCTTGCACAAATGAGGGAAAGCTACAGGTATTAGTGCTATCTTGGTTAAGGAGTTAGTATTTCAGTGAAGAGCTTTGAAGGATCTTTCTGTGGTGCTTTTTTTAAATTTTACAAGTTGAGTTGGCAGTGCTAATGTATAAGAAAACAAGACTTGTGCGACTGCATGGCGAAGCTGGACGCTTTACTTTTGGAATGGATAGAGAAGCTGAAGTTGTTAGTGCCCTAAGGTAATGTATTGTCTAAGTTTGAAAAATTTAAGTAGATCAGAGAATTTATTTAGTTGTTCGGTACATCCATACTTAGAGAAGATTTTTACTAGATGGATTTTGATTGCAGAAGAAGAAGTGGGGGACGTGGCTTCATTAGTGGTACAAGAGAAACTGAACCTCAGCTCCAATGATGAAGGTTCATTCCTTGACTCTAATATCTTATGTTAATCTTTATTTCTGGATGCTCTAGTTTTATGGGACTTCCACAAAAAGTGGCTATTTCATTGAGCTTATGAAGAAAAAGCACTATTTTTTCATAATTGCATTGGTTTTACATGTTACTCTTACCAAAATATTGTGTGATGTGATATTTCAGCCAATTTATTTCCAAACAGTCTTATGCCTATGTCAACCACTAGATTCCAACTAATACAATTTTCTTCATTTTACTTGTTCCTTTGTTTCTTTTTTGCTTGTTTCATTTTATTACCTCTTTTCTTTTCTAGATTAAAGCTCAGAGTTTTATGGATACTTGTCTTTTCTTATATATAAAAAAATAGAGCTATTGACCTAGGACTGGAGTCTAGATGACTATTATAGTATTAATGCATATGTGCTTCCACTTAATCAAACTATAATCCCAGAATTTCAGAAAGGAGGAATAGTCTGTTATCACAAATTTAAGATGTTCATCGTACTCAAGCTGTGCAACGCCCTGGTAGCAAGAATCATGGAGGATCTTATGATCAAGGTTTACCTACTGTTGCTGTTGTTGGGTATACAAATGTTGTATGTGGTCTAATCCATTGTATTTACTTTGATTTTGCACAAATTATCCAAACATTTGATTCTCACTTCTTGTGATAGGCGAAATCTACATTAGTTAGTGCCATCTCAAATAGTGATATGTACAGTGATTCTGGGTACTATATTCCATTCACACAAAATGCCATTTCATGTATAAACCATATGTATTTTAAGCCATAATGTTGGTTTTTAATATCTTGACGAAGATGTGGTGTGTTTGCAGATTGTTTGCTATATAGTTGATCCTAAATTGAGAAGTGTTCTAACTTCAGGGTATATGACCCTCAATGATAACTATATTTCTCGTTCTTTGTATTTTGGAATTGTGATAACGAGTTGTTTCTTCGATGATTTCTAGAACATCTTTTGCTCTTATTCTGAGTATCTAATCTTCATGAAGAAAGTGCTCGTGAGTGACACGGTCGGATTTATATCAGATTTGCCAGTGCAGGTACATAGAAAGCATGTCCAAACTACTTCACTCATTTAGTGTCTTATCATCATTCCTGGTCATTGCTCATAGAAACTACTTTTGTAGCTAGTGGAAGCATTTCATGCAACTTTAGAAGAAGTTGTGGAAGCTAATTTGCTCATGGTATGACTAATTACTTGTCCATTTTATGATACAAATTAATACAATGCGATCAACGTCCTGCTATTGATATGTCTCTAAGCTTCCGTTTGGTATCCTACATTATCTGATGATATGACAGAGAGATAAAACACATTAGCAAAGAGATTAATATTTCTGGTTTGGTCTAACTAATACGCAGAGTGGTTCACAACATGTCACATCTAATAAATGTTTATGTATGATTGCAACATGTGTTGGATTGTACGGCTCCTAATCTTGATGAGCATCGATCAACTGTATTACAAATTCTTGAGCAAATTGGCAAATCCCAGGAAAAGCTTGAAAACATGATAGAAGTTTGGAATAAGGTATTGTTAGTCTCTCCACTTGTAAACTTACCAAAATGGAACTAAAAGTTGAAAAGAACATTGATGCAGTTATCTGTATCCTTTGGGATTCCTCAGATTGAATATGAGGATGACAACGTAGATTTTGATGAATGTCTTGTTGGCGGTGAAGATGGGGAGGCTAGCAATTTCTCAAGAGAAGAAGGTATGGAATGTGAGCTCTTAGGAGCAGAAAATGTTCCATCACAGGAGAATCTTGAAGTTATGTATGACCAAGAAGGTGATTACTCTGATGAGTGGTTGTCGTCATCAGATGTCAAAGATCCTTGGGGGGGGGGGGAAGTGGGTTCTGTACAGCCTTGAAAACTACGGATGACCAACAAAGCAAATATCCCAAGGACTCGGGAGCAGAAAAGCAATGGCAATCACCAGTCCAGTCCAGTCCACATGTTAGAAAAAATGCCTTAATAAGAGTTGGGTCGCAAGAGTTGTTGGTGCTTATAGATGAGAAGCTGTAAAAGCTTCCAAAGGAAAATGTTGTGGAAAGGGGTACATTTACATGGGTAGTTGACAACTTTAGAGGAATTTCTCATATTCCACATGAAGCAAAGCAAATATTGCTTTTGATGGTAGAAGAAAATGAGAAGATTCTAGGGGCCGTTTGGTATTGTTTTAAAATAATAGCTTCCAGACAACAGCTTTTAAAAGAAGTTTGAAGAGTGCTTTGAAAAACTACTTTTATATAAAGAGAGTTGAACCTTTAATGGACATTTTTAATTTTTATAATAACCTTGTTAATTTTTATACTAAAATTATTTATCCTTCTACATATATTTTTTCTCTTGGAGTACAAGTTGACTGTCACCACCTATCACTACAACCACTAACCTTACATTAACACGGTCATTACAGTCATCATCATTGCTGTCATCACAACCACAACCACAACTACCATTACCACCACCATTTTTGTCTTCACCATCACCAACCACCGCCATTGCCAGCACAACCATCGCTAGTGCCACCACAACCACCACTGTTGTTGCCATTGCCTCTACTACCATTGTAACCTCCGCACCCCAACCACTACACGCCACCATACACTCTCCCCTCCCCCCCCCCCCCACCACCCCCCCACCACCCACCGTTATCGTAGCCACCACCCCCACTACTATGTCAATTTTTGTGATGAGCGAGATAGTTGGATAAGTGCATCACAAAAGAAATGGAGTCACTTTACAAGAACTTTGTTTGGGAGTTAGTTCCTAAGCCCAAAGACATAAGGTAGTTGGATCCAAGTGGGTGTTTAGGAAAAAGGAAGGATTACATGAACAAAAGATTGGCATGCAAATTCAGAGAGGTGGGCAGGATCAGTGGTAAAATATCACAAGCCAAGTATATCCAGAAGGTGCTTGAGAAGTTCAACATGCTAGAAGTATAGGTAGTTTCGACTCATTTGGTAGCTCACTTCAGATTTAGTGACCAACGATGTCTTAAGTGTAAGAAAGAGAAACAAGTGATGAAGAAGTGCCATATGCTAATATTGTGAGCAACCTAATGTATGCAATGGTGTGCACACAACCTTACCTAGGTCAAGCAATCAATGTCATTTCCAAGTACATGGTAAATCCAATAAGGCAACATTGGGATACAATTAAGTAGATTCTGTGTCACTTAAAAGTCTTGGCGACAAGGGATCTTGTTGGAAAAGCAGAAGGCAAATTCATGGGTGTTGGGGTACGTTGATGCCAACTATGTAGGGGATTTGGACAAGAGAAGGTTTACTTTAAGTTATATTTTGCACAGGTGGACCGATTAGTTGGAGGGCACTATACAACCAATTACAACTTTGTCAACCACATAAGCAAAGTTTATTGCTCTGGGCGAAGTTAGAAATGAGGCAATTTGGTTTAATGGCTTGGTAAGCCAAATGGGAATCACTCAGGATTTCGTGAAGCTGAAATGTGATAGTTAAAGTGCCATTCACTTGGCAAAGAATCTAGTTTTTCATGGAAGATCAAAGCACATTAAAGTGAGGTATTGCAAGATGGCTAAGGAGATTTGGTTGAAAAGGTTTACACGGATGACAATGCCGCATATTTCTTACCAAGATAGTGCCAGTAAAAAAATTCAAGCATTGGTTGAACCTAATCAATCTAGTTGATTGAGTAAGGGATGGAGCACTTTTTCACTTGAGGTGCAATGAGACAAGAAGAAGTCTGCCAAGGTGAATGTTCTTGAAGATTTCCAGAGCCGTTTCATAAAGGTTCAAAGATACTCTGGAGTGCAACAATCAATACTTGGTTTGACTCACCAAGGTGGAGATTAATAAGAATTGGCTTGTCAATATTAGTGTCTTATTTTGTTTTGAGTTGTATTTGGAAAGCTAAAGGTGCACATATTCTTGTCCTGCAAGGATTAGGAAAGAATTAAGTTTTCTTGTACAATTAGATTAGGAACCCCAAAAATAGAAACAAAATAGGAATGTAAGTGTACTCTCATAGAGTAGGAAACTTAATATGAAAAAGGCATGCAAACTACACACTACTTACAAAATAGGGTAGGGGGTTTAGAAAAAGTGAGAGAAGAAAACAGAGACAATTGAGTTAGAGGGATTAGTTATAGGGTTTATAAAAGCACCATACACTATTATTAATTCAAAGAAACATAAATGAGAATTGGACGTAGGCAGAAGTTTAGCCAAACCAGTATATATCTTGCGTGTTTTTAGTTATTGTCGATTTACTAAGTTTAGTTTGTTATCGGTTACATTAAAGAACAAGTTCCATAGAGAGTTGAATATCTTATATGGAAAACATTGTGCTCCCTTCAATACACTTTATTTATTTTTAACGAACAATATTATCTACATTATAGGAGTGGAAGAGATGGCTAACCCTCACAATGAACTAGCAATAATGTGGTTCAAATTCGCTTTTGACGAAAATTGAGCTAAGTTCAAATTCTTCATTTTATAATCTAAATTGAATTAAAATATCACTTGAATTAAGGGGGAAAGCCTTATTGTTATCTTTTTGAGTAATGCTACGGAGATTAATTTCTTTAAACCAAATTTGTAAATTAAATGATGTGGTTGTAGATGATTGGATTATTAATTAAATATCGATTAACATGCTTATTTTTTATTGGTGATACATCATTTGATTTGTAATTTAATTTAAAAATTTTGACCACTCTAGTATTATTCTATCTTTTTATAACAGAATGTCCAAAGCATCCTTCAATTATTTGCAGGAACAAAAACAAGATCCCGCCGACACACAATGCCAATGCCGCGTGCTATACACCCATACAAATATAAACATGCATTCCCACTTCCTCAACTCTCTCTCTACTGCTAAAAGCAAAACGATTTTGTTTTCTGAAAAAAAAATCCACAGATCTAAGAAGCAAAGCCATTGCTGCTGATCAAATCCCTATTGTGCTGCTCCCGTTCGTCGATCTGAATCTGAGGTATCTCCAAAATTCGATCCAATTTCTCCGTTATTTGCAAAATTCGACTTTCTGTTTGTTTCGCGGGAAAATTTGAGAAGATCCAAATCGAATTGGACTTCGAAGCTTCGATTCACATTCATAACAGTAGATATGGATCTAATCCATAATCTGTAATTAATGCTCTCTGTGTACAGTAATTTTCGGACTCGTCTCCTATTAAAGAAGCAGCAGTCATGTCGAGGAGGGCGGTGGGATCCACGCGCCGCAATGGGAGCTTTCCGTTTTCCGGAGCCTTCAACTCTAAATCGAAGTCGTCGCCTTTGTTACCCATTGGCCTTGTAGTCGTGGTAAATTTTTTCGATTCGATTTTTCGATTTCTTGTATGCCAATTCATTGTAATGTAGTTTCTGTTCAGTGTTCAGTGGGTAGCTCCTACATTGTTTAGAAAGTCGCTTTTAAATTATGACGACGAATGGGAAAGATTATGAGTTTCGCGTTGTAACTGTGTTTTCTTTTGGTTTTTGGTTGAAATTTCAGGGAGCCATTCTTCTAATCGGCTATGTTTATAAGGGATCAGGTTTGTGTTAAATTGAATGCAATCTGCATTAGCAAATCCGATTCGCATTTAATGGTGTCAATTTGTTAATTCGATCTGCTAGCGCTGCAATCATTATATTCAGATGTCTTTGGTTCTCGGAATTTAATTGCTTCCTATATTAAGATTTTGATACTTACACATGAATGTGCTGATTGAAATGTTTGTTCTTGAAAATTCAGGTGTCCTCGGGGGTGCCAAAGTAGTTAGCAGAGTTGAAGGTGAGTTTGTGGTCTTTTTCTGCTTGTATTGTTACGTTCGTGTTGTACAATTTATCATTCCTGATGCTGGACTTTTTTCGTTTGTGTGAAGTGCGCTTGTTTGGGTTGATGATTTTTGTATAATAATAGCATTTTTGTCATTTGCTTCTATAATCAGGAGACTTCTCATGCACGCTAGAAGTTCAGAGAGCAATACCTTTCCTAAAGAAAGCGTATAGTGGCAGCATGCACAAAGTTTTGCATATTGGCCCCGATACTTGTTCAGTTGTATCTGCATTGTTGAAAGATGAGGAAATTGAAGCATGGGGTGTAGAACCATATGAGATAGAGGATGCTGATAGGACTTGCAGGAGTCTTGTGCGCAAAGGCATTGTGCGGGTGGCTGATATAAAGTTCCATCTACCCTATAAAGCGAAGTCCTTTTCTCTTGTGATTGTCTCGGATGCTTTAGATTACCTCTCTCCGAAGTATCTGAACAGGACTCTTCCAGAATTGGCAAGGGTGTCTTCTGATGGCCTTGTTATTTTTTCAGGTATATTGTTCTATAATGTTCATATAGCTTGTGCAGTGTTAACGTTATAAAGCCTTCATATAGTTTGTTAGTAGGAGTTCATGAGATAAATTGCACTTTGTCAAAAGATTGACAATGATATATTGCACTCTAGTACTTCTCTTTTGATTAATGCCTCGGCATACCATGAATTTGGAGATGTGTGGCCGTTTTAGTTCAGCCAGAAATACATTGATACAAGTGTTTCTGACTCGATGTTCGTTAACCGTTTTCTATTCCAGTAGAAAGTAATTTGTTTTTTTTTTAATCTTTTGATTTTGGTAACAATCATTTCTAATTTCACTGCCATTTTACTTTTATGTTTAGGTTTCCCTGGCCAACAGAAAGCTAAGGTTTCTGAGCTATCCAAATTCGGACGTCCAGTAAGTGATCATATGCTGCCTTTATGATGTCATCATGCTACTTTGTAACTGTTGGATTACTACTCTTACCTATGTGGGGTTTCCTACATTCTGTAAAGTTGACGGTCATTACTCCTGATGCTTATCGTTTGCTTGAGTTTAAAATGATAAGCATGTTTCGATCCAAGTGCATTAGTTGGTAAAATGAAGGGGCTATATAAACCCTAATCCTTCTTTTAACTTGAAATAAGTAAAAGATATGCTAGCGATGTAGCATTTGTGATCACTTATGCTCCGTTTTTGGTTGTTTAGTCATCAGTTTGTATTGCCGGTTGACCTTATGACTGATATTATCTTTGTTTTCTGTTAGGCCAAAATGCGGAGCTCCTCTTGGTGGATACGTTATTTTGTCCAGACCAGCTTAGAAGAAAACGAAGCTGCCAACAAGAAGTTCGAGCAGGCCACATCAAAGGAATCATACCAGCCAAGCTGCCAAGTGTTTCACCTTAACTCATATCACTAATACACTATCGTAGCATCATTTATTCACAAGTTTTGGTATGCGTAACATGACAGGTAAAATTTGTTTTAGCTGTCGTATAAAAACAAGCCCTCTACTGGGTTAATTTTTAATTTTTATATGATACGTCAAGGACATCGACTTTTGTTGTGAACGATATAGTCACTATTGATTGACATATTTGATTGAATATACAGGGTGATTTGTATTAAGGCCTCGAACTGATCTGTATTCCGTTTGATATAAAACGGTTATATCAAGGAAATTTGTTTTACACACCATGCTTTCTTTCTTTCTCGGAATCCTTCAGCTCCACTTCTTCACTAGCAATTTTGTTTGTCTGGCTTGAAAAAAGGTTTGTTCTATAGCTGTATGAGAATGTAATTGTAATGAAAAACCGGTGACATCGTGTTTGCAGAAGCTGCAACTTCATTTTATGGAGAAAGAAAACTGAAGTTCATATACACTGTCACCAATAATCCGCACAAGAGCAATGTCCGTCCTTAAAGCAAAGAAACCTGTGGGCATCTCGCACTGTGATTTCTCTCCCAGCAATGGCAGAGATAAATTTGATTGCATTGTGGCAGTCCCCACAAATCCTCAGGTTCTTCACCACAAGTAAAGGCTCCCACTCTCTCGTCGAGAGCAACCCAAACGCATCCGCTAGCTTTTCGCTGTGATGACCTAACCTTATCTCCCCCACTTCTTGCAGACTCATCATCCTTTACCAAGATCCATCGTAAATAAGGCACATAGCCCGCTCGCTTCATCTTCCTCAACATCTCCTCCCAAGTATTCATGAATTTCTTTGATCATCGGGTGGTAAATCTCTTCAGCCACAAAAACTTGTACCCTCGTATTCACCTCGATCCAACTACAACCTGGTTTCCTCTTCACTCCTCTATCTCGCATATGCTTTCTAATTGTTGCTACCTCTTCCCATTTGCCTGCTCTAGGAGCAGCATTTAGAGGTTCCAGCTGAAGAAGCTGGTTGGATGCCTTTACTGCTAGTTCAATATTTCCATGCGTTCTACAGGCGCCGAGTAATGTAGCCCAGCCAATGGAGCCAGGGCAGAATGGCATCATCTCGATGAGTCTCTCAGCTTCACTCAGTTTGCCTGCTCGACCTAAAAGATCAATCATGCATGAATAGTGTTCTGCTTCCGGTTCAATCCCGAACTTCTCCTTCATCATATTGAAATACTTCTGACCCTCAACTTTTCCAGTGTGAGCACAAGCAGAAGGGACAGAGATAAAGGTTACCCTTGTAGGAACAATATCCATCTGAAGCATGTGTTCAAATAGCCGTAGCGATTCTCTTCCAATCCCATGCTGTGCAAAACCTGCAATGATTGAATTCAAAGAGAGAGTGTTATGCTCTGGCATTCTATCAAATAACCTTCTTGCATCGCGAAGATTTCTGCACTTCAAGTACATTGCAACAAGAGCTTTATTCACCGAAATTTTATTTGAAGGGACGTCAGATTTGATTTGTAAGGCATGAATCTGCTTTCCCTGAGAGAGGGATGACAAATTGGAGCATGCGCTAATCACACAGACGAAGCTGCAATCATCAGGGCTGTGACCAACGCATTGCATTTGCCGGAAACAATGAAGAGCGTCTTCAGAGTACTCATCATTTTGAGAATACCCAGAAATCATCGTGTTCCAAAGAACCAAATCCGGAAAAGGGATCTCTTGAAACACTTTCCTGCATTCCGACATGCCGCCAGCACACCTTGAATATAAATCAATCAAGCCACTCCCAACATGCGAATTCTGGTGGAAACCAGTTTTGATCAACTTAGCATGAAACTGAAGTCCACCCAACAAGTCCCCCACACACGTAAATGCAGTCAAAACACTTGCCAATGTAAACATGTCGACATTGAACCCCCTCCGAACCATTTCCTGCAACAATCCCAGCGCTTTCAGTCCTTGGCGGTGCTGGCCACACGCCACAATCATCGAATTCCAAGACACTTCATCTTTCACCTCTCCCATCACCAAGAACACCCACTTCGCCTCTTCCTAAAACCCATTTCTACTGTAGTACGTTACAAGAGAATTGTTTACCGAAACATATGAATCAAAGCCACCTGACACGACCGCGGAATGCAGTTGCCTAAGCAAACCGACATCATCGCCACAGCCTGTGATCGCAGCAGAGATGGTAAACCCATCCATGTCAAGACCCAAATTTCTCATCCCAGCGAGCAAGCTCAATGCCGGCTCAGTCTCTCCCTTATATAGGAGACCAACACTCAACTCGAATAGTTCAACCCGAAAACTATGTATTTTGGAGGCAATTCTTCGGCTAGAAGGCTTAACTCCCCGTACAATCAACCAGATAGTCTTGTGTGTCTACTGGGATCATGCAATGGTTTGGCATTAGTATCTCTAGATTCTTATGAAAAACTTGTCTATCTGGAACCCATCAACTGGATTCCTCCACCACTTACATAACCCAGGTTTACTGGGAGTAGGGGACAAAAAAATTTGCAAACATGTGGTTTCAGCTATGTATCAGCCACAAATGACTACAAAGCTTTCATTGGTTATTTTAGTTATGAGGATGATGTGTGGACGTTCCGGGTGAGTTGTTGATCTTCTCCTTGAGAGCCAACTCCTGGGAAAAGATTGAAGAACCTCACCCTTGTTACTTGTACTATGAGCCCCAAGTCTTCCGAGTATGAGTCGGTAGCGGGTTTGACACCGACCTTTCATACGGAAAGCAGTACAGTTGTGGCGATATGGTATATACGGAAGAAATAAGTTGATAAGGATTGACATGTATAAAAATGTTGAGGTTTGCAGTCACCAATATACTGCAGAGGATGTTTTACGTTCTTCCATCCAGTATGACGAGATCCTAATTTCTCTTGTTGAGTACCAAAACCTAGCACAAGGCAAATAAACAAATGGGAAATATCATACGTGATTATTTGCGGTTTAATTAAAGTTGTCGTTCATTGTTTGCCAATCCACTGGCACTGTTTTTTATTACTCAAATCTCCCAAATAATGCGGAATCATGTTGAGATTTTCAATGATTTGCAAAAACAACCCCAGGCCAATAAGTTTTGACTACTTCAGCCAAAGTTCATCCCGAGTTTTATCTTATTCTCTAACTTATTTTATTCAGATTGTATTTCTTGTATGCAAAAGGATTTCCACATAGTCTTTGTAAATTTGGAGGGAATCTCTCCTTTACGAAGATCAGTAAAACGATATAGAGATATGCAAAAAGATTTGCACATGGTCTTTATAGATTTGGAAAATCGTATGATAGGGTCTCAAGAGAAATTATATAGAGGATTCTAGAGAAAAAGAAGTACGAGTAGCATATGTATGATGGAGAAAGGATATCAGTCAAAAAATCATGAAGGACCAACTAAAAGCTTTTCCATAACCATAGGGTTACACCAAGACTTAGCTTTAAGTCTTACCTTTTTGCTTTGTTAAGGGATGAGTTAATGAGACATATTCAAGAAGATATCCCTAGGTGTATACTTTTTACAAATGTTATAGTGATGATAGATGAAACGCATGAGGGAGTAAATGTGATGCTTAACCTTTGGCGGAAAGTGTTGGAATCTAAAGGTCTTCGCCTAAGTAGGTCAAAGATAGAATATATGTCATGCAAGTTGGAATGAGGGTTCAAATGACATAGGGGGTGAAGATTGGAGATCAAGAAGTACCAAAGAGTTAGCACTTTCATTATCTTGGATCTATATTGCAAAAGAATGAAGTATTAGATGAAGATCTCAACCATATAATAAAAGCTGGATAGATGAAGTGGAAGAGTGCATGGGGTGTGTTGTGAAATTTTCGTATGCTACTAAAGCTCAAGAGAAAATTTCACAGAACACCAATAAGGCTAGCCATGTTTTACGGCATGGAATGTTGAGCGGTTAGGTATCAACACGTCCAAAAAATGAGTGTTGTAAAGAAGAGAATGCTTTGTTGGATGTGTTGGTACATGAGAAATGACATGATTAAGAATGAGGTTACCCGACGTAAGGTAGGAGTGGTCGCAATTGAATATAAGATGAGAGAAAATCGATTAAGGTGGTTTTGATATATGAACCGAAGACCTATAGATGCTTTGTTTAGAAAATGCGGTTGTGAGACTGAGGATTAGAGCAAAAGTGGTAGAGGAAGACCTAGAAAGACTTGGAAAAAGACCTTAAGAAATGACATGGGGTACTTGGAGCTAACGGAAGACTTGGTGCAAAACCAAGCGCAACGATGTTCTAGAATTCATACAACCGAAGAATAAGTGTAGCTCCTCCTAGATGAAGAAGAATACAGTGTAAGAGTGTTTTAAAGTTTAACCTGTGTTTTAGCATGACTATCCTACCAACTTAATTTAACTTTTGAACAAACACTCACAAGTTTCAGGAGCAAAGATAATAGGAAATTTGAATAAAAAAAAAAAAAAAACAAAGATAATAGAAATTTTGAAAAATTATGTCCTTAAAGTAATTGCATGTTTTAGCCTTGGGGTATAGTTTGGTAACTTTAAGTTGTTTTGTTTATCCAGATCAATTAACCAATTGGAGAAGTAAATTACCATTCTCGTAAGGTTTGTGCTATTTAGACACCATTTTTTTATCTCTTACACATCTTTATTAATTTTATTTATTAATCTTCTTCAATTCATTCGATCTGACGATCGAAAATTAAGAGGGGTATGTGAGAGATAAAATTGGATGTGTGGATAATACCACCCTTCTCGTAATTGCATGATGAGTTATACGCTTTGTGTATTTTAGTGACGATCTTAGCGTAATTTAAACTTGGCGGGGAATAATTTGAATTTGAGTAGAGCACATTTGATCTAGCGAATGTGGCTATAGCATCCACGTCTATACTATAATTTCATGTTACAAATTTTATGGCGCTTACTTAGTGTAATATAACAAGTTATAGTGAACTAAACAAGTTATATGGAACTCAATACATGGAACTTAATTACTAAAGTTGGAACTACATCCTTCTCACTGTTAGGATGGAATTATATAACGGGAGTATTTTTTTTATCACCACCTTAACTTTGTTGTATGGTGAAAAGACACATGACAAATGATTAGGTGTATGGTGAGTATATACACCCTTATATAACTGTGAACGAACCCTTACAAGTTACAAATGTTACAAGAATCTCTTTTGCATATTTGGTGAAAAGTCCTTATACCATTTATTTGTTTTTGTGTTACATTTGTTTTCTTTATCTAAGTCGATTAACCTACTGCACATGTCATACTCTTTTTCCTAATAATACTTGTATTATTTCCTGGAAGATAAACTCACTCTCTCACTTATGATTTTTAATGGTTTTTGAATTTCTTCTTTTTACTTCAATACAAAATTTTCTTATGAATTATTATCCCTTATCATAGAAAGAAATTCAACTTTACACACATGCATTTGACTTTCTTGCTGAGGAGTAATGGCTTTTCCAACCTTGGTCTTAATCCAATTGCCATTTCCATGCACACAGCTAATTTCAGCGCTTTGGAGATATAGGGAAACAAATAGACTCAACACACCCTAATTGACCATAAGTTATTAAAATAATAATAATCATTGCTGAGGTTGAGTGGATTGGTTGGTTTTACATTTATTTCATTTTTCATCTAACAATTTCATTCATTGTGACCTTCTCCTAATTCACCGCCAGATTAGAACAAGAAAATACTGCAATTTCTTCACCAATGGCTTGTTTAACCCAGGAAACTGATGACTGCCCGACCACATATTCCCCTACCACTCCCCATTTCTTCAAGATCATTGTAAATGACACTTCCAAATACAACAAAATTGTAAGCACCTCTCTCTTTCTCTCTCATGTTTGCTGCAGTAGTTAGGTTATATGGTATTGACATGATTCATTTCTTAGACACAAAAGATCAACTAATTTTTCACACTTCAAAATTAAAGTCGAAACTTTCTCTGTTTTGCAGAAAATTCCAACGAAATTTGTGATGAAATATGGAGATGGTCTGTCAAATTCAGTAGTTCTTAAGGTTCCAAGTGGTTTGGAATGGGAGATGGAACTTAGAAGATATGATGGTGAGGTTTGGTTTGAGAAAGGTTGGCCAGACTTCTCACATTTTTACTCTCTAGACTTTGCTTACTGGCTAGTTTTTGGGTGCGAAGGGAACTCAAAATTCCTGGTTCGCATATTTGATAGAAGCTGCACAGAGATTGACTATCCACTACAAACTCCTGAGGAGGAAGAAACTGATGAAGATTCCATTTCCACTAATTCTGATCATGATTCTAGTGATGATGCTCGTGATGATTATGAGGCTTATTCTGGCGATGATTCTGTTCAAATCTTAGACGAATTTTCACCCTGCCAAAGAGAAACAAAAGGGAGATCTCCATTTCCGTGTCCTCGACCTTACAAGGAGAATATAACAAGTTCAGGTGGTAAGGCAAAAACCAATATCAAACTTGTACAATGTGGTTCCATAGCTATACATACCAATTAGAAATTCTGATTCTGTGAAATGATGCTCAAGATATCAATGAAAAACAAAGATCCACAATGACAGATATCAGAAGCGGAAGTTACAAATTTTAATTTTATTCCCTATTTTTTTCCTTATTGTGTTTTCTGCGTCATTCTTGTTTAACTTAAAATATCCTCATTATATTCTTTAACAGGCAAAGCTGGTCCCTCTGCAAGGGCAAAGGCTAAAGCTCTTCAGATGGTTAGTTCCTTTACATCTGAATACCCTTTTCTCAAGGTTGCCATGCAGCCCACATATCTCCAATATTGCTATTTGGTAAGCTTGCGATAAAGCCCTCAAAAATTTGGTTAACATATCTATCCCTGCCGAGAAAATTTAATCGTAAGCAGTCTTGCCTAAATTATTGACTTTCTGCATTACCCCTTTGTTTTTCCAGAGCTTGCGATCCAAGTTTGTCAAGAAACATCTTAGCAAGACTTGTGATCATGTCTTCCTTCGGCGTTCAGATGGGAGAACTTGGCGTGTCAAACTAGAACAATATGAGACTGGAAGATGCAGATTGCTGAGTGGTTGGAAGAAATTTGTGCAAGAGAATAGTTTGGCGATTGGTGATGTGTGTGTCTTTGTGTTGATTGACAACATCAAACCTTTGTTCAATGTTATCTTCTTCCCCACCGCGTAGAAAGCTGCAAATTGCACCTCCAATAATTGCAAGAGAAGAGTGATGGATGAAGTCTTTGAAGTTGAATATTGCAACATGAATACTACCTAGTTTAAGATCATTATATATATAGTTCTTTATGCAGAAGTATCTAGTTAGTTCTTGATTTCTTTCTATTAGAAAGAGAAGCAACAAGATGATCGGTCGAGTCTCCTACTGTCTTGGGCATTCCCTAAATTTCTAGTCTACTTTATGATTGATCATTCTGTTTATTCAAATATTAGTTAATCTGTGCATGTTTACTTTCCTTTATTAATCCATCATGTTCTTGGTTCTCCATTGAAGCAGATTGAGCCAGTTTTTAATATTATTTATCATGTTCGAGCCTTTGTTTGATGTACTCGGCAAGTTGTGGAACGATATCGGTTGTGAAATTTGACTGGAAATCCTTTCAGCTTTAAACAAATCCAAGGTTTTCAACAAAACTCAGGGGATACAATAAAAACATCATATACTTCTAACACTGCAAATGGAATGGAAATGTTTAATGAAAATGTTTGCCATGCTGATGGTGCACATATGTTGCCTGAAAATGTTTGATTATCCTAACTGTAACTTACATATTTATTGGAATCCTTTTAGTACTTTGCAATAATATACAGCACAAGGTTGGCGATAATTCTTCTTCTTCACTGATGATTCGGGTTGACTTGAATCCCAAGAGGTTTGAGAAAGGTATTGATAATTTTTGTCCATTTTGATTTACCATGACTTAACAGGTAGTTTACTGGGATAAAATGGAAAACATTTATACTAACAACAATATTTCTCTGGTTTTGGCTCGGAGATTTGGAGTCAGTTATTTTGTCAATCTGAAGGACAATGACAAACCCATACAGAAGATGAAAAATTATGGCGTTCTTAGTGGATGTCGTCGTATATATCAAAATAGATAATCAAGTTTTACAGCTTTCTAACTTATAAATTTGATGTTATTACTAAGATGACCAATGGTGGAGTTCACAGGAGGATAGCAAATCCCAAGTTTGTGCACAGTCAATCTTCTAAATCAGGTTCAATTGTGCCTCAAATACGCAATTCTCAGAGTTATTTTATATATTGTCTTGCACCATTTCCTTTTCTACTTATGGTACAAGAAATCCGGATTCAAGTTTGAATCTTTGTGCAGGTACATTTTTGTCACATCACCAACTACTACTACTACTACACCTGAGGGACAATTAAACAATCGTATTCTCAAATCCATACAAAAAAAAAAATCATGTAAATTGTAATAGTTAGGACATAGAAATTTCGATTTGTATGGTACATATATATAGACTCTTAATGTAAATCTAATAGAATATATATGAAACTAAAAAACTTATTTCACCATGTGAATTTAATTGCTTTGATTGATTTCTAAATAATTTAGAAACGGGTGTGTTAAATTGTGGGTTACGATTTGAAAACCCGTAGTAGAGCGCGGGCATATTTGCTAGTTATCCCCAAAAAGTGTAAGCCATTTCAGTAGCCAGTACAATTCTAGCCGGGTTTGACATTTTCCTGTAAAATTCTAGGATTTATGTCAATAATTTCTCAGTCTAACTGTCTAAGTAGTTAGGCCATCTCCAACCGAAAGGTCTAGAGAGCCAGAAGGTCGAAAATAGCCCGAAAATCATCTCCAACCGAGGACCAGGCTAAAGGACCAACCGGCCGACCCTGGCAAAATTTGCCCTTTTTTTGTAATTTTTTTTTTTTTTTTACAAAATTTAAAAAAAAATCTTTTTTTTTTTTCCTATAACTTCCTAAGCCATTAAACAACATTAAATAACATGAAGTAACATGAAACAACATTAAACAATATTAAACAACACTAAATAACATAAAAATTATACAACATAAAAAAAAACATTTAACAACATGAAACTTAAACAACATTTTTAAGAACATTTAACAACATAAAACTTAAACGTCTACTCCATACTTCTTTTGGCCTAAAGATGTGCAACAAGATCTTGTTGTAGGTATTTGTTTGTAGTACGGGAACGTATCATAGCGCCTCATGTACTTATTTAAAGAGATACTACCAGTTCTTGGATTGAAAGGCAAATTAGGCCAATCATATATTTTTGCACGAGCCCTTCTTGACCTATTTGGATCCTCTTGGTCGTCATCAAACTCTCCATCAATATACCCATCTCACTCATCCTCCACAATCATGTTGTGTAATATGATTAAAGACAACATGATGGGAGTCCAAATTTTCTTAACTCCACCTTCTTGCCGGTTCCTTGATGATCTTCCACCATGTTTGTATAATACTGAAAGCTCTCTAAACATCTTTCCAGTATGCCTCTTAGTGTAAGGTAAAACACTTTTCGGCATCATTTGCAGGGTTTGGAATTGCTTAGACAAGTGTCGCCCACTTTGGGTAGATGTCGTCTACCAAGTAATACCCCATATTGTACCAACGACCGTTAATGTAGTAGTCAAGTTGAGGTGATTTACCTTCCGTTAGGTTATTGAAGAGGTGATTTACCTTCCGTTAGGTTATTGAAGAAGGGTGAACGCCCAAGAGCTGCAATGTCATTTTGGGATCCAAGGACTCCAAAGAAATCATGCCAGATCCATGTGTCATACGAGACAACCGCCTCTAACACAATAATTGGCTTTCTCAGCCTTCGCTAAAGCCTCATTGCCATTAGGTGGGACAGTTCTTCCAATTCCAATGGATGCAGTCTAATGACCCTATCATGCCCATAAAGCCACAATCTTCAGCTTTGCGAATGAGCCAATCCATATCTTCTTGATTTGGCTCACGGAGGTACTTCTCTTTGTAAAGATAAGCAATTATGTCACAGAATTCAGCAAAAGTATCAAGGCATGTAGACTCAAACATACTGTATGTATCATCCATCGCATCAGCTGGGTAGGCATAAGCCATCAGTCGAAGTGCAATAGTAACCTTCTGATGAGGTGAGAAACTAGGACGGCCTGCTCTGTCCTGCTTCTGTTGAAAGTATGGATTGACATGTTGGACATCATGAAGTAAACGCTCGAACACATAACGCCTCATCCGAAAGCGACGTCTGAAATCCTCTTCTGTGTACATCGAGTTGGGGTTGAAGTAGTTGTTCATCAGATTGTCATGAGCCATCTCTGTGTTTCGTGATTTGTAAGAGTGACAAGCAACAGAGCCACCCCATTGAGGTTGTTCCTCAGTTGGCTGACATACCATAGACGCAGCCATGGCTGCCACATATTTTCTATTGCACCATGCTTCATGTTCTTCATCATACTCCTCATCTTCTCATCTCATCTGCGTCCATTTTTCTTCTAATTCGGAATTGGATTCAGACCCCCAGTTGGAATTCGAAGAGGATCCAAAGTTAGAATTCATTGAAAACTTGAATTGAAAAAGATTAAATTGAAAGAGTTTGAATTAAAAGAGATTGAATTCAAAGGTGTGTGAATTATAACCCAATATCCACCTTATTTATAGCCCAAAAAATTTCAATCCAATGGCTAGTTGACGTCAGTTACCGTTGGATTTGAATTCTTTTTTTCGGCCAAATTTTTTTTAAAAAAATTCTCATTTTTTCCTATAAATTTAAGTTGTTATAGTTTTTAAATTTAACTTGTAGTTTTTAAATTTAAGTTGTTGTAGTTTTTAATTTAAGTGGTTGTAGTTGTTAAATTTAAATAATAAATTATGTTTGGCCATTTGGCCCTCAGTTTGAGATTATTTTTGTGACAGGGCTAAAACGAGTCATATGGCCCTTTAACTCTCGGTTGGAGATAATAAGAAATATGCCCCTACACCGTTCATTAAAAAACTAATTTATTGGATGGCCAGAGGACTAAAACGAGCCCTCTAGCCCTCCTTCGGTTGGATATGACCTTAATTTCTCAATTTAAGCCAATATTAGACCATCCCCAATGGGGGCTTTATCCTCCATGAGGCTGCCACATTTCTAGTCTTAGCAAGAAATTTCATCTCCAATGAGCCGAAAATGGGGCTGGATCCACCATTGGGGCTAGCAACTTCCTTTCTTCGGTAGCATAAAATCGGCCTACATTTAGCCCCAAAAAATAGTGGGTCCCACACAAAAAGTAGCAACTCATGTAAGCAAAATTTTATCACTCTCCATGCACTTGCGAATGCACTTATACTCTCCTTTTATTATTTTTTTAATTCTTTTTTCTTACTTATTTTTCTTACAATTTCGCTAATTAATGATTGTTTTAAATTCCATAAGAATGAAAATTTCAAATTGATTTGACGTTCATAGGCATTGATGGGTGAAATTTTAAAAAATTTTCTTATAATTTCGCTAATTAATGATTGTTTTAAATTCCATAAGAATGAAAATTTCAAATTGATTTGACGTTCATAGGCATTGATGGGTGAAATTTTAAAATATTTTTTTTTTTCAAAATTGTATGATACTAAATTATCAATTGGTGCTAGGTAAATTGTTGTGTTATACGTGAAAATCAAATTATTTTAGAGGGCGAAGTGGAGGTTTGTTTCTTTTAACGAATGAGATTGTGATAAGGGAATCTAATCCAACAAACGATTCATAAGTGATGAAATCTAACTTTATCACAATTTGAACTTTTTAGGTTAAAGGGTTCATTAAAAAAATTTAAGATAACATGTTCAAAAATCAACTTAAGAAAAGCTAACACACAAAAAAAATCATCACTTAATCAAATTACTATATATAGCCCCATATAGAGCCTAAATGATATAACCCCCATTGGGAAAGATTCTTTAATAAAGCTCCAATGATTTCTCGAAACTCTAAAATGGGCTATATCCACCACTTTTTCAGTCTCATATAGAGCTCCTTACTTAGGATGCTCTTAGGTCACTATTTACTCCATTCTCATCGTTTCATGTCAATCGCAACTTCTTGCCAAACCATTCATTCATGGGTAATGCTAGAGATATCATCTATTTAAATCATATTTTGTAAACTATATGATGCGATTATTAATGATTGGATTATCATTTAAGTGTCGATCATTGTGCTTTTTGTTATTAGTGCCACATCACTTAATTTGCAAATTTGATTTAAAATTTTGGTCTACCTATCATTACTCTTCATTAAATTATCTAGTGGGATGAAGGGAGAGGTTCAAGCAAGTTCAACGGTAGTTATTGCACAGGTTCAACCGTTCAAGTAAAGGTGCGTGACGATATGGGTTCATGTTGCAGGTTCAAGGCGAAGATGAAGTACCTGTGGAATCTGGATAGGTTGTGACAGATTCGACTCGTGGGAGTCAGTGCAGGATCGTTCAAATCTAGTGTGACGAGATCAGGGAAGACAGTACATGTGGGTGCATATGGTGGGTCGATTGGGTTGGAGTGCGGTGCAGTGTGAATCTGGGCTTCAATTATGTTTTTGAAAATGTAGAAGCGGCGACTGATGGTGCGACGACATCGGGGTCAGAGAGAGATTCCAACTATATATCTTTTGTTTTTGGAATATTTTCCAAGTGATATATAAAATTAAGAATCTCAACTATCCATTTTTCCGGCTAGAAGAATTTCCATTGGGTTGGTCAAATAAATTTCAAGCATTTTCATTTGATAGACTATGGAGGACTATCCATGTTGGGGAGAGATTTTTTCATGTACATGGAGCATAAGCCAGCATATCAAGTGTCCTAATTACATAACAGCTACAATGTTCAACGGTTTTTCACAGGATTATTTTTTATTTTTTAAAGTATACATAAAGTTAAATTAATTCTCTGAAAGTATTTTCCAAAAAAATATATATATATACATATATATATATATATACATACATATATACATATGTATATTCTTTGAAAGTATAGAAACTACTTCTACAGATAGCTAAACTAATTATAGTAATAAATGTTGGATTTTTGGATCGTCGGGTCCGTCCCACTCTAACGATACCGATACTGTCCCTAACTTTACCACCTACCCAATTCATCTGGTGTGAAGTTTTGCCACAAAAGGCTCTGATATTAATTAGAGTAGGGTAATCCTATTTAAATCCATTGAGTTTCCTTGAACCCACTGATGTGAGACTTTAACACTTCTCCTCACGTGTAACCCCATTTAGTGGTTCACATGTGGAGATCCACATCGGTAATTGAAACTCAGAGGTTGGCTCACGTTGAGCCCACTTGTTTTCAATGGAACTCAGCAATTATCTCTAAGAGTTCAAACTTGTTTCCTCAGGCCCAAACCTTGGCTCTGATATCATGTTGGATTTTTGGATCACCAGACCCGTCCCACTCTAACAACACCGATATTGTCCCTAACTTAACCACCTGCCCAATTTGTCAGGTGTGGGGTTTTACCACAAAAGGCCTCAGTATTAGTTAGAGTAGGGTAATTCTATTTAAACCCATTGGGTTTCTTTGAACCCATCGATGTGGGACTTTAACACTCCCCCTCACGTGTAACCCTATTTAGTGGTTCACACGTGGAGATCCACATTGGTAATTGAAACTCAGAGGTCGGCTCACGTTGGGTCCACTTGTTTTCAATGGAACTCAATAGTCGTCTCTATATTAAGAGTTCAGACTTGTTTCCTTGGGCACGAACCTTGGCTTTGATATGATGCTTGATTTTTGGATCGTCGGGCCCGCCCCACTCTAATGACACCGATACTGTCCCCAACTTAATCACTTGCCCAATCCATTAGGTGTGGGGTTTTAACACAAAAGGTCTCGGTATTAGTTAGAGTAAGGTAATTTTATTTAAACCCATTGGGTTTCTTTGAACCCACCGATGTGGGACTTTAACACTCCCCCTCACGTGTAACCTCATTTTTAGTGGTTCACACATGGAGATACACATCGGTAATTGAAACTCAAAGGTCGACTCCCGTTGGGCCCATTTGTTTTCAATGGAACTCAGCAGTCGTCTCTATATTAAGAGTTCATACTTGTTTCCTTATGGGTGACAAGCTCGTTGGCTCGTAGGGGCTCGAACCGTGGGCTCTGATACCATGTTGGATTTTTGGATCGCTGAGCCCACCCCACTCTAACGATACTGATATTGTCCCCAACTTTACCACCTGCCTAATCCGTCAGATGTGGGGTTTTACCACAAAATGCCTCAATATTAGTTAGAGTAGGGTAATCCTATTTAAACCCATTGGGTTTCTTTGAACACACCGATGTGGGACTTTAACAATAAATTATACAAAATGATTCTAAATATAGTTTTGATAGTGCTCTTGTTGAAATGGTCATAAAAGGGTTGGGTTGATGGCAGGGTGTAAATTCGTTAAAGTTATGTTGGATGGGCTATGTTAAGTAATAGGTCTGTTCAGGACATGGACTAAAATTTAAAGTTTGGTTTGCTTGTTTTTGTGTTAGGTTTGTTGGAGTTTGGGCTTTAGTCTCCCCATGAATGATCTAAAACTAATGAAGTTCGTAAGTTATGTTTTTATATAGAGTAACGTTAGGAAGACCAAATTTTTTAAACCAAATGATGTGTCATCAATAAGAAACAAACATGTTAATCGACACTTAATTAATAATCCAATCATCTACAACCATATCATTTAGTTTAAAAAATTTGCTCTCTCTAGCATTACTCTTTTATCTATGGTTAAAACTCCCAAGTATTTCTAATAAGGATAATGGTAGGGAGACCAAAATTTTAAACTAAATTTACAAACAAAATAATGCGTCACTAATAGAAAATAAGTACGTTAATTAAAACTTAAGTAATAATTTAATTATTAACAACTATGTCATTTGATTTGCAAATTTAGTTTAAAAAATTGGTCTTCCTAACATTACCCTTCTAATAAACGTACTTGGATTGGGGTCTTGCAAACACGGTTCAGAGATAGAGCTAGAGATATTGAGTCATTTTGTGTCCTTTACCCGTAAATTCTATCTATTCTTTTGATTTGGCTTAAGGAGGAGTTCTCTGGTGTGCTTTAGCTTGACTGAAATCCCAGAATATACACCGGACAAACATTTATGCTGTGTATACAGTTACCAAAATTAAATTTCAAAGCATATGCAAGGAGTGTCGAGCTTAACTGGTATTAGGTGCTCAAAACTAATTGTTTTCTGCTGTATTCTTTCAAATTTTTACTTTTTCTCAGGAATGTAAAACTTATATCCCTTTCATAGAACAATAATTTTTTGCAGTACTAGTCGAAGGGCCAGTTTGGGGCGCAGCTCATAGAACATCTCCAATTGGCTGCTTACTCATCACCTGTAAAAAAAATTAGAAAAGGTTACAAGCATTTGCCAAAATTGTATTAGTCTTGATGAAGATCTCAAGAAAGGAAAATTGAAAAGGAAAATTTTCTAAAATAGTTAGTGATTCAATCTTAGGAAGAAGAAATAAAAAACAAACATATAGAAAGAGAGATCATCAACATCTGGAGTGGATGGCATGAAGGGAAAAGGGAGAGACTCCCATAAACAATAGAAATGGGTGGCATGGGAGGGAAGCCCTATCATGTCACCTCCATAATTTTCATGAAGAAGATGAAAGGAAAATTATGAGGCCGCTTCCAGCCACCCCATTTGCATTGGCCTATGGGAGGCCTATCTTCCATTTCGGCTCAGCCAATTCTTTGAGCATAGGTTATGGTCACAGGACTAGGTCCCTTAATTTATAGGGAAGCCTCAAGCATACACAAGTTCGAAGAAACAACCTAGAATCACATGGTTTCCATGCCTTCCAGTTTCCACGTCAATATTTGCTATTTGTATCTCCCCAAGGATAACACATGCTTTCTGTGTCACTCTAGTAACACTGGAACGATTGCATGCCTTCCACGTATGTGCTAGAACTTAGGGCTTTCCGTCAAGAAACACGCATGTATTATGAGTGTACAGACTTTTTCACGTAAAGAGGAAGATAGAGTGCATACGTTACGCCTAAGTTTCACTTGAGAAACGAATCTAAGACTATGATGAGTTGGTGAGTGTCATTTTATTTTGTAATTTTTCTTTTTAAAAATTGGTAAGCTATAAAGGAAACTAATAGGCAAGTCGGATATCTTGAAGGCTCTCAGCCATCACATCAATGATTTTAATTAGAATAAATTGTAGTAATAGTCCATCAACTTAAACTCAATTGGAGCAATGGTTCCTCAACTAAAAATTCATTACAATTGGTCCCTCAACTCATCAAAACGGACAGCTACGATTATTTTCGTCAACTTCGTTAGAACTTCTGTCAAAATGAGTCACATGCCATGCACATGAGGGTAAATCAAGGGGCAAATATGAAAAATCAAATAAGAAAAATTGTATCAATAGTCCCTCAACTTTAGTCCAACTCGAGAAATGGTCCCTCAACTAACCCATTGAAGCATTGGTTCCTCAACTTTAACCCAATTATAGCAATGGTCCTTCCAACATAACTCATTTTGGCAGAGTTGAAGAAAATGACCATAGTTACATGTTTTGATAAGTAGGGACCAATGGTAATGAATTTTTAATTAGGGGACCATTGCTCTAATTTAATTAAAGTTGAGGGACCATTATTACAATTTACTCTTCTAATTAAGTACCCATCTTTTTACATAAAAAAATATTATTATTAAAGGAGAGGGAGATTCGAAACTACTAAAATAATTTAGGGGAAGGGACGAATGGTGAAAACTTAACATCCTATTTATTAGGATATTGGATACATATGTGAAAACCCAACATCTTATCCATTAGAAATTGAAATAGTCATGAAATGGGCCTAGAATATTTATGAGATAATTATTTCAATTTCTAGTTTTGAATTTTCATTTAAAATAAAATGAAAATAAAATAGACTTATTTGGTAACTAATTTAGTTTTCATTGAAAACTGAAAAATCATTTGAAGGTTGTTTGGTAACTGATTTATGTGTTAAAGTTTTCATTGTATATGGAACTTTGTCCATAAAATTGTCAAATTGTGAATGTGAGGTTATAGAATGAAGGGGTATATGATGAAGAGTCCGCATCACTTTTCAATGAATTTTTCTATATCCAAAAAAATGCAATGTCAAGATAAAATTTAAGATGAAAAAAATATTAAGAAAACTATATGGGACCACGATCTTCTAGGGTCCAAGTAAGGCTGATCCGAATATCGATACCTCAAAAATCCGGTCATAGATTCACTAGCTTCGAGCAGGGCTAGATTAGACAGGGTAGCGGCGCCACTATCACCTTGTTCTAGGACAATTGGCGACGCCTGAGTGACTCCACTGAATGACCATACTTGTTCTGCAAGACACGAGATCTGACCCGGATAAGGACAATCAGATCCTCATAAGTCTTGGAGTTCCTACAATCTAGGAATTGGCGTGCACCTAAGTAATCACAACGCCTAAGAGGGTGCAATATTTACTTCTAGATATCCTCTAGTATTCTCCTGACTTAGAATGAGGATTATATACTAAAAAGGTCTATGTCCCCACAATATAAATACACTCATCTAGGATTTGCCTCTACTTACGCAATATCAATACTATAATTCTCTTGTCCACTGCTTGAGTCTAAAATTGCTTACTAACTTGACCATCAGAGAACCGTTGGCCGACACACCCCTGGTCTTAGGCTTGTTCACGGTTGTTCTCTGTTTTACATGTTACTCAAATTTGTGTCTCCACCATTCACGGCGATGTGCAAATTTAATTCCAACAAACTAGATTATAATCCTTGAAATGTTAAGATAAATTCCTTGTGCAAGATTAAAAATTGAATATAATTCTTTGACCATGTATTTATGTTAGCGCATCCATATTTCACATTCCAATTTGTTTTCAAAAATTTATTATGGGTTTTTTATATTAGCACTCCACAAAATGTTGAATGAACTCCACATTAAATTTTAATACTAAATGATTTATGTATCCTACTATGCAATGACCATTTTGATCTTATTAGGTTTTAAAAAATAAAAAGTTCTAAATACACCACAAATCACTTTTATTATTTATCTTCATCAACTATCAAAACTCCTCCCACCCTCTATTTTTTTTTTTATGGTTATTTTCAACTAGGTTTATCTAACATAATAGAAAGTACAGAACATTTAGGAAACATAAATACTATAAATTGGATGAACACAGATATCCAATAGCTATAAAATTTGTTAGCAAACCATAATTTTTCATATGAAAAATGCCTACAAATTGGTAAGAGCTTTTGGTTTCACTACACGGGCTAAATATTGCTTCGTAAGATACTACATCAAAGCACAACTTAAAAGTTCACATGTATCAAAATCACCATCGAAAATTAATAGGCTACACAAGAAAACCCTTACCTGAACAATAGAGTAGAACAAAAAACAAAATCATAAGATGTTTAATTTCTAAGATGTTAGAGCGTGATTCGGATGGTGAAGCAATAAACTCGAGTCATAGTTCAATGAGCCAACTAAGCCATTTAAAAATGAACGAAAAACAACAGAGTAGAATGAAAAAAAAAAAATCATAAGATGTTTAAAAATAAGTGTTATAAGATTTGAAAAATGTGGGGTGTATGGAGAAAATATGAGGTGTATGTTAAGAATGTGGGGGTAAGAGGGTGTTATGGGGAAGTATATGAGATGTATTAAGATAATTTTTAATTAAAAAAGCAAATGTATGGTGTATTAAGTATGTGGGGTTTCTTCAACAATATGTGGGGTGTTAATATAATAAGCCTTTTCATTAAGAAAAAAAGTTACTAGTATTACACTTTTAAAATCTCATTTATAACCTGATTTCTTATTGCTTTAATTAGATTGAACTTCACATATTTGAGCATCAACTACACTACTGTTGATCTTCCTTCAAAATTTAACCCATTGGAGAAATTGTTGGAATTCTATGAAAGATCTGACTCTCCGGAGTCATTAAGAGCCAACGTTTGTGAAAGGATTGAAGCCTTTAATGATCACTTAGACATGGAGTCCCTCTGTTGATCAATGAGGCACCGCATTGGCTCAAATTACACTATAGACAACCTAATATCTTTACTTTTGATTTGGCCAAGGAGGAGTTCCGGGTGGTGCCTCTGCCTTTCATTACCGAATATGAGTACGATTGGTCCTTCCGACATCTAGGGATTGTTGGAGGATACCTGTGTGTATCCCTGTGCAAGCATGATGGTTGTGACAATACTAATTTCTGGATCATGACAGAATATAACGTGCCTGAATCTTGGACTAATTAAGCTCTATAATTAAATATTTTCAAAACGTTTGAGCTTGTATGGTCTCCAATCTAGGTAAAGGAAAGCGGTACAGTTGCGATCGGAAAATGTTCACCAACGGACATGGAGTTGATAAGGATCGATAACCAAGAAGAGAAGTGATAGGAATTTTACCACCTATAAAAGTAGGGATAAAAACACAAAAAATACTTGCAAGAAAATAAGGTAGTTCTAGTATAAATGGCTCAAGTAATTAAGGTCGTTTTTCGCAGGAATTGAATGAATAATATGTATTTAAACTAATTCTTAGCTAATTATTTGAAAACAAAGATTGGAAAAGGTTGATTTTGAATTTAAAAATAATAAAAACGAATTTAATTAAAATGATTAAAGAAATTAGCAAAGTAAAGAAAACAAAGGAAAACGTTTTGAAAACCAAATTGTAAAAAGCCTAGGGTTTCGCCGTTCTCTTAACAATCCTATTTAGATTTACCAATTACTTATGAATTACCCATGCAACTTTGAAGGTTAGGTTTTCCTAATGCATATTCTACTTGTGGCATTCAAGCTAGAACGTATATCAAACATGTAATCCATCTGTGGCATTCAGATTAAATATAAACATGCATGGCTCATTATGCTTTGTGAAAACCCTTTGAAAAACCATGCAACCCCTAAGACGTGGCATTCGTCCTAGGTGAACTTACAACTATCACAAGAAGCAATACTCAATTCCCCGGTGGCATTCCGACTGAATTTGTCAGGCCCCGATCCCTACATACGTCCAGGATCGACACGTGACGTCACCCAAATACTCGTATAACTCACATACCTCGTCTCATGAATATGGCAATCACAATTCAAGAATCAAATTGCAAAGAAATCTTTTGTTTACCTTATGGCTGCATCTAACCTCCTCGTTAGACTGCCTACGTACCCTCAAATAGGGATCAAGCCATTCGTAGTTCATTTCCACAAAACCAAACGTTTATTCTACTAAGTTCAAGCATAAAAGCATAGCATTTCTTAATCATTTATTATAACCTGACAACATGTAATTCCTGAACTCAAGCTACATAACCAACCCCCATAAAAACATGATTTCTCTCCCATCCAACATATAAATCATTATGTCTCATCATGATATCACAATTCACAACATACATCATATTTGATCAAATTAATTAATTATGTACAGCCACGTTTTGGACCCAAATCAGCTCCAAAACTGATTCAAAATAGCTAGATTTAAAGCTTGGACTATTCTAAACACTTCTCTAGAAGGCTATGAACCCATCTTAGGTCACCTTGGGCTCCAAAAAGTGTATTTAAGCCCAAAAACGTCAATTTCCAACAATTCGCACTGCTTCTTTATGTGATCTCCAGAAAATAACTGCTTGGTAGAAAAATCCCAAATTTTGACACGAACAAGCCAAGAGACACACGTACGTCCTCCAATTTAAATCACTCCAAAATTCGTCCGTTTGATCATGTTTTTCTCCAAAGGAAGTCGAATGTTCTATATTGAAAATATAAAGCACAATATCAAAATTCTACCAAAATAATTACCAAATTATACTAAGAATAAGGTAAAATATATAATATAATATTAACTTATCAAGAAGGATAATGGCAACAATGACTATGACTAGGGTGTGGTTCGTAGTGGCCAATATACATTACAGGGGTGTTGTGAGATTCATGACATGATTGCATACAACGAGACTAATCTGGCCCAACGATTATGATGGGCTCGAATGGAAGGGAAAAAAGACTCAAATCCCATTGAAGAAAGATGATAGATAAGCAGCATGAACATCGAAAGACAATGTCTACTACTGGTAGGTCTGTGGACTGTACTCTCAATTTTCTATGTATTTTTCTTTTTCTTTTTTTTTTATTTTTTTGGTCAATTTCTATTCATTTTTCGTCTGCCTTTTCGCTATTATTCTGCTGAAAAATGAAATTAAATACTGAATTTTCAGATATGCTTCAATCCTTCTCCTTGTATTCCTGCCTGTATATTTTGATGTGCTAGTGAATATGATAATCATATAGTCGCTGCAGTAATTTTCTTAATAATAATCTTCCTTAAAGTTGGTTTTTGTGTTCATTTCCTTTTATCTTTATTTGTTTGATGCAGCACAAGTAAATTGGTTTTTGTTCCAGCCGATGCATACTTGTATTTAGTTGACTGAAGAAGTCGTATGCTCTTAATCTAAAAAAAATAATAAAAATAAATCTATATATGCTTTTGATTTGGCAAAGGAGGAGTTCCCAAGTGTGCTAGCTTTGCTTGACTAAAATCCCAGAATATATATTTGACAAATAAAAAAAAAAATCCCAGCATATGCTGTATATATAATTACTAATAGTTATCAAGTAAGTGCTCAAAACTAATTTATTTGTTTCATGCTATCTTTCTTTCAATTTTTTTTTTTCATAGAACAATTTCTAATTGCAATGCTAGTTGAAGGGCCAACTTGGTGCACATACATCTGTAATTAGCTGCTTAATCATCACCTGTAAAAAAAAAAAAAAAAAAAAAAAAAAACGTTGCAAGCATTTACCACAATTGCATTAGTCTTGAATCTTGTTGAAGACCTCAAGAAATTGGAAAGGAAATTTTTCTAAGATAGTTGGCCATGTTTAGTATTCTTCTTAGAACCAATTTTTATTTTCAAAAATAATGAATATAATATTTATTAATTTTATAACTAGATTCAAGAAGCATACCAAATGATCCCTTAGTGATTATCACATGCCTTCATAATTTCAAGTAGAAGAAATCAGAAATAACATATATATATATATATATATATATATATATATAGAGAGAGAGAGAGAGAGAGAGAGAGAGAGAGAGAGAGAGAGAGAGAGAGAGAGAGAGAGAGAGAGATCGTCAACATGGGGAGTGGATGGCATGAAGGGAAAAGGGAGAGACTCCCAAAAGCAATAGAAATGGGTGGCAAGGGAGGGAGGTAATCTCCATAATTTTCATGAAGGAGATGAAAAGAAATTATGAGGCCGCTCCCAGCTACCCATTTCCATTGGCTTCTGAGAGGCCTATCTCTCATTTCGGCTCTACCAATTCTTTGATAGTATGTTATAGTCACATGACTACTATTAGCTCCTTTAATTTATAGGGAAGCCTCAAGGGTACATAAGTTTGACGAAACAACCTAGAATCGCATGGTTTTCGTGCTTTCCAGTTTCCACGTCACTTTTTGCTATTTGTCACCATTGCATGTCTTCCGCGTCACTCTAGCTATCTTGGCACCATTGCATGCCTTTCGTGTACAAGAATGTAGGGGCTATCCATCAAGAAAAACATGTTATACGCATTATTTCACGTGAAGAGAGAGATAAAGTGCATACGTTACGTCTAAGTTTTACTTTACAATAAGAGAAACGAATCTAAGACCTTAATGAGTTGATGAGGAAGTTGTTTTTTTATAATTTAGTTTTTATTATTTTTACAAATTGGATAATGAAATATGGAAAAACTAAATTTTAAAAGAAACGAATGCACAAGTGCAAATCTTGTAAGTGTCTATTATGATATGAGTTGTAAATAAGAGTCTCCTTAATAACAAAAATGTTATTCTTACCATAATTTTGTACCACAATTATTATTTTTTTATTTTTCTTATTTTTTTAACAAATGGTATTATCTATACTAAAGGGGGATGAGGGTGGACTAAGCCTCATAATGGGCTAACAATAATGTAGTTCAAATTCGCCTTTAACAATAATCAAATCTATGACCTCTCACTTACAAAAAGAGGAATACCATTAAACCGTAGTACTAAGTGGCTTGTACCACATTTTTTTTTTTTTTACTATTTTATGTGGCAGCTTATGTGGAAAGCTACATAATTTAATGGTAATGCTAGAGAGACCAAATTTTTTTAAAATAAATTTGTAAATCAAATGATTTGTCACCAATAAGAAATAAACATGTTAATCAACATTTAAGTAATAATTTAATCATCAATAACCACATCATTTGGTTTGCAAATTTGATTTAAAAAATTTGCTTCCTATCATTATTCTTTTTTATTACTTTTGATGACACTTGGATGATGTCTGTTCTGTGACATCCCATATCATCCAGGGAAGTGATCCTTAAATGTATATTCTCATCCTTACCTAGCACGAGGCCTTTTGGGAGGTCACTGGCTTCGGGTTCCATAGGAACTCCAAAGTTAAGCGAGAAGAGGGCTAGAGCAATCCCATGATGGGTGACCCACTGGGAAGTTGCTCGTGAGTTCCCAAAAACAAAACCGTGAGGGAATGGTAAGCCCAAAGTGGACAATATCGTGCTACGGTGGTGGAGCGGGCCGGGAAGTGGTCCGCCTCGGGCCGGGATGTGACAATTTGGTATCAGAACCTAACCCTGGTCGCGTGTGTGCCGACGAGGACTTCGGGCCCCTAAGGGGGGTGGATTGTGACATCCCACATCACCCAAGGGAGTGATTCTTATATGTATATTCCCATCTCTACTTAGCACGAGGCCTTTTGGGAGCTCACTGGCTTCGGGTTCCGTGGGAACTCCGAAGTTAAGCGAGAAGGGAGCTAGAATAATCCCATGATGGGTGACCCATGTGATTCTTATATGTATATTCCCATCTCTACTTAGCACGAGGCCTTTTGGGAGCTCACTGGCTTCGGGTTCCGTGGGAACTCCGAAGTTAAGCGAGAAGGGAGCTAGAATAATCCCATGATGGGTGACCCATTGGGAAGTTGCTCGTGAGTTCCCAAAAACAAAACCGTGAGGGAATGATAAGCCCAAAGCGGACAATATCGTGCTACGGTGGTGGAGCGGGCCCGGGAAGTGATCCGTCCCGGGCTGGGATGTGACATGTTCTGTGACACAAAATTGGTGAATGAAAAAGGGTGAGAAAAAAATGAAAACAAAAACTGAAATTAATTTCAAAGGGACTTCAAAATCTGCATGGCAGATTTTGAAATTAGTTTTTGTTAACAAAGCGAGATTCTACTCTTACAAACTACATGGAGGGGGATTTGTCAATTCAAACTTAAGTGGAAAAGAAAGAAACACTATTTTAACCAACTTGGTTATGCTCAAGTCTGCGACCAATAGAGTGCAGCTGTGATGTTCTAACTATTGGAATCTAGCGAATGAAATTCCTAAAGCCTTGCATATCCATTTGAGCCATGGATGCCAATTTCTTGGAAATTGACGCAACGGGAGAGTGCAGCTGTGAACCTCTCGACATCGTTCCTCGTGTGCGTTGCGCTCAATGTCACACGTAACCTGGTCAGAAAAAATAAATGAAGATGTAAAGGACAAAGAGAAACAACATAGTACTTATGAGGTCAAATAGCAAACCATCATAAAACGAAACGAACAAGATGAGTATAACCCGAACTTGTAAATGCACTGTAGCAGAACGGAAAGTGTAAAGAAGATTTGTCAGACCTGCATGAGTTGGGTGGCACTGTTGGGGGTCTGATTGCAGTCACATGGAAGCCAGATTTTAGCAAACTCCTGTTCGTTGATGATAACAAAGTTAGATGCAGTTGTTGAATGATCTACAAATCACAGACAAACAGATAGAGTGGGAAATCGAACTGGCTGGCTTGCAGAGCCTTCTCTTCGCTCCCTACTATGAGCGATATTATGGGACTGTTTATGGGAATTCCAGTGAGAGCACGAAAGTCTTTCACCCGATTCCAAATTTCCCTTCTACGCCATGTTTCCTTTCTTGCCACAAAAACAGCAGCTGCAAAGTTCAATTTGTATTATTAACCACAGGAAGTACAACAAAAGAGGGGGGAAATGCTACAATCACACCAAGTGAACAATTGATGATAAATTACTGATAAAGTAATGGAGCGCCGGCCTGTTTGATAACCATTTGGTTTTTTTGTTTTTGGTTTTCACCTTTTGTGTTAGTGAGAAAGGGGAAATGCATAGTAGAAATGAAGGATGAAGAAGAGTGGACGACGAATTATGAGAGAGATGTATAGGGAAAGAGACAAAATGAAAACTAAAAACCAAACGCCAAAAACTATCCCATCACCCTTCTTCATCCGTCCTTTCCCCATATACTTCCCTTATTTCTCACACACACACCACCCGTAGAAAGACTACTCAACATGACAATATTATTGCATCATCCTTCTAAACAATAACACAGGGTTTCCACAAGTCTGCAACCCAAGCTTGATCCATGCTCAAGCCGGTTTGCAAGTTGGCCAAAGCTAATGTGGCAATAAGTTGCACATGTTTGAAAGCAATTATATTCAAGTAAAGCACCCTAACCAAACAAAATTATATAAATTACCATGAGCAGCAGCAGCAATTGGTATTGGCGTAGCAGTTGAAAATATAAAAGAACGACCCCTTGATTGTATGAATTGCTTCCACCTTTTGCTGTTTATATGACAATAAAGAAAATGAGTAATTACATTTCATAACTTTCCACAAACTGAGATGAAACACACAAGAATCCAATACATCGACACCTAAAGTCTGAAGTTTTGACATTGGCACCTAAAGTATGAAGTTTTGACACAAATTGCGACAGTTTTTTCCTCTATATTTATCATTTTAAAGGAATTTAGTAAATCACGAATAAAGCACATCATTTCCATTTCATATTTGCTACAACTACTGTACACCAAACATTTACAATATGTATTATTTACTAAGAAAAAGCTAGAATGAATAATTGCCTGCATGCGATGAATCCGCCATGGCAACCTGCAGCCTTACTTAAAGTCCCAACGCATATGTCAACATCACCTTCACAATTGTATTCCTCAGCCACTCCACCACCATTTTTTCCACAAACAAATGTTCCATGAGCCTGAGTAGAGGAGTATATTTTCTTTTTATCATTAATACCTTAGACCACATAAATAAAAAATGAAAGAAAACTTTTCCTGCAATATGGACATAGTTACTTGAGGACTAGTTGAATTGCGAGTGTAACTAGACAACTCAACCGTAACACAACTATTACAATTTGATGTGTACCATGTGTACAAGATTTGACAAGTTTTTTTACTAGGACTTACATCATCAATAACTAACAGAAAGTCATGCTCCCTGCGTAGCTTCACAAGCTCAGTGATTGGTGCAAAGTCTCCGTCCATACTAAACAAGCTGCAGTGAGAGACAAATGCAAGTCATGAGATAGATAACAAACAAAACAAAATAGAACATTGTATGAAGATGAAACTGAATCCGACTGAAATGAGGATATAGAAAGTAGAATCTAAAAATAGCAACATTTACCTATCAGTCACAACGACTTTCTTCCTCATTGTGCAACTTGATCTGTCAAACAACAATTGCATTTTTAGCCAACGGAGATAGTGAAGTAGATATCCAATAAGAAGAGGGACACAAAGATTTAAACCAAAAGTTTAAGACCTACAACAACGCATTAAGGTGTGTCATGTCACAATGTCTATAGATGAATATCTCTACAGATTTTTGTCGTTCAGCAAGACGAATACCATCGATTATTGATGCATGGTTCAGTGCGTCAGAAAAAATTGCAATCTTTTCATTAGTTAAAGGCATTTTTCCAGCGGACAAAAGAGAGCCAACATTTCCCAAAGCTACCATCAAGGCCATATTGGCTGCAAACCCTGTGGGACAAAGAAGGCAATCCTAGTGGATAAAGTTTAAACAAGATTTCATCAGTTTTCAGCTAAAACACGAAAAAGTAATTGAGTAAATAAAAAAAGTTCAAAACAATATTACCCAACACCTTGGACTGCCAATAAATCAAGCAATTATGTCAAAGGACTTCGCCCAAAAACTTAACTTTGTAATCATAATTCAGACGGTCATACTCAGTTGAGTAAATCATGCAAATCAAAACTGTAATCTTCATCTAGAAATGGAAAAGGTAATGATATTCATTGTATGGGGAATCCATTAGTAAAAGGGGATACAGTCTAAAAGTAAGTCTGAGGTTACGGTCCCTTGTCACCATTGTTACTTAACAGCACAAAAGGGAATGACAAAATCCAAATAAAGAGGGCAAATTAGTAGTGTATATTATCTATACAGAGCAGCTTATACCTCTTTCTTCTTTAAGTCTGCTAAGCATGACTCCAATCGCCTATGGTAATCAGTGTATCCACAAATTAAAGCAGAACCCCTCGGGCCCATTCCATGTTCTAGCGCTGCCTGGTTGAATATAAATTCTCATTACATGGTTTTAGAACATGGTTAATTAAAGATATCTTTTGAGAAGTGGTGTCCAAAAGAGAACCTTAGCAGCAGCTTTTCCAATAGTAGGATGTGAACTCAAGCCTAAATAGTCATTTCCAGAGAAAAGTAGCAGCTTTTTAAACTTCTGGGTACCTTCCTCATCTCCTAAAAACTCCACAAATGTAATTTAGACCAAATTCCAAGAAAATAATATAATGGAAAATGGTTGTATTGAACTGTACCGGAACTGGGAATGTCATGGAGCCATTTTTCGAATGTGGGTTCGGGAATGTGAACCTCCACAGACGAGCGGTCCCATGTCTGCATTTCATCGAACACGTTGAATTCATCTTCGGCAGATTTCTGTGCTTCTTGGATCGATCCATTATGGAGGTAAATGGGTCTGAGAGAACGAAGAAGCTGCAGACGATCAAGCTTGTGAAGAGCCTCTTCGGCCCACTGGTCCCAATGCCTCATCGTCTCAAGTTCTGCAATTTGCAGAGCAGAGAGAGAAGCCGGCTGCGGTAGTTGGACTGTTGGAGTAGCGCCTTCAACTCTCTTGGGATGCAGTTGCAGTTCAATTTTCAGGTTGTTCCTATCCAGCAGTAGTCTCTACTCTCTGTCATCAAATCATGGAATGCCATAAAAGCAATCCACAACAGAGAAAAAACAGCTCAACTTCGTAAAACAAAAAAACCAAAACTCAAAATTCCAATTCTGAAATTAACCTAACATTGGTTCCAAACATGGTAAGATTTCACATCAAAATTGAAAGGGAAAAACAGTAGCCAACTGACCTGGGCCGATAGAACAGAATTCAGAAGCTGTGAGAGTGAGTAAATATCGCTTGGAGTTGGAGACAAGCCAGACGACGTGTGCTACTTTGCTTCAAATGACGCACCTTCTTCCTGCTTTGAAGTCTTTGGACCCATCTTCATTCCAAACCCATCCTGATTCCTAATGCTATGTCCAAATTTTAGGGGTGGAAAAAAAACATCCCGACAAATTCCCGAAGCCGGACCGAAAAAATTCCAAACCAAAAATCTTGAAAATTTTGATACCGATCCCGAACTATTCGGTACGGGAATCGGTCTCACAATCTGACTTTTTCGATATTCCCAAACCGAATCAAAATTAAAATATATATAGTTTTAGATATTATAAACCGTTGGATTGGTTGAGAATTAATATCAGCCATTTATTCAAAATGAAACCTAACCTCACCTTCACTAACTTCTCTGCCAAACTCTTTGACCTCACCTCACCTTCACTTCCTTCCCTCCCTACTCATGTACTCCTTTCTGGTCAGATCCACAAATCTCTCTCTCCCTCCACTCTTTCACTCTCTCCCCTTTACCTTCATACTACATATAAACTCCAGTCTTCCATTTTCCTTTTGTATTTGACAACTTCCTCTACCTTTGATAATCAATACAGCCACCTCTACTTCCTTCTACTTCTCTCTTCATTAAGGTAATATTCTTGTCTTCATCTGGTAATCTTGATGTGGTGAAGTCTGTTTGCGACTTCAATTCGTTTTTAAGTTGGGCATTTGAATTCTAGGGTTTTGGATTTGGAGGTTTTCAATTTTTGAAAGTTGGGGCATTTTAACCATTTCTTGCAAGTTCGTCATTTTCTTTATTTTTCTATTCTTTTGCAGCATCAATGCTAGAAATAGCAAGCTAAGGGTGGATTCTGGATGGATTCCTCGTCGACCTGTTATTTTTCTTTTTAATGGGGCTAAAGAGCTTTTCTTGTTGGTAAGTTATTTTCATAATATTTAGTCTGGAAGTTATTGCATCATTTGCTACCAATTCAGGTTTTATATAGTTATTGCGTCTAATTGAAAAAGACGAAGGATTTGGCATAAGGTATAGCTTTGTATCTGGTTTGTAATCTGTATAGCTTTGTCGTTTTGTTACTTTAGTTTAGCAGATCTTAAGGCAATTTATGCATTGGTCACTATTTTGGGATTCTCGATTTGTCCCGAAATCCATAAACTATTTCGGGATTTCCGAAATTTGGAATTTCCGAAAATTTGGTTTGGGATCGGTCATGAAATTTTTTATTCTCGAAAACTTTGGTTTGGGAATCGGGACATGGTTTTCGGTTCGGTATCCCATACTGAACCAGCCCTATGTCTAATAAAGAGAGCTAAAAAATCAAAAGCCAAAAAATGACCTTAGCCTAAAAATTAATTCCCAATCGATGGCTGATCTATAATTTTATGGAATTTATCAAGTCATTATTTGGCCAATAGGGTATCAGGCTAGCCAAATGTAGCCACCCCAATTGCAATAATTAATTAAAATTCAACGGCTAGATTTGAAAACGTTCAACAGTAGTTTAATTAAATTAACCAACAAATTTAAGGTACAAACTTAAAACTAATAAATTATTGAGAGGACTATGTTTAGCCTTTTCGGTTGAAGATAGTATATGAGTATGACTTGATAGTGTTTGTTTAAAGATTTTATTTTGCAAGCCTATAATTCTCCATGGGGAGGCCATGTCTAGTCATTTCGGTTGGAGATGGCTTCAGTGCAAGTCTAGTGGAAAGAGTAAGGACTAAGAGTAAGATTTTAGAGGAATTACATTGACCTTCAACCAGTGGTGAGATCCAAGATTCTAACATCGGGTAGTCCTAATCAAGGTACGTTAGGTGCTAGTCGAGCGGCAGATTGTGGCCTAGCACCTATCCACCTAGACGGATCTAAGCAGAATAGGAAAATTTAATTTAATTTATTATATCATATAAATAGTATATGTTTACACATAAAAAAATAAAAATAAAAGCTATACTTGTGTTGAGAATTTAAATTTATTATTTTAGGTTTATTGTTTAACATATAACATATCAAAATATCAAAAAATTTGCTTTAACATTTTAGTGAATTTGATGTTATGAGATGAAAGTTCAAGTGATTACATGTTCGTAGCACTTTACGAAATATTGTTCAGATATCGTATAAATTTATAGTGAATTAAAAAAAAAATATCGGTGTCAAAGATATTGTATAAAAAGTATTTGTTTAGTAATACACCATTAATTTATTAATTAAATGTTAGGTGGCATAACATGATTAGACAACAATTAAAAAAGAAAAAGAAAAATGGGGAGTTAGTCACTTTAGAAATGGAGAGAGAAAGTTTTTCTTCGTTGGAACAAAGGTCTAAGAACAACAAGGCCATGATAATCTTCTATGTGTTCCTCTTCGCCTAAAATATATATATATATATATATATATATATTTGTTATTGGTTTAAAGCTTGTGTTGCACAACATGCACAGCCATGGTGGTCTTCTTTCTTCCACCACCTACCAAGACCGTTGGGTGATCCTCAAAAATCCTCACACGCGTTTCTTCGAACTTCTGGGACCAACCAAGTCCATGATGGATTCGCTTATGTCTCTTACCTTCGTGAATTTATCTTTCATACTCATTAAAGGACACGTGTGTGGTAGCAAATTTCCGTCGTCTTCAATCTTGATGAAATGTACGTACAAAACAATCAAGACCTTTGATCAAAGACCTAAACCTCAAGCGCCCACGAGGTGGGTTTTGGAGGGAATGTGGGGTTAGGCTAATGGATCTTCAATGCCTAAGTTAGTTTCTCTGAGGTGCTGGTGGTGCGAGCTAGGGCTCAACGTGCGTTAGCATGGGCCAGGTGACGACTCGGTGTATGGGCCGAATGCACGGGGGCGCTGAGCTGGGCTTGGGCTCGTTGGAGGTTAAGGAGAGGGAGAGAGGCTATGGGCACTCGCTCCCCTCTAACAAACTAGGTCGAGAGAACCTTGGGCTTGGCTAAGCACGAGAAAGAGAAAAAATGGACCATGTCATAGGGCCTGGCATGTTGCTGGGCTCCTATTATTTGGCCCGTGATGGAGGAAAAGCTAACCTTTTGGGCTGCTGAGAATTGGTTGGGGTTTGGCGTGCGGATGCTGCGCTTCTGCGATTCTTCATATATATTCTTTTTGTTTTCTTTTTCCCAAGCTGCCTTGTAAATATTTATTTTCATACTTCAGAATTTTTTAGATTTCTTCCTCTAATAGCATGAGTGACGAATATCCTCTGCCCTTGTATCGTCAAGGTGGTTCCTTCGGCAAAGTAGGTTACTTCAAGGCTGCTTATGTCAAGATCAATTGCGATGAATTGTTTTGGGCTTTCATCGAGACATACAAACATGCCATTCCATAAGGGGTTCGCGTCAAGTGGGTGAAGGATGATAGTAGCCATAAACCATGTAGTGAAGTTGCCAAGGCTTGGAATAGAGCTATCAAATTCCATCCATACTACTTTGTGTGGGGATTCACTTTTCCCACGTCGTGCTTTTCCAAGAGGTGATATGTTACATGAAGTGCGGGCCTGCTCAATGTTCCCCAAATGCTTGCATAATGGTGGTGTTCGCAAACTTAAACAAGTTCTTTGATCTAGGCTTGACCATTAATGAGTTATGGTACTTTTTCAAGATTGGCCATAAGGAAAGTGTGGGGCAACTGAAGTCTCACTAGAGGTTGTTTAATGCTTCCTACAAAGGTGATCACGAGTAGGTGAGAGATACCTTAGAGGTTAGCGAGGAGTCAGAGTTCAACTCCTCACCTGAGCTACGCATTCTGATTGAAATTATCAATGGTAAGTAAATTGCTTCATTCTTGGTCTGCTTGGAATTTTTGTTGAGCTGCCCTTGACTTTAATTTATTGATCATCCTTCTTACTTTGTCTAGATTCAAAATTTGGCTCAACTCCAAGAACTTTGTCGGATATGAAGAAAGTGCACATTACCTTGGGTATTCCTCCTGAGTACTATGAGCGGTGTTGGATGTTCAGTCCTCTTCATCTGGAGAAATGTGAAATGCCTCTAAGGGAAGAGATTAAGCAGATCAAGGAGGAAGCGTTTGCTCGTCCGATCGCCGCCGTGGAGCTTGCTGCCAATGAAAGTGTAAAGAAGAGATCTTCGTCACCTCCTTGAGAGTCGTCGATTGAGAAAAAGCCGAAGACTTTTTCTGCTGCTTGTGAGGGCCTATTTGCTACTAAAAAGCTTTTCATTGATCTGACTTATCCCAAAGGGGAGAAAAACACTGTTGAGTCTAACCTTGCAAAGTTTGTTGCTCTGAAGGTGGCCACGTCCATTGCCGAGAGGATTGCTCAACGTAAGGGTTCTATGGTGCCCCTAATGTCTAGGTTTGTATCGAAACGACCATTTGGAGCCAAGTCTGGTTTGGCTTCTGAGAAACTCGCCACTATGAAGAGTGGAAATGTGGATTATGCTGCTAAGATGGCACTAGGGCCTGTTTATCCTACATATATAACTGATTCGTTTGTTGAGAAGGAGAAGTCTACTCATGTGGATAGTTATGAAAAGTCCACCAAATCTGTTTATGAGGAATTTCCCGAGATTTGTGCACTGCTGAAAGTTGACTTGTTTGAGGACGTTAATGTATACGCCAAGTTTGTTAATAATGTTGTGAAGGTATTTCGCTCAAACTATTTTACGGAGCATCCTGCCTATTCAAGAATGTCTTCCCTGCTTACTACTATGCAGAGTATTTTGATCTTGGTAGTTGAGTCCATGCGGTTGATCTGGATGCTACTAAAGTTGCCAAGGAGGTCAAGGTGGTGTTGATGGCTCAACTTAGCTCAGCTGCTGAAAAGATTGAAAAACTCAAATATGAACTCGCTATTTTGAAAGGGTATGATGTCTCTACCCCCACTTTTGTTCAGTTGGAAAACATTCACCAAGAAGTTGGCAGTTTGAAAGCTAAGCTTAATGCGATTGGGGCGATGTTGGAAGCTGCAAAAAAGGAAGTTGATTGGTTTGCACCAATGGTTCAGGACTTTGAGTGTGTCGACTCGGAGCTTTGGTTTGCATGTTATGCCAAGGACGAGAATTTATCTTCTCGCCTAATTGTGGATGCAAATTTCCTCCTTCTTGTTCTTGGACAAAATTGCACCTATAAAACAAATAACAAGAGCCTTACGCGCCCACGATGAATTTAGGGGGGGGGGCTTTGGCCAAAGAACCTCCGATGCCAAAGTTAGAATTTTGAGAAAAAAGTGTTTGGAGAATTTAGAGAATTTAGCAAGAGGATTCAACTTGGGTTTTTGGAGAAAATGGGGTGATATTTATAGGGATGTGGTCGGCCGCTTTGGGAGAGATAGGGACCGGCCACTTATGTGGTTTTTTGGGTGTGATTCACAATTTATTAGCTAATTAATAAATTAATTGAGTAATAAATCAATTAATTAGCTAATTAACATAATTTGAAAGGAATGATTTAGGGGTTACCTTGTGGAGAGGATTTAATGAGGATGGATAAAATAGGTTTTGAATAATTATCTATTTTGGCATTTTTGACCTTGATTGAATTATGATTGTCCATTGCTCGCGCGTAGGAGTTTCAGTATTCATCGAGGGTAATTTTGTCCTTTTCACCCTATAATCCACGTGTCGCCTCCATATTTTTCTCGATTATTTTTGGCTCCACAATAATGAAGTGTCTTGTCTCAAGGATGTTGCCAATAAGCTTGAATCCAAGGAAGTGGAATTGCAAGGTACGTTGTCTGCTAGCGAGAACCTGAATCATGAATTAGATAAGTTGTAGGATTGTCACACTGGTCTTGTTAAAGAGAATGAGCAGCTGAAAAAATGAGAGGGTCAGTCACGAAGTTGCACTTGCTTCTTGTCAGACTGATTTCTACAAGCTTGGCTATGTAGACTATTTCTAGGGTAGGCCGTTGAATTATGAATTTTCCAAGAAAGAATTCGGGACTCACTCCATTTTTCCAGTGAATCTGCCTAACTCTCATTGAGGCTACCTTTGGTGGAGCAATTGAGGGCGAGACTGTCCAGGTAGAGGTGACTAAGGATGAAATGATGGAAGCTTTGGCTACTGAGAGCGATGTGGTTGCTGAAGGCATGACAATCGAGGATCCAATGATCGTGCAGGTTGTCAATGAGTAGTCTTCCTGCTCAGACTTAGGAATTTTCTTGTTTCTTTCCTTTTGCTCTGCTTTGTTTGAACTTTGTTGGCATTTGAGCTAGTTTATCAATTTGCTAGAAATTTAATAAACTAGTTTCTTTGCTTTACTTAATTCTTGCAATTTCGCTATGTTTTTGCAAAACTTTACCGTAGGACGGGTGGGTGGGCGAGCTGCTTCGATGAAGCAATCGATCCCACGCAACCACTTTAGGTTTTAGTTTTGGCTTGAGGGCTTCAAGAGCCTTGCTTGCTTGGGGCGATTTGCAAAACTTTGCCATAAGACGGGTGGCTGGGCAAGCTGCTTCGACAAAGCAATTGATCCCACATCATCACTTTAGGCTTTAGTCTTGGCTTTGATGCCTCAAGAGCCTTGCCTACTTGAGATAATTTGTAAGACTTTGCCATAGGACGGGCGGCTGGGCGAGCTGCTTCAACGAAGCAGTCGATTCGACATCGTCACTTTAGGCTTTAGTCTGTCTTTACTAGTTCCCAGTATTCATGTTCTATTGCAAAAATGCTAATATGATTTTTCATCTTTAAACACTTAGGAAAAATTGTTCTGGACAACAATGTTTCCACGATGATTTTCATCAATGGGGACATACCAAAAGCAGCGCCTTACAAATGAATAGGCTTCTCAGAAGTCTCAAATAAGTATAAGGTTTATTTAACATGTTGAAATTGATTGTGAATGTAAAAAAAAAAAAAAAAAAAAAAAAAAAAAAAATTAAGTATATGTGATAATTTTTAAGTTTTGCACCAAAACCTATTAACTATTCGACCTATTAACCATTTGGAACAAGTCTTTTGATTCATACTTCAGCAACGCAGGTTTGAATTTTATAGAGCTATGTTTTATGAAATTTTTTTCATGATTATTATCCGGTTTAGAGTTATTGTTAATTAACGAAGAATTGTTTCAATTAGGGTTATCTGAATTATAAATTTGAACTATGGGTGAAATGGATTTGTGTTGGTGCTATGCAAATTGTTAAGATTGTTGAAGGTACAAATGACCATTATTTTGATTGATATTGATATCATGTGCCTACGAAAGACGCACCTTTTCAAGATCCTGCAACTGCTGAGTTTGTTCCCTTGGAGACAAAGACATGCGTGCTGCCATTGAGAGTAAGTCTAAGGATGAAGATTTAGAAAATGATGCTGTCTCCTATCCGAACAAGGTCCAGAAGAAGCTGATCCAACCCAAACTTAGACTCTGCAGCATCAACCATACCTTTGTACTTATCTCTGCAGCATCAACCATGCTTTTGTGCTGTAGGTTTCAAGATAGTTTGCCGCTTGAGGCTCCTGGAATCTACTCATTAAACAAATTTGATGTTTCGATTCCACTGGTTTTACTTTGTACAGAAAATTAAATGGGTGGATATAAAAGAAATTTAATCTTGCCATCACACTTTAACGTCTTTCAAGTTTGGAACTGTCCTCAACATACCACCTGAGGTGCAGGAAATGGAAAGAATGGAGCTCAAATGAACTGGGTCCAGTGTTTGTGTGTCCAGTATTGGTCTTTGTGGGTCTGGGCCTATGAATATATTTCAGGGTTTACTTGTCCTGCTCCCATGTAATAGTGTCCTCTTGTCGGCAATCCAGAGTGTCTTAAATTATTAGTCAAACATATTCTCATTAGTCCAAAGTTTTTCTTTTAAACTCTTTTTTTTTTTTTTTTGTCTATGGGGAAAGACTACTCAGGAGATGGTACCATCAACGTTAAGCCTGCATCATGTCACTACAACTATGGTCTAGTGGTTTCTTTTTTGTTTTAACTTACAAGTTAGGTTTTAGTTCAATTTTCAAGAATAACAAGTTTCACAACACATTATTATGACTTGTCAATTGGGTGACTTAGCGTAAATTCTTCAGCCTTTAATATAAAATATGATTTTATCAAAAAGCTGAAACAAATGCAAGCATAAGTCAATGCTCCAAAGTTTGATTCGATTCTGTTGGATGCCCCAGTGAATTCAAAGCATGTCATGAAATTAGCTTCTCTTATGTCGAAATTACATATTATAATAGCTGATGTCAACTCATTCAACATTGTTTTTAGTTATTCAAACTATCCTTGTTCATGATGTTTAAATTTAGTATTTCATCTAACTAAGAAAAAACAAATGTTGTTCATGATTTTTAAATTTAGTATATCACTAGACCAAATGGCTTATGCCAACAAAGCGAACATGCAATAGTCCGATTTCAAAGGTCAGAGAAATTAAAATTTAAAACAGCGAATATACGCGTACTATCTAGCCACGCAATAAAAAACACTGAAGGAATAAAACAAAGCAAGCAACTCTCACTCTCAAAGATTGGCTGGAAGAGTCCGCAATAAGGAGAAAACTGCATGCATGACTCGGCTGGGCCGCTGGGATTACTGTTGATTTGGATGCTTTGGATTCCTGCAGCTTGCAAATAATTACAAAAACTTGTTCATAAAATGTGACTCCTTGACGAGGAAATTTGGCACACTCCATGCTTGACTGCTCCTTCAGTGACCCACTTGGCCAATAACAAGCCAAAATTTGACCTGGTGCGAAAGAACCGTGCACGACAGAGACTACATAACGAAAATGAAATGGTCCTCTGTATATAAATCATAAGTCGCTTATTGGTAGATATAGGTTATAGCTAGTGGAGGTGTGACTTCGAACAACTTGATTTGATTCGATTATATAGAACGGATGAAGGGACACCTGTTATGCTTACTGATTAATTTGTTTTTTTGTCAACCGTGTATATATGATAAATCAGCCAATATTCACGTAGAGGAATACATATACATGAGGATTGAGAATTACAAAAATACTATTTATCTAGTTTTGTTATTCACTACCCTCTTGTCACGTAGTCGTGTGACAATTGGCCTTTGTACGTTAAATTAAAGTTTTATTTTTTTAAAATATTTTTTTACAAAATAAATTAAAATTTTTAAGTTTTTTCTATATATATATATATATATATTATTAAAGATATTTTTGAAAATAAATTAGAAGTTAAACATAAACCACCCACTAACATGGAGTTTTGTTATTTGTTGAATTATTTTAACTCCTTTTAATTCAATTGTAAATTTAAAACTCTTGAGGGGCAATTTATGGTATTTTAAATGTTTTACCATTTTAGGGTGCTCCCTTTATATATACTAGCACGTTGCCGCACAAACCGTTAGAATTGGCCTTTTTTATATATATTTTTATTTAAATAACTAATTTATATTTTATTATAAAAAAAAATTAAGCAAAAATATGAAACCACCCACAAATGTGAGAGTTTTTTTTTTCTTTTCTATATTTTAAATTTTAAATTCTTCAAATTTAAAATGTGGTGAATTATTCAAATGTAATTTTTGAATGTTCACTTTATATATAGAGCTGCTAGACCTAGTCCATTATCTTATTTCCCCACCCATTTTATAATCTCACCCACCATAAAAAGTTAAAAAATTGAAATGTTATTTCCTACCCACTATTATTCCTAAAATAACCCTCAATATATATACACGCACAGAGGAAATCGAAGTGATCCCCAAATTTTTATAAAAATGGGGATTAGTTGTGGGGTCCACACTACATTGAACTTTAACGATATGAAGCATAGATCATCCTTGCAAAATATTAGCCAAATCGAAAATGTTTAAGACATCCAATTAGGTTTAAAGAAATTAACGAATACTTGTTATATAAGAAACAATGTAATTTTATCCTGATAATTAAATAAGAAAATGGTTTCGGATTGAATTGAATTTTTGTAAGGATGATCTATGAATCGAGACTTACAAAATAGATTGTTCGGATCGTTGAAGTGTGGAGTGAGCCTCACACCTAATTCCCATTTTAAAAAAAAAAATGGGAATCGATTTACATAAATTCCCAGTTAAATATTAAATCATAGCCAGAGAGGTATGCGAATTCAAATGAAAAACCACAGAGCTATGCAAATTTAAATGAAAAGTTCGATAGCGATAAATTCAATTATACGGTTTCGACAAATTCAAATGACTAACACATAAAATTAATCTTCTACCTCTTCAGTGAAAACATAAGATTCTACTTCGTCCATAAAACATCACCTTCTACATCTTCAATAAAAACGTCATCTTCTAAGTTCATTCTTTTTGCTTTCTACGAATGAAAAGAGATGGGAAGATGAGTTAGGGTTTAAGGTAGATAAATTGTCAAAACAGAGTGTGAGAGTTATCATGCCCAAACCTTTCTTTAAAAAAAATAACACAAAAGAGGGTAAGTAGCCATTTTAAAAATGGACAAATATGTAATTGAAAAATTCATTCAAAGATGAATGGGAAGATAAGACATTAAGGTGGGATATATAGATATTAGATTAGCTAATATGACCAAATTATGTCCAATAATTAAGGAATTATAACTCTATCCCACACTCATGACAGTCCTAATGTGTGAGCTAAATGCCTTAGCATTGAAGCCATAACTCTAAAGTTTTTGTTAATACCGTAACTCTAACGTTAACACACCATCAAAGTGGGAAACGTGTATATTGAACTTAGAAAAACATAAGGCCTCGTTTGGTATAGATGATTGTATTGAAATGGATAAGTCAGTAGTTTTAAGGTAAAACTTAAAATGCAGTAATGAAAATTATGGCCAACTTGGAGGTAGGAGAAGAATTTTTTATTTATTTTAATTAACAAACAACATTATTTACACTAAAGGGGTAAGAGAGTATGCTAAGTTTCACAATGGGCTAGCAATAATGTGGTTCAAATTCACCTTTGGTGAAAATCAAACCTAAGACCTCTCATTTACAAGTAAAGAGGAACATCACTAGATTGTAGTACTAAGTGACGATCGGAGAGGAATTATTCAAGAAGAATACTCATTCATTCCAATCATTTATAAAATTGAGAAGTATCCTTCGCGTCTAATTACCTCAATATAAAGTTTGCTCGACAAACATGTCGTCGGGCATATGTTTAAAACCAAAATAAAAAATATATAAAGTTTGCTCAACGAAATTATTCATCAGGCTAATTTTGTTCATTTGTTTTAAAAAAAATCGTTTTCGAAACAATATTAATAGGAAATAACTATTTAGTTCTAATTATAGTAACTTAAAATGCTAAAATCAATGACAATTTTTAAATTTATTTAATTACATTCAAAATAAAATTCTTCGTACAATTATGTTACAAAAACTAAACTAATAAACCTAAGCAACTTGGGTACGTGGGTGCTGAGGTGGCTAGGGGAATGGCGCCTAAAGGTCGCTCAGGGATTCAAGAATGCGAATGCTAGAAACAGACAAGGATTGGGCTATCCCAGCAATGTAGAGGCACACTGATTCTCAGTCACGCGTAGTAATTTCTTGCTCGCAAGCATCTTTTTCTCCCAATCGGGCCCCGCTTCTTCTCTTTGGAGTGTTACCTCCATCTTATTCTCTTTAGCGCGCTAGTTCCACCTCCACCTGCTACAGTCTAGAAGACGATTCGGTCGAAGGATGAGAGCTTGCTGAACAAAAAACCCCACTAATGTCCCAAACCTGACTCGCTCCTAGGCAGCTGAGTTTCTTGCCTTTCCATCGCCCAAAATCGTCCATCAACAACTGTAGAGACACCTTGATCAGGTGTTAGCTCCTCCATAGGCACGTATGTTGCTCCTAGTAAGGGTGGGTCCAAAAAACTAAAAACCGAAAAAAATCGGACCAAACACCGAACCAAAACTGAAAAACTGTAAAAAAAAAAAAAAAAAAAATAAGGGAAAAAAAAGAAAACTAAATTGAACCGAACTGTATTGGTTCGGTTTCGGTTTGAAGGTTCGAAAACCAAACCGAATCAAATCCTTTTACACTTAAGGAATCCTTTTAGAGTAGGAAGAAGAAGATGGGATTTAGTCATCCTTAACACCACCTTAACCTTCTTGGACATGTAAGTATAACAAACAAGGTGCTGATATTTTACTTTAATAAAACAAGTGAATTAGACGGTGTAAACTTCGAAGCACCCCCTTTAATAATGACATGCCATTTAACATTATAGAAGGTCTGCAGCAAAGCCCCTTTTACATGATATCCTACTTTTTGGGCCCAAAATATTATTGTTGGGCCGAGCAGCAGGATGTGCTCGGCCCAAGGTAATGATAAATACTATGGGCCGAATAATAAATCCCGGGCCAGCTGGCAGGGTCGGCCAAATCCTATCCTAAGTAGTCCGGATGAATAGAAAAGGTCGAGGAAGTCCTGGTGCGACCAGGATTCTCGACAGGCAAGGAATGGAGTCCCGAAAAGAAGGAAAATTCAGAATCCCACTAGGAGTAGGAGGCGAAATGGGACAAGGACTCCCAATCCAAATCAGAATTGGTTTCAAGGAATGGGGCACTATAAATACAAGAAATCATACAACAGAAAAACCCCTTCAAATCAGCATACAATTGCCTTGCGCAAAACCTCTCAAACACCTTGAGATTTTTCCTTTTCTTTTCTTGCCGACACACCTTCAGTTTGGATAAACAGCACTGTGGAAGCACCCGGCGAGCATCTTCAGTTTGGATAAACAGCACTGCTGCCGCAGAATCAGCCGACCAAGAAGCACCTTCAGTTTGGATAAACAGCACTGCGTCGAGGTCGACCGGTTATCTATCTAAGTCTCGGTCGAGAAGGGTTTTCGAACCTTTGTTGGCAGATGTCACCTTACTAGCCTTCTCGACATAGTTAGGTGTTACGAATTGCATTACTCAGCGTACTGGACGCCGAGTGGTTTTATGATTGGATACTCGCAAGTGAGTTTCAGGGTTCGGCATTCCGACGGCCGAACTACGTTCACCATCAAGACATACATCACGTTTGAGTACTTGTGCCCATATAGTTTGGTCTCGATTCGACGTGCTTATACTCTTACGAATATAATCACAGTGACCGAATCGGGCTCCGACGATTTGTGAACTCCGCAGAATTAGCAGCCTTGTCTTCAGGCTGTAGAACCCAGAGACCGAGAGCGTTCCTTCCTCGGTCGCAATCGCAAGATAGAGAAGTCAACGACGCGCCCAAAGCGACATCAGCAAATTTTACTCCTCGGCCAAGCTCGACCGACGAGTTGGCACGCCCCGCATCCGACCGAAGGACATAGTTAACTTATTAGTTACTCGGCCTGCGCGCCACGTAGGTTTTTGTAATTTTTAGAGTCAACATTTTGGCACGCCCAGTGGGACCTTTGTGCTAAACCTTCGGAGTTCATGACCGTTGAAACACGGTCTACAAAGAAGAAAACAACCATGGGAAAGTCAACAACTGACTTACCAGTGCAAGGCCTTGGACAGGATTTGCACCCTACAAAAAATCCGATCATTGTTGCGCCACCCGAGGCCACAAGTGTGACACGGCGAGAAAATGAAATTTGTCTCGGCAGACAACCTCACAACTCAGCGATCCCGAATCAAACGGCGGGCATGTTTGTAGAAGGGATCGTGGAAGATTGCGACGACGATGGTGGGGAAGGTTCTGATCCACCAACTAGGACATTCCTTTGGAAACGACTGGATGAAAAATATCGTCAGGTCGAGCAGTCGATTGGTCAAAAGATGAATGATTTGCTAGAAGCAATACGAAGTAATAACGATACACATACCAGAATGCTTGAACTATTGGTTTGTAAAGCCTTCGAAGATGGCCAGGTCGGCCCACCTCGGCAGCTTTCGACGAATGTGCCAATACCAGCCGAGAGAGGGTCTGCCCGGCCGCAACCAATCACCTTAGAAAGAAGAGGTGAACCAGAAAATAGATCCGAGGGACCAAGTCAGGGAGAAGAAGCCGCTTCCGTAAACATGACCGAAGTCCAGAGAATGATTGATTCGGCCCTGAAGAAAGGGCCAAAGTTTCCAAAATTCATCCATCCATACCCGGCTTTTGTAGAAAGGTTTGAATACCCTCGAGGATTTAAGATCCCTGATTTCAGCCTCTTCGCCGGGGAATCATCTTTATCCTCACTAGAACATGTGGCTCGGTTCACAGCGCAGTGTGGAGACGTCAATAGCGATTTCTACAAGTTACGGCTGTTTAATTTTTCACTGACAGGCTCAGCTTTCGCCTGGTACATTAATCTCCCACCCAACTCTGTGCAGAGTTGGGAAGAGTTAGTCGAAAAATTCCATGAACAATTTTATCGGCCAGGGATGGAGATGTCCGTATCGTCGCTGGCCAGGATGGCTCAAGCATCCGACGAATCTCCAATGGAATACCTAACAAGGTTTAAGTCGGCCAGGAATTGGTGCCGAGTACCACTACCCAAAGTGGAATTCGTCAGGATCGCCCTCAACGGATTAGACGTGGGGTACAAAAAGAAATTCCTGGGGGCAAATATCCGAGATATGTACGAACTTGCTCAACACGTTGAACAATATGATTATCCGCTCCGAGAAGAAAAGATATTAAAGTCACCATCCCGGGGGACGTTGTATAAGAATCCCACAGTTAGTTATGCATCGACCGAAAGTGAAGACCCTCAGTATGCTAGTGTGGATGCGGCCGAGATAATAATAGACAAACCCTATGTTTGCAAGGCTTTGGCGCAAGTAAATTCCAAAGACACCAAAACCCGTTTGGCCGCCGAGGACATGAGTAAGTCATCGAAAGTATACACTTTTGATATCACCAAAGCTGATGCAATTTTCGATAAATTATTGGCAGCAAAAATCATCAAGCTTCGGCCGGGACATACTATCCCTAAGGCCGATGAATTAAAGGGAAAGATATACTGCAAGTATCATAATTCTAATAAGCATGCAACCAATAATTGTGTTGTGTTCCGAGACACAATTCAAAGTTGGATCGAGAAAGGAAAGTTGAAATTTCCGGAAAAGTAGATGGCGGTCGACGTCAATCCCTTCCCTTCAACAACGATTGGTATGGTGGATGCTCATATCCCTAAAAACAAAGGGAAGGCCGAATACGTCCCGGTGCAGCATATCCATCAACGGAATGGCCGAACAAGACTAAAGCTTGATTTGTTTTCAAATGCACCACCTGTGGAACAATCAGGGCCACCTGCCGATGATCCTATGACGAGATCAAGTCCCGATGGAACTCATGAATCAACAGTTTTATGTGATCATTGTAAAACACTAGTTGAACCTGGGAAGAAGACATCTTCAACACCCCCCCACGGCCCCTGTAACATCACCGAATGGACTTGGTAACGGTCCACGACGTCAAGTTTTTGATCGACTCGGCCCACAAGTACGGCCGAAAGACCAGACCTCGGTCAGGCGGCGTCTGGATTTCGACGCACCTTTCTACAATGAGGATTATTACTCACGCAATACCAACAGTTCGGGCTCACCAGCCGATCGCAAAACTTTCAAACCACCCAGGACATCGGATCAACGCTGGTACAGTTACAATTCTCCGACTGGCTTATATACGGCGCTGTCCAAATCCCAAAAACATCGTCGTCAACGGATAGATTGCATGGCTCGGCGACGAGAAGCGCAGGCCAGCCCGGCCAACCAGTGGCAACCAAAGAAGGCCGTGAAAGACATTAGCGAACGGCCAACCCCGACTATCATGACCGAGTTAGCCGAAGGGAAGAAAGTAGCAGCTACCGGTTTCGAAACCACCATTGAGGAATCTGAGAAACGTATTAAGATCCTTCTCCGGCCTGGGGAAACGAGAGCTCGTCTAGAGTACTTTAGACAAGAGGCCGAAAAGAGACTTTCTTCGTTACCACCGCGCGAGCCGTTTATTAAAATACGGCGCAACTTACACCCTCCATTCCTCGATGAATCCCTGGAATACATGCGAGAGTTTCATAAGAAATACTCCGCCAATGACTTGTACGGATTACCCAAGGCGTGTCAGGAAGCCCTCGACTTAGCTTTAACTTGCCCTGATGCCGAGCAAATTATCCAGAAAACTACCGACCCAGCAATTAAAGCTAGGTTCCAACATATACGGGAGGCTCGGGTCCTTGGTTTTGAGGTCGATCCCTATACAGACATCGACACCGCCGAATTACCCTTTTCGCTTGAAAACCTCCAGCATTTACGCTATCATTTCGAAGTTTTCTCGGCTGTATCGCTTTTCGGCCTCACGACCGACGAGGAACAACGGATAGCACGGTTGGATACATATCTAGACACGAGGAACGCCCGTATTGCCTATGAAGAACGAGCTTGTGTAGCCAAGGACCAACGTAAATCTTCGGCAGTCAACATCATCGAGGGAAGTAGCCCACCCGCACTCGATTTGGTTCCCACGTCTCAGATACCGGTTCTTACCAAGGAACTCAAAAGTTTAATCGAGGATGTTCTGCAGAAGACGACGACCACGATCCAATGGGTCCCTCGGTCCTCGAACATATGGAGATCAGTATGGTCTACGTCCTACCAGCTGAATTCCAGCCAGGTACCCACCAGTCGAATTTCTTGGACGGGGACGTAGTTGCCGAGGAAGCAACACAAGTAGACTTCGTCGCAAACGACGACGACAAAGAAAATCGAAGCGGGGACAATCTTAAGGCAGCTTTGGCCGAGCTATTTCCCCGCTCCCCCTTGGTTAATCTCCAACACCTGAAGCCGTTATATGTCACGGCTCACATCGAAGGGTTTCCCATTTCGAAGGTGTTTGTCGACTGTGGAGCCACAGTTAACATTATGCCAATATCCGTCATGAAGGCTTTACGCCGTTCTGATAATGAACTCATTCCGTCAAGGATCACTATGAGCAACTTCGTTGGTGACAAATCTCAGACCAAAGGAGTGCTCCCGTTGGAAGTGAGCATTGCCGGGCGTCAACACATGACGACATTTTTTATAATTGATTCCAAGACCGACTATAACGCATTACTTGGCCGCGATTGGATCCACCAGACCAGTTGCATTCCTTCATCACTATACCAAGTCCTCATCTTTTGGGATGGCAAATCGGTCGTAGTCCACCCAGCCGATAACCAACCATTTGAAACCAACATGATTCAGGCTCGCTATTACGATGATCACGTCGGCTACATCACCCTCCAAGACCTTAACGAGGATGGGCGGCCGACGAGAATTTCAGTACAGAAAGTGATTGAGGTCGGCGCCGAGATTGTCCAACAGGATTCGGCGAGATTTGGCTTGGCAGATTTAGTCATCAATGCCGATGATTGAGCACACCACGCAAGAACGGCGTCAGGCCGCGGTTTCATCTACAATAGAACGTCTGCTGGCCCATTGGTACGCCATTACCAAGCAACCACATTCTGGCATCAATTTAATCGAATTTCTGGCCGAAGCGGATAACGGCCCCGTTCTATCTTTCGATAAAGTTCAGGCTGCGCCGGCCGAACTCAAAGACCATCGGCCTCAAGTTAAGGACCCGCTAGAAGAAGTTAACGTAGGCACAGCCGATGATCCTCGAACATTGTTTATTAGCGCGTTACTCCCACCGTCTATGAAAGTCGAACTTCGGAAGTTACTCCACAAATTTAAAGATTGCTTCGCGTGGAGCTATCATGAAATGCCAGGCCTCGACCGAAACCTTGTGGAACATGAGCTACGCATCAAGGAAAGATGTAAGCCTTTGCGACAACCCCCTCGCCGATTTTCGACCGAAGTACAACTCGGCATTAAAGACGAATTAGTTCGGCTTCTAAAGGCTGGGTTTATTAGGACCGCCCGGTACGTCGAATGGTTGGCCAATATCGTCCCAGTTTTGAAGAAAAACGGTGCACTTCGCATTTGCATCGATTTCTGTAATCTAAATCTGGCTACTCCTAAGGACGAATATACAATGCCTATCTCAGATTTATTAATTGATGCCGCAGCTAATCATGAGCTGCTATCTTTTATGGACGGCCATGCGGGTTACAACCAAATTTTCATCGCCGAAGCCGACGTCCACAAGACGGCTTTCCGTTGCCCTGGGGCACTTGGTACTTACGAATGGGTAGTCATGCCATTCGGCCTCAAGAATGCCGGCGCCACATACCAACGAGCCATGAATATGATATTCCACGACTTAATCGGTACAATCGTCGAAGTTTATATCGATGATGTGGTCGTAAAATCTAAACGCCGTCAAACGCACCTGGACGATCTGCGGCGAGCGTTCCTTCGCATGCGCCGGAACAACCTCAAAATGAACCCGGCCAAGTGTGCTTTCGGTGTTTCGGCCGGTAATTTCCTAGGATTTTTGGTGCACCACCGCGGCATCGAGGTCGACGAAAATAAAGCCCGCGCCATCATTAGCGCTCCACCTCCGACGACAAAGAAACAGCTCCAGTCGTTACTCGGACAGATTAATTTCCTCCGTCGTTTCATCGCCAATTCGGCCGGTAAGATGAAGGCATTCTCTACGCTCCTAAAACTTAAGGATACCGACAAATTTGAATGGCGCGAAGAGCATCAAACTGCATTTACGCAAATCAAGGTGGCCCTTTCCACCCCACCCGTGCTAGTTCCACCCTGTCGCAACAAACCCCTTAAATTATACATTTCGGCAGCCGCTGAATCCATTGGTTGTCTCCTCGCGCAAGATAACAATGTCGGGCGTGAGCAAGCGATCTTTTATCTTAGCCGAAATCTGAATCCGCCAGAGGTCAATTACTCCCCTGTCGAAAAACTTTGTTTAGCTTTGTTTTTTGCTGCATCCAAGCTTCGGCATTACATGCTCCCATCAGTCACGCAGGTCATCGCCCAAACGGACGTAATTCGATACATGCTCACTCGGCCCATTGTCAAAGGCCGAATAGGGAAATGGACGCTCGCTTTATCCGAGTTCAGCCTTCAGTATGTACCCCAAAAGGCCGTCAAGGGGCAAGCTCTCGCCGATTTCTTGGCCCAACACCCTTCCCCTTATAGTTATGAGGGAGGCGACGTCGACATCGGTTTAGTCACCACACGCGATAGCCATTGGACTATGCATTTTGATGGTTCCAGTACTTCGGCCTCGGCGGGTATCGGTATCGCCATTCAGTCACCTGACCACTGCCGATGGTATTTATCTCTCAAGTTAGACTTCAGCTGTACCAATAATCAAGCCGAATATGAAGCTTTCATTATCGGCCTCCATGTTTTACATGATCTGCGGGCACCCCGCGTTCTCGTCCTTGGTGATTAACCAACTGAACGGCGTGTTTCGTTGCATGAGTTGTACTTTAGCTCCCTATCACATGGTCGCTACCTAACTGGCCGAGTCGTTCGAACGGATTACATTTGAACACATTTCACGTATCCACAACACAGACGCCGACGAACTTGCCCAGATCGCCTCCAGAGCACAACTCACGGGGGCAAACTAGGTCGAATTGTGGGAATTGTAAACATGGGTCAACGCTCGTACCCCGCCTTGATCAATCAGCAAACTCTTCAACGCGCGCACGTAATACGTACAAGGGTAATGTCGCTCCCATCCCTACTAGAACGAGGAGATCCCATAGAAGTATGTGTCGTCGAAGTAAAACCAGATGATTGGAAAAAGACGATGTTACGGTACCTCGATAACCCCAATGGGAAACACGACCGAAGAACGAATGTGCTCGCCATGAATTACGTGTTGTATCAAAATGAATTATATCGCAAGGGCGAGGATGGTTTACTACTATTGTGCCTCGGCCCACACGAGGCTGCCCAAGCAATGGCCGAGGTACATGAAGGAATTTGCGGGGCACACCAGTCTGGACGAAAGATGCGCTGGTTGCTCCGACGACACGGTTATTTTTGGCCCAATATATTAAAGGATTGCATCGAATATGCACGGAGATGCGTATCATGCCAAATTCATGGACCTGTGCAGAGAGCCCCGGCCGAATTACTACACTCGGTTACTAAACCATGGCCGTTCAGGGGTTGGGCAATGGATGTAATTGGCAAAATCACGCCATCATCAGGGGCAGTGAAACACGCGTGGATAATTGTAGCAACTGACTATTTCACTAAGTGGGTCGAGGCAAGGTCATACGCCGAATTAACTGCTAAAGAGGTATGCAACTTCGTAGATGAGAATATTGTGACCAGATTCGGCGTGCCAGAAACGATCATAACTGATAATGGCACTATATTTACGGCCGATAGGTTTAAGGAATATGCGGCAAGATTGAATATCCGACTCGAGCAATCTACGCCGTACTACCCACAGGCAAACGGGCAGGCCGAGGCAAGCAATAAAGTGTTGATCGGCATCCTTGAAAAAATGGTAAAAGAGAAACCTGGGTTGTGGCATTTGAAGTTAAATGAAGCATTATGGGCATACCGAACTTCACCCCGGTCGGCCACTGGAACTACTCCTTACGCGTTAACTTATGGACACGACGCTATGTTACAGGTCGAATTGAGTATAAGCTCGTTGCGAGTAATCGAGCAGAGTGATGTGTGCAGTATTGAATATAGTCAAGCGATGTGACAAGAGTTAGAAGACTTAGAAGAAAGTCGAATCGACGCGGGTAACTTATTGGTAGCACAAAAGAAAATTGCCGAGCGAGCGTATAATCAGCGTGTAAGACAAAAAACGTTCGGCGAAGGAGAATTGGTTTGGCAAACTGTGTTGCCTGTTGGAATTAAGGACCCCAGATTTGGTAAGTGGTCGCCGAATTGGGAAGGGCCATTCATCGTTCACAAAGTCCTCGGCAAGGGGGCATATCATTTAAGAGATCGGACGGGTTCAGTTCACAAATTGCCGATTAATGGAAAGTTTTTAAAGAAGTACTATCCAATTACATGGGAAATCCAAGAGTAAGACCATTGTATTGATAACAAAAGAATCATTACAAGAGAACAAATACAATGATTAAATTCCTAAGGGGTCGAGGGGAGGAAAGTCTCAAGGGCAGCTTTTAGCTCCAACCACTTCGCTTCACCTAGGATGATCTCAGCCTGCCTGGTCTTCTTGTTGAACTGCAACTGCTGGACATGCCGTGCACCAGCAGCGAAGGCCGTTAGCCGAGCCTTGTTGGCCTCGAAGTCCTTCTCAAGCTCGGCAGCAACAGCAGACCTTTGCCGTTGAAGGTCAGAAATTTGACGCTGGAGGTCAGAAATCTGGCGATCAAACTCGGTTAGCTTCGCCTTCTTAGCTTTGATTGCCTCCATCTCAGCTCGGCCGGCCTCTTGCGCGACCTTGGCAGCCTTCAAGTCATCCTCGGCTTGAAGGGCTCGCTCGAAGATGTAGAAGTGTTGCCGAGTCCGCTCAAGGAGGTCGGTAAGAAAAGAGATATTCTCCGTGCTCAGGTCACCACCGCTGGCAAGGTCATTGAGACACTCTCCAACGGAGTCAAGGCCCTTGCATAGAAGAGCTTGGGAGGCAGTCAGAGACAAGACTTCGTGCAGCTTCACGAAGACTTCGGCCTCGGGCACGGCGCCCGCTGGTTCGGCAGGAGCAGCAGAAGAACTGGCCTCCCCGGTCGTGCTCTGAAGAAGAGCGTCGAGCTCCACTTCCCACGATGGCTGCACATGAAAGGAGAACTTTGTGAAGGAAAGTAAGACGTCGTGACATAATGCATAAAGAAAAAAGGGGATTGTTTTAGACCTGCCGAGAGGAGACTTCGGCCATGCCCTCTGGGTCATTGCTCGAACCCAGGGAACTTAATGGCCGAGCCCAGTGCCTTAGACCGCTACGCAATTCACGCGGCCAATGAAGGTCATCTACATTTGATGGCCACGACGGCGGCCAGGAAATATAGACAACGCCCCTCGGCGCATAAAATTGCCGGTGAAATGAATGTTCGGGCACCTGACATTTAATAGTTTTTTTTAAAAAAAAACATGTGTCACGAAAAAAAAAATAAAATTCAATACAAAAGAAACGAGACTTACAAAGGCCGAAGAGACTTCCTGTGGAGGAATGGGAGGGTCTTCATCCTGCGGATGGATCGACGTTTCGGCCGTGGCCTCAGGATCGGCCATAGGCCTCTTGCCACGATCCGCCGCAGGAGAACGCGGTCGAGCGGTCGCCTCGACGACCGGAGGAGGATGGACGGGAGGAGAGTTGATTGGTCGACGACGGCGTTGCAGCGGGACTTCGTCACTCTCGCTCTTGACATCCTGAACAAAAAGAGAACTTTTAGCATTACGACCAGAAACCTAAAGAAACAAGTGGAAGCAGAATTATACCTCCAAAACGACCGTTGGAGTCGAGGGTGCTTCGGCAGGCACAGCCAACGCCACGACTGGTTCCAAAGCTGGAGCGGGTGCGACGATTGGATCGGCCAGGGAGACGGCTGGAGGAATCGGGGTTGGAGATGCCGGGGCAGCCGGCACAGATGGAGAGCCGGCAGGAGCTGGCGTCCCAGTAGTGTCACTAGGGACGACATGAATTTCCCGGTCGCCCTTCTTCGCCAATTTCTTGACGTGTTTAGAAGGGCTAGGGGCCTCCTCCGCCGGCTCGGCCCCTCGGTGGGGGCGTTTGGTAGGGACAGGCCGCTCGGTGACAAGGGTCCTCTTCGTGGGCACCTTCTTTGCCCTTGCCACCGCGGTGACCACTTCGACCGTCCTCGACCCACGGCCCCCTGAAGAGCAAGGTAATTAATAACAAAAATGATAAAAACAAAAAAGAAAAAGGAATTCAAGAAAAAACGGAAAGACTACCTTGGGCCGACTTCTTAGGTTGAGCCGAGGACGTTAACCTGGGACGGTCGCCGAAGATCTTCCTCACCAGATCTTCGGCCGGGGCGCCGAAGAAGTCGCCGGTGTACTCCTCCCACCAGTCCCTGAAGGTGTCGGTTCCCAGCGATTCAGGAACTGTCGGCCGAAGCCGAAACTTCCTGCACTTCTCTTGGAACTCCTGGTCCGACGTCTTGCATTCCCTTTCAGAGGAACCGGTAAGACGCCCTCGACTCAGGAGAGACCGAGAAGCAAGCAGGTGGACGGGGCAGCCTTGAAGATAGCCGAGCTGCCGGGTGACAAAATGGGGGTGGTAGACCTCCCAGCTGGCTCGGCGGGCATTGCAACCAAGAGGAAGGTCGCGAGCCAGAACGAACGACCCCCAGCACTGACGGATGCCCGCATCCTCGGACTCGGCCCATGCTGCCGTAGGGAGCCTGAGCGAGGAAGGGTACTCCTGGCGCCGGCATACCAGGAACTCGTCATCCGAGAGGACGCCGAGACTGAGGAAGTGTTTGAAGACCTCGTCGGCTCGGTGAGGTGGCGCCGGTCGAGAGGCCAGTTGAAGGCCGAGGGCGGCCGTTCGCTGGAAGGCAGGAACCTCTGGTCGAAGGGTGGAGAAGTAAACCTGCAACCAAAGTTGGAACACCCAGAGGGGTCCGTTCTGGTGCGGGTCAATCTTGCCAATGGTCGCCTCGGCCAAGCAACGGTAGAGGTTGGCGAGTATGGCTGGACTGAGCGCCAGCGAGCGACCATTAGCCAGTGCCTGGGCCACCGGCATATTCTCCACCAGGCATTTGTTCGACCTGGTACAACAAATGAATTTGTTGTACCAGTAGAAGAGGAAGGCTTCGTGCTCTCCCTTCCTAAGGCCTTCCTCGCCTCGGCCGGCGAAATGAAGGATGAGAGTGTTGTAGTTGAAGAAGTTCTATTGGAGCTTCTGAACTTCTTCCCTTGAGGGCTCCCGATCGCCCCGGCTTAGCGTTTCGACGGCCCTTTCGTCGAATAGTGCCTTCAGGTCGAGAGGAGAAGGGTATCCGGAAGGGGCGGCGTCAATAGGAAGGCCGGTCGGGGAAGTCCCAAGGATGGCCGAGACGTCGAGGACTGTGGGGCCGAGAGGGCCGAAGGGCAGGATCATGGTGTTGGTGGCCGAACACCATAAGCTCAGGGCCGCCATAAGCAACTCCTTATCCATGGCAATCTCCATGGTCGATAGAATGATGGCATCATAGATGCCGAGAGCCTTCCATTGCGCTCATTCGATCAACCCAGGCAGCCCAAGCCGTGGTGGTCGAGGGCCAGGCTCCCTGAGGCCGCGCCAGACTCCACTTTGACCAATCAAACCCCTACAACAGGGGTGTTAAACACTGCTCCTTGAGCATGTTAGTGACAGACGACGACACTGCGTCTCTGAAGAGAGGACCCAGAATCTGGTGGGTGGTGGCCATGTCATTTTCGAATCGCAGCGTCTTGACGGCGCTCCGATCGATGAAATCTTTACACTTGTTGACTTCATCGGAGAGTTTCGAGATAAAGGAGGCCATTAGTAGAGATGATAGGAGATAATTTGGAAGAAGAGGATATTGCAGAGGGAAGAACTGGAGAAAATATTGCAGAAGGAAGAACTAGAAGGTTTGGTTTGAACGAACAAGGATGATGAATTTGAGATTTTGGGATTTCTGAAAGTGTAAGATGCAAATGACAAAAGTGTGGGTATTTATACGCTTTTCAGAGTGCAGATCAAACGTCTGGAATTCGAAAAAGCAATGAAATTCGAAAAGCACTGGTTCAAATTGGGGGGAAATTTAACCGGGAAAGTCTCCAATCATTTCGGATATTTTGGGAACCTGCGAAGATGAAATCGAGGAGTCGAAAATCCAGGACGCACGATTGCGTGCGGCGTCAGTTTTAATGCATTAATGAGGATAAGGCGTTTCAGTTAATGCACGGTTTCGAGGCCCATGATTGAAAGCTTTTAAGAGCGACAGAGAATCGACACGTGGCCACGCGTCGGGGGCAACGAGGAAAGTGCAATCATGTCTCATAAATGGGCAGGAATAATGGTCATTAAGGAAGTAAAGTCCAAAAAGGCAATAAATGTTTTCGCTTTTTCAAGGCCGAGGCCCGACCAAGAGTTAACAGTCGGCGACCTCAGAAGCGAGGGGGCAATGTTTGGGCCCAAAATATTATTGTTGGGCCGAGCAGCAGGATGTGCTCGGCCCAAGGTAATGATAAATACTATGGGCCGAATAATAAATCCCGGGCCAGCTGGCAGGGTCGGCCAAATCCTATCCTAAGTAGTCCGGATGAATAGAAAAGGTCGAGGAAGTCCTGGTGTGACCAGGATTCTCGACCGGCAAGGAATGGAGTCCCGAAAAGAAGGAAAATTCAGAATCCCACTAGGAGTAGGAGGCGAAATGGGACAAGGACTCCCAATCCAAATCAGAATTGGTTTCAAGGAATGGGGCACTATAAATACAAGAAATCATACAACAGAAAAACCCCTTCAAATCAGCATACAATTGCCTTGCGCAAAACCTCTTAAACACCTTGAGATTTTTCCTTTTCTTTTCCTGCCGACACACCTTCAGTTTGGATAAACAGCACTGTGGAAGCACCCGGCGAGCATCTTCAGTTTGGATAAACAACACTGCTGCCACAGAATCAGCCGACCAAGAAGCACCTTCAGTTTAGATAAACAGCACTGCGTCGAGGTCGACCGGTTATCTATCTAAGTGTCGGTCGAGAAGGGTTTTCGAACCTTTGTTGGCAGAGGTCACCTTACTAGCCTTCTCGGCATAGTTAGGTGTTACGAATTGCATTACTCGGCGTACTGGACCCCGAGTGGTTTTATGATTGGATACTCGCAAGTGAGTTTCAGGGTTCGGCATTCCGACGGCCGAACTACGTTCACCATCAAGACATACATCACGTTTGAGTACCTGTGCCCATATAGTTTGGTCTCGATTCGACGTGCTTATACTCTTACGAATATAATCACAGTGACCGAATCGGGCTCCGACGATTTGTGAACTCCGCAGAATTAGCAGCCTTGTCTTCAGGCTGTGGAACCCAGAGACCGAGAGCGTTCCTTCCTCGGTCGCAATCGCAAGATAGAGAAGTCAACGACGCGCCTAAAGCGACATCAGCAAATTTTACTCCTCGGCCAAGCTCGGCCGACGAGTTGGCACGCCCCGCATCCGACCGAAGGACATAGTTAACTTATTAGTTACTCGGCCTGCGCGCCACGTAGGTTTTTGTAATTTTTAGAGTCAACACCTACTAACATATCATACATGTTTCAATTTGTTTTAATGCATGGACACTACAAATTCAAGATAAACGAATAGAACTGATCGGTGAGACGTTTTGTAATTCGTGCAACATATCTAAAGTGGTAAGGTGTTTTCATTTGGGGCTGTTACGTGTGCAAAGAGTACCTGAGGATAGACCAAGCACGTCATATGTGGTTTTGTTTTTGTGATTTCTCATTTTCTTATTATTAATGTGCCAATGCAAGCCTCGTTTCCAAATCCATATTTTTTTAAAAAAAAAAAAAATCAGGTTTTATAAAATAAAAAAAGAAAACCGAATCAAAACAAAACCAAAAAAAAAAAAAAAAAAAAAAACCGAAGCAAAAAAAAAAAACGAACTGAATCGAATTGAACCAAAATTTTGATTTGGTTCGGTTTTGGCAAAAAACCGAACCCCCCTAGCTGCTAGGAGAGGTTGGCGAGGAACTCGTCCTTCTTCTATGTCATAGAAGTCTGCAACAAAAAAGAGAGAAACCAATTAAGATTACCGATCATAATTTCAACCATTTTTATTATAATAAAATTTAAACTTAAAACGTAAAACGAAATACTTACAAAAATGTCGTCCGCAATCTGGTTACCATAATTGGCAGGCGTCTCCCCCAAACCTCCACTTCCAGGAAATGCAAACCACTCGTCTGCTATTCCTCAACGTGGTAAGATAAAAGTCGATAACTAAAATAATGAAGGTATGGCTTCTTCTCCCAATTGCCTTTTTAATCCGTCCTATAAAACTCCACGCGACAGATTTTGCCCGACTATTTTTATCCGACGAACCTCTATTAGTTTAGTATTATGGTGACAAATTGCCATTTAGCCAATGACGGTTTTCCGTCTGGCAAAATGTTTTTTCCTGTAGTGTTTCTACAAAAGTCATTCGAATTAGAGATTGTTTAGTCATCCAAATTTATAGAACAAATAGAACGGTATGAGTACCAAGTAACATATGAACGTCATTTTATTTGATATATTTGAATGACTAAACAATCTCCGATTCGAATAATTCTTATAAGAATGATCTTCAAATGAAGATTTATAAGCTGAACAATTCTAATTGTAAATCATGTATGATAAAAATACGTTATTTGAGAATGGTAGAATATGTGCATTTCCAATGTGGGGAACAAAGTATTATCCTTTGTCGAAAAGTGCACATCGAATATTCTTCAACGTAAGTGAGATATACTCTGAACATGATTATCCTCAAGATGCTAAAAATTGGGTAGTTCAATATGCAATCAGTAATTGTGAACATATATACGTGGTTGAGGTTCTAGCATATATAGGTTGACATGCAGATGAAAAGAATGAGAATCATGCATGAAAATGGGGAAGCAAAATATAGCGACACACATACCGTAATTAATTAATTGTCTTGTCGCATTCTATATGTCAAATTGCAAGCGTGTATGCAGGGGAAGAGTATGAACACGTACGTCCGTGTATGGGAGAAGAGAACCATATATATAGCTTAATTTAAATCCGACGTAATTAACTAACTATATATATGTTATAATTAAGATATATATGGAGGATTCATGAATCTATGAGTCTCTGAATCTATATCTGAATACGCTGTAAGTAAGATATATACGACGAGGGTTATTCATGAATGTGTGGACGTGAATGTGATCTCCACTCGCACGCAATAGGGTTGAATTTACATTCTGCTTCTTGTAGTCAAATGGCCGGTATCCATAGCTTTCGTTGACCTTGAAATGGTTAATATTATAAAATTAGAATATATAACAAAATGTATGCATATATACAAATTAACAAATGTAAATTGGATTGGAGTGTAACTAACCAATACACTAAACATGTTCTAGTCACTCACCATTTGATCTTAATTCAACGGTAGTACCATTCAACTTTTTTGTTGTACTTTTTTTTTCTGCGGTTAGGTTAATATTAAACAGTGAATGACCATGGTTTTTTTGGACATTAGAGTTAACGAGAACAGGGACTCCTAATCAATATATGAACGAGGAATTATGAATTAATTAAGGGACCTACGTAATTGAAGAAAAGGGGGCAAATGGTCCATGGCAATGTCTCCTGGAATGGTCTAACGTGAGCATCATGTTAGTTGTCAGCATGGACTACGTCTCTCATGGTCCCCCAACTGTAAATGTATATCTTGTTTACAGAGAGCTCGCTGCGTGTGGTTGGGGGGGACTTAAACGAGAGTTTCACGTGCCCTAATAACCCCCTCTCTACTACAAACCACGTGGCTACTATCACATGTTCTTTAATTATTTCCCTCTTCATCGTATTCTATCTGTGTTCATGTTTAACAACAGTCCTTTTCATCATGCGTTTTTTGCTAGCTAGCCAGCAATGGCTAATACGAGATTAAGTAAATTGATTTGATCGTTTAAAACACTAATAGTTGATTAGATTATTTGGGAATTGAAGTATCTGGTCATATCTTAATTGTCGTCCCATAACCATGCTTCAATCCAGCAAAGTGGCCCAACCTTAATTAGTTTTCACATATTTGCATCAATCAGATCATTCTAGCCAAATGAGAGACCAGACTTCACGTATGGTTTTAAATGCATGGGTAATAATCTTAATTAGCTTGGACAATAATGCAAGGATTATTGATTACATACATGATCAATTTCAAAGCATTACACTGGACGCTAATGAAAAAAAAAAAAATTAAATCTCAGCACATTGTTATTAGAATCCAACAAACATTGTCAACATATGTAAATTTAAACTTTATTTAAAAAAAGAGCGAGCTTTAGTGAAAGAAGGTGATAGTCATATCCTCAGATCCATTATGCCAAGATATTCATCGTCTGTGAAAGGTGAATGCGTTGGGGCGGGGGCGGGGTGGGTGTGTGTGATGATCTTTTAAGGGTTCCTCAAATAAGTTGATACGAGGGAATCTCTTTATGCCCACTCGGACCACTCTGCGGGAGATTTTTTTAGTTTAACCAATATACGGCATGGTACATTACGTGTCATTATACAAATGATGGGATATGTATGCTAAAATGTTAATAACTTAAAAAATAAAAATTTTCACTTCTATTAAAACATGTGGTATACTACTTGTGTTCCTATCACAATGAAAAATTTATCCTATAGAATGTACTTTTGGATTCCCGGACTGTTTGGTAGTCTTTTGGTCTTCCCTAACGATATTGCAATTTTTTTCTAAAATTCAAAGGCTTGCGATTTAATTTTTTTTTGTCATATTTTTGGGTATTTTGGATTTAGGTCCAGAAACATAGGTTGTTTTTAGATTGAGTCCAATTATTCAATTACATGCCTTGATACCAATTTTGTCCTTTCAATTAAAAATGTTTTAATATTTTAATTTTTGTATCATTTATTCAGCTTTTGAATATTTAAATATTCAAATTAAAGTATTATCTGGTAACTACCTACTATATATGAAGAGAAAAGATGTCTACCTACAAAATTGATATAATCTAATAATTAACTAAAAGGAATAAAAACATATGGGATACTTTGGATGCGGTCCCTAATTCTTAACATTCTTTGATTAAAACCTTAATAATATTCAAAGTTTGATCAAGTTCCTTTGACTTTGTACACCTCATTATGTTACTATTAATATTTATATTTTTATAGTTTTGACATTAATTGTTTGATATTTTATGAGATTTATAATCCTATAAATTTAAAATCCCTCATTATAATACTATTAGAAACGGTTACAATAAAAAATTTTAACATTTTGATTGAATAAATGGATAAAAACTATGTAAAAATAAGAAATAATAAATGGCAAAAGAATGTATCCATAGTGTTAAAAAAATTGGTACATTTCACATATAACAAAGTGGTACATTAATAAAGAAGAATGGGTACATTATAAATAAATTAGGGTATAAATAAAAGATTAAAAATTATGAGTACAAATGAATTTTTAAAAATATAGGCGCTAAAAGAAATTAATACATGGGTAAAAAAAAAAAACTACAAATTTAAAAAAAAAATGTTGCAAATTAAAAGTGGGTACAAACTAAAAAAATATAAATATATGATATAAAGTTTATGCATAAAACATAAATATACCATATGTAATTTTTCTATCATTGATTAAATATATAATGTTACATGACGGTATACACATAAGTACAAACACAAATAAAACTTTAAAAAATATGGGCACAAAAAGAAACTAATATATGGGTACAAATTAAAAATGAAAAGAAAATTGGTACAAATTAAAAAATATTTGCAAATTAAAAATAGGTACAAACTAAAAATAAAAATATATGATAAAAAATTTAGCCATAAATATAAATATACTAATTTTAACATTTTTAACACTAAAGGAATATATTTAAAAATAAAAATATTTTATTATTCAAATAATTAATGATGTTATTAATACCCAAGGACCTTGATCAAAAATTGAAAATGAATAGGATTTTAATCAATGGAGTAACAAAAAGAAGGATGTGAACCTAATTTTCCAAAAACATAATATACCTACAAACTAGACATTAATATGTGATGCATGTTGATTATAAAACAAAATCTAGCATATATGCATACATAAATACGATTAACATATAATATAGGTTGATTATAAAAATTAAATCTATGAATAGGTTTAGAGCAAGAAGAACAAGAAATAACAAAAAAGGAAAAAAAAGAAAAAAATTAAAGAGATAATTAAGAAAAAAATTCAATTTTTATTATAAGTCCTTTTTTTTTGTTTTTTTTGTTTTTGTTTTTTTTAATAGAAAGCGATATATTCATTAATCACACTCATGAAGAGTACATAAATCTTGGAAGAGAAGCTTCTGAATAATGATAAGAGGCTGCTCAAACCAAACTAAGTTATTGCCACTAGACAAAGCAAACTTGGCAAGACAGTGTGCAACACCATTACATAAGCGGTTAGCATGGATAAATCTCACCATAGGGAAATTGGACGCCAGCTGCAGGACGTCCTTTGTAATCATACCAAGCACTGAGACGTCAGAAAGAGTATGATTGAGTGTTGTAATGACCTTCAAACAGTCACTCTCCACCACCACCTGTTGGAAACCCTGCTTCTGAGCCAACTGCAAACCAAACCTAATTGACTACATCTCAAGGATCAGAACCAAGACAATGCTTGGGTACTGTTGCACCCCTACCATCAAGTGTCCTCCCCTCTAGTCCCAAATCACCACCCCCACCTCACCGAGCTTATCTCGATCTCTTAGCACCCCGTCAATGTTGAGCTTGACCCACCATTGGGAAGGGCGAGTCCACTATGGGGAAGAGAGAGACCCTCTGTCCTAGTTGTTTTTCGTATTAGCCTCCTAAAACGCCAACAACCATGATAACACCCGCTGCCAAACAACCATGTTCATCATAGTGCCAAACCAACTTGACCTTCGGAGCACGAAAGCTAAGCAAGAGAGAAAGAATGAGAGATACATTTTTTGGGCTAAATAATTCCGATAGCAAATTGGTACGCCACGCCCTTGTGGAAGTATCAATCAACTCCTCAAATTTCATATGAACCTACTCTGGATGAGGCACTGAGATGACCTTGAAAGTGTTAGGTCTCGGCAACCAACTATCCGTCCAAACCTGAATCTGCCGCCCGTCTCCTACCACCCACCTCGACCCCTTACCAACAATTCTCGAGCCCTAACAATGGTTTGCCAACAATACAATGACGATGGGGGAGCCTCTACTTCCCAAAATGAAGAAATTAGGAAATACCTTGCCTTAAAGATTTGTGCTATTAGTGATGAGGGATGGTGAATGACCCTTCACCCTTGTTTTGCCAACACCACCATATTAAACACATAGAGGTCATGGAAGCCTAACCTACCTTCACTTTTAGGTTTACACATCTTATCCCAAGAATGCCAATGAATTTTCCTATCTTCTGATCCATTCCCCCACCAAAACCGTGCCATAAGTTGATGCAACTCATCACAAAAAGTCTTTAGGAGCAGAAAACAATTCATGGCATAAGTAGGAAGAGATTAGGCAACACCTTTATAAGAAGTTCTTTCCCTGCATGGCTTAGAAGCTTGATCTTCCACTCATTCAATTGTTGCGCCACTCTTTCCTTGATATACGAAAACGTTTGCTTTTTATTCTTCCCCACACAAGTCGGTAAGCCCAGGTATCTCTTATGCCGCTCCACCAACTGAACCCCCAAAAAACATGCTAACATTCCTTGATCATATGAACTCACATGTGCACTAAAAGGAACACTACTCTTGCCAAATTTTACCAATTGCAGCGATTCCTAAGAGATAAAATTGTAAGAGCATCACCACACATTCATCCACATTTGCACTAACAGATATCAAGGATCCGTTGAATCACCACACATTCATCCACATTTGCTTTTCCAAAAAAGAAACTATCATCCGCAAACAGAAGGTTATGAATTGTAAGAGCATCACCACACAATCAAATGCCACTCAAAGCCCCCTCTTGCTTCTCTTTCGCAGTAAACGCCGATAAAATTTTAACACACAATAGGAATAAATATGATGACAATGGATTTCCTTGCCGGAGTCCCTGGGTCGGCAATATATAACCACATGGCTGACCATTGGCCAAGAAGGAGTACGACAGGGATGTAACACAAGCCATCACCATCTTAATCCATTCGCCAACAAATCTCAACTTCTCCATCATAACCTCCAGGAATCTCCATTCAACCCGATCATATGTTTTACTAAGATCAAGTTTAAGAGCAAAGAAGGCATCATGACCACTTCTCTTATTTTGAAAAAAAATGCCCAATTTCCGCCATCACCAAGAATTACCAGAGATAAGCCTCCTTGGCACAAAAGCACTCTAATTTGGCGAGATAATCATTACCATTATACCCTTAAGGCGATTTGCAGTCACTTTAGTCCAATTTTATAAAGCACGTTACACAAACTAATAGGGCGTAGCTAAGACATATCATATGGCTCATTAACTTTAGGGACCAACACCACATGGGTAAAACACATTTCCTTGCCAAAATACCCACACTGCAAGAAATATCGAACCGCCTCGACAACATCCGACCCAACCACATGCCAAAATTGTTGATAACAGAATGGGGACATACCATCTGGCCCTGCAGATTTGGATGGGTGCCTTTGGAAGACAACCATTTTAATCTCCTCAGCGGAATACGGCTGTAACAATAAATTATTCATCTCTGGGGTAACACGACGTGAAACTGCCCCCAGTACCTCCTGTAACACATTATTAAGAACTCATTGTGTCTTAAAAATCCTCTAAAAGTAGCTCACCACCATGTCCTTTATCCCTTCTTGTGAATCATACCACACCTCATCCTCCCCTTGTAACCTCTTTATTGTATTCTTCCTCTGTCTATTCGAAGCACGAGTATGGAAAAACTTCGTATTTCAATCCCCTTCCTTGAGCCACTGGTCTGCGCCTTCTGTCTCCAATACATTTCTTCTCAGCCAAGCAAAGTATCAAGCTCATGCATTAACACTCCTCGATGTTCAATAAGGTCCAGCGATGGGAGATGTTTGAATAGCACGCCCAGTTTGTCCCTTACCTTCGCAATCTTCAATTTAGTATTCCTAAAAATAGAGCGCTGACATTCGAGCAAAGCCACCCCAGTGGCTCTAATCTTGTCACAAACTCGCACTAAGTATGTCTCCCCTTCATTGCACATTCCACACAGTCGCTATAGTTTCTTCACAACTAGCTTGAAGCAACCACATCTCCTTAAAGTGGAATTGACGAGGCTTCCGAGAAACACCACCCACCGAGTCTCAAATCTCCACCACAATAGGTAAATGATCTGATTTGGATAGATTAAGGTGACAAACCCGAAAGCACGGAAACAAACTGATCCAAGATTTTGTGGCAAGCTCACGATCTAGACGACAATGCACCTCATCCTCTCTATTAACCATCCACGTGTAATCACTACCAACAAACCCTAGATCCACCAATTGGCACTCGTGCACCATTTTAGGAAAACCATGCATTTGACTCTTCCTCCATCCTGCCCCTCCAAGCTGCTCCGAACCACTAAACACCTCATTAAAATCTCCCACACACAACCATAGAAGTGAGTATTGTTGACTTAATGTAGCTAATAACACCCAGGATAGATGGCGATTAGCAGTGTTCAGATACTCGTAGAACCCCGTGAACCGCCACTAACCCAAGGCCCCTCCAAACCTACATTCAGCATCAATATGATTTGGGGATAAATACCGAACCACTAACTCGACTTCCTCCTTCCAAAGCAAGCAAAGACTCTCTGACCTTCCGTTACTAGCCATTGTAACTGAATTTTAGAACCCCAATCCACTTCTTTTAATCTCCATAGCTTGAGAACTGCATTTGGTTTCACAAAGGAAGACCAAAACGGGATGTTCTCGCTGGATAATTTCCAACAACGCTTGAACTGCACAAAAGTCCCCCCAACCCCTAGCAGTTCCAACTTAGGCAATTCACTGTGAACGGTGGGGTTGTTAACCGACAAACCCCACCGATGAACTAGAGCGCCTCTTCTTAGAACCAATAGGAACCTCGTCTCTAGAATGAGAATCCCTATCTCTGCACCTTTTATTGCCCGCTACCAACCATTCTCCTAACTCCAAGGTAACGAGCCCTCTGGGGTTAGAACTTCCCCAAGTAATGCACAACCCTCACATCATTTGAGAAAGGCCGAAACCATCGGAATGGGATCCTCCAGTGGAAAAACACCACCCAACAACATTCGGGACCCTGCATTATCCCCCTCGCCACCTCCATCCTGAAACACCTCCTGCTTCGAGAGCTCCCTGACTCCAAGTTCCTCCCGAGCCTCCCTATCCTGCTCATCCCAAGTCTCGTTAGGGATATTATAATTCTTATCATTAAAGAAATAATCTAAAACTTAAGAGAATGGACTTATTTAAATGAAGTAGATTATTCTTAATTATGCCTTAAAAAGTTGGACTCACATCAAGTTTTCTCTTTTTTTTAGATATTCCATGTTTGTCTTTTCTTTCTTTTTTTTTTTGGCTATAACTAAATGGTTTAATAGTTTTAATTTGTTTTCTTCTTCTTCTTTTTTTTTGTAAGAATGATCTTTAAATAAAGATTAACAATATAACTATATATATATATATATATATATATGTACACAGTTGGGTTTATTAAAATAAAATCTGAAATTGATCCCACAATATATTTATACGTATAAAAGAATCAAAGTCTACAGTTCTTCATGCGATTGAAATGGACTTTTTGTTTTCTTTTATGGTGAAATGTAGTGGAACCATTACAACATATTTGTCCAACTAGGTCTTCACCCGTTGGGAAGATCTTAATGAAAATTGCAAATTTGAAAACTAAAAAAGACATTATTCTGTTTATTTTCAGGAAATGATGTAATTTTGGGTCTAACTGATAGATATAAATTTAAATTTATAAGCTTTACATTTTTTTACATCTTCCAATCTAGATGGTTAATTTACATCATTTAAACTTGCTTACTGAAAAATTTTCCAGCAGAAAGGAAATTTGTATATACTATACATACCTATATACAACCAAGACCATAAATGCTTATAAGGGTGCTAAACCTTCATATATAATAGCCAATATTAGGGTTACTTCATAGTTGTTTCTGTAAACGTGAGTCGGTATTTAGGGAAAAAAAAGGAATGTAAAATATTGTCAATATTAGGTGTCTTTATTAGGTAGGATATTGTTTGTGTCCTTTATTTGTTTCCTTATGGAACAAGGATTGTATATGTATATATTTCAATGAAGTAATAAAATGAAAAGTACCCCGTAAAATTCTATTTGGCATCAAAGCCAAGCTGCCGTAATCCTAGAAACTGTAAAACAATATTTTTCTTTCGCTGCTGTGTTCGGTCGACTTGGTTCCTGCGTTGTTGTTGCAAAAATTGATCAGGCTGTGTATCTTATTATTGTAGCGCAGTGTCTTGCTGCTGCCGTGAAGGTTTTATTGCACAACTTAGGTGTTGTGATTCTTTCCTTCTTCTATGTAAGTCGTGATGACAAATATAGGAGATGACTTAACCTTGAAGTTGGAAGGTGGTTCCCACATACCAACCAACGACCCGGTAATGAGTCCCATTGTGATTCAGAACGATGCATCGGCCGTACCAGGCACCGCGAAGTTGAATGGATCAAATTATCCTCTTTGTCCAAGGTATTGGAGATACACATTGCTGGACGTGGTAGAAAGGGCTTTGTGACAGGGAGCACCAAGGAACTTGCTAAGGATATTGTTAAATATGAGACATGGGAGACAGGGAATACAATAATGAAAGGCTGGCTGATCAATTTCATGGAACCTGTTATCATGGGATTTTTTTATTCACCTACGTATAGTTAAAGAAGTTTGGGAAGAGGTGGCTTTGACCTATTATGATGGTTCAGATATTTCTCAAATTTAAGAATTAAAGGTCAAATCATTCAAACTTCGTCAAGAGGGCCGACCAGTTGGTGTGTATTACGCTGACCTCAAGTCCGTATGGCAAGAGTTAGATCAAAGGAGACCAATTAAGATGGAATGTGCTACAGATTTTAAGACACTTCAGGAAGAGTTTCAAATCGATCGTGTGTATGCTTTTTTGGCGGGTTTGGATGAAATATTTGATAAAGTATGTAGTGATATTTTACGTACTCAACCTTTACCATCTTTCGAGGAGGTGTTTTCTGTTGTTAGGCGTGAAGCACAACGACATGCCACTATGATGGGTGGGAGTAACAACCAAGGAGGACTGCCATCCGTGGCCATGGTCTCTCGGCCACCTGCACCCATCCATCCTACTAATGCTTCTAATCAATCTTTAAATTCTCATCATTTTTCCTGAGAAAATAAAGATGATTTAAAGTGTACCTTCTATGGTCAAACTCGTCAAATTGAATAAACATGTTTCACCAAGCATAGGGTGCCTGAGTGGTTTCCAGAATCTAAGAAGAAGTTGCGTGTTAAGGAACATGGAACAGCAGGAACCAGTGAAGGTCGTGCCTCTCTTGCCGCTGCTACATCGACAGCCAAAGGGGCTGAGCCTAGTTCTAGTGATCCTAGTCAAACTTTGTTGACTCGTACTACTTAGCGTGACTTGTCTTCCAACACAAGTACTACGAGACATGTTCTTTTAGCCTTTGAAACTGAGCAACATAGAAGTTGGATTCTGGTGCAACATATCGCATAACATATGATAAAAATATGTTTCAATATATGACCACAGCTCATAGGAAAATCATAGCAACTGCCAATGGTACCCTTGCACCTATGTGTGGTGCTAGCACCGTGCATCTCACTTCATCTCTCCTTTTGCATTGTTGCTTGCTTGTTCCCTCTTTATCCCATCATTTATTATCAATACCACAAGTTACTGAACAATTAGATTGTGTTGTTCTCATGTAAATGTCCTTTTGTCTACTTCAGGATATTCAGACCAAGGAGATAATTGGGCGTGGCACTAAGAGAGAAGGGTTGTACTATGTGGATGACGTCGTTCCTAATAGAGCTAATGTGGTTCGAGTGTTTCGTGCGAGTAATTTACAAGAAGTATGGTTATTGCATCGTCGGTTAGGGCATGCATCTTTTGGGTATTTACGACATATTTTGCCTAGTCTATTTAGTGGAATAAATGAATCAGACTTACATTGTGAAGTATGTTTTCTGGCTAAAAGCCATTATGCTTCGTTTCCTCCTAGTTTACATAAAAGGTCTTTGCCATTTGAACTTGTACACTCGGATGTTTGGGGGCCTTCTCCAGTTGTTACTTCTTCTAGCATTTAATGGTTTGTTGTTTGTTGATGATTGCACTGTATGACCTGGCTATATGTGTTAAAAAATAAAAGTGATGTTGGTATGGTATTTAGATCTTTCTCTCAGATGATTTAGACACAATATTCGTCTATGATTAAAGTTTTATGCTCAGATAATGGTGGTGAGTATATTAATTTGTCATTGTCAAAGTTTCTTCGTGATTAAGGCATTCTCCATGAAACGACATGTCCCCATACCTCACAACAAAATGGGGTTGCTGAGAGGAAAAACCGCTATATCTTAGAAATGACATGTGCTCTACTTCTTGGAGCCTCTGTTCCTAAGGTGTTTTGGCCTGAAGCTATCACTTATGCAATATTTGTGATTAACTGTATGTCATCTCGGGTTCTCGAATTTCGAACACCTATCCAAGTCCTTACTCAGAATGCTCTAGTGTTGTCTACTAATACTCTCACTCCTCGAGTATTTGGGTGTGTGGCTTATGTGCACATTCAGAAAATTCATCGCACTAAGTTGGATCTGTGTGCCCTACGATGTGTGTGTTTGTGGGTTTTTGGCCTCAACTAAAAGGATATAAATGTTATCACCATGAGACCCGACATATGTATCTCACCATGGATATAACCTCTCTCTAGTTCCCTAGTGTCGCCCAATATGTCTTCTCTAAATATACCTGAGGTAAGTGTTGTGGATGATTATGTAACTAATCCAAATAATGATGTAAGTGCATATCAGTTGCCACCGAGACACAATTGAGGTGTGCCACTTGACAGGTTTTCTCCGGAAGGGAAGGTGAAGTATCCAATAGCCAACTATGTCTCATGCAATGGTCTTGAACCGGAGCGCCGAACTTTGGTGGACAATATGGAGTCAATTCGAGTACCAACTCATGTGGAGGAAACTTTAAAGAATCCAAAGTGGGAAAAGGCAATAGATGAGGAAATGTTGGCGCTGCAGAAAAATAATACATGGGAGGTGACCGTGTTACCCAAAGAAAAAAAGATGGTTGGATGCCTGTGGGTGTTTACAGTTAAATACAAAGTTGATGGATCAATTGACAGGTACAAAGCAAGGTTGGTAACTAAAGGATACACCCAGACATATGGTGTAGATTACCAGGAAACGTTCTCTCCAGTTACCAAGATGAATACAGTACGTGTTCTGATTTCTTTAGCTGCCAATATGGATTGGCCATTAAAATAGTTCGATGTAAAGAATGCTTTTCTTCATGGGAATTTGGAGGAAGAAGTATATATGGATTTTCCTCCTGGGTATAATGCTAATGGGAATACCAGAGTATGTCTATTGCGTAAATCTCTTTATGGACTTAAGCAATTGCCTCGTGCGTGGTTTGATAGGTTTACTTAGGTTATGAAAAAGAATGGGCATTGTCAGAGTCATTTTAATCACACATTGTTTGTGAAATGGAGACAAAATAAGGTAATAGCCTTAATCATCTATATAGATGACATGATTATAACCAAGGATGATTTTGATGAAATTTCAAAGTTGCAGGAAAATCTTGCAGTCAAGTTTGAAATGAAGAACCTAGGAGATTTGAAGAACTTTCTTGGGGTTGAAGTTGCTCGCTCTTCTAAAGGTATCTTCTTGTCTCAGCATAAATATGTTTTGGATTTATTAAAAGAAACTGGTATGCTAGGGTGTAAGCCGGTAGACACTCCAATTGTTGAAAAGAATCATTTATGTTTAGATCTGATTCAGAAATCATTTGGTAAGGGTAGATATCAGAGACTTGTAGGAAGACTAATTTATTTAGATCATACACGTCTGAATATCGCCTATGCTGTGAGTGTAGTGAGTCAGTTTATGCATTCACCGAGCGTAGATCATATGGCTGCTGTTATGCGTATCCTAGCATATTTGAAGTTTGCACCAAGGAAAGGAGTTTTGTATGAGAAACACGAGCATTTGAAGATTGAGGGGCTCATAGATGCTGATTGGACAGGTGATAAGCAGTCTACTTCTGGGTATTTTACCTTTGTAAGAGGAAATCTAGTTACATGGCGAAGTAAGAAACAAAAGGGGCATGGCTCACAACATTTGTGAGATTCTTTGGCTTCGGAAACTTCTTTGGGGTCTTGGGTTTAAGCCAAATGAGACTATGTGATAACAAGTCCGCAAGAGATATAGCTGATAATACAGTGCAGCATGATAGGACAAAACATGTAGAGGTTGATCGACATTTTATTAAAGAGAAGCTCGAGAAGAAGATTGTGTCAATACCGTTTGTGAACTCGGAGGAGCAACTTGTAGATATTCCTACTCATGCGGTGTGTAGTCGGAAGTTTGATGACTCACTAGTTAAGTTGGGCATGTGTGATATCTATGTACCAACTTGAGGGGAAGTTTAAACGTAAGTCGGTATTTAGGGAAAAAAGGGAATGTAAAATATTGTAAATATTAGGAATCCTTATTAGGTAGGATATTGTTTGTGTCCTTTATTTGTTTCCTTATGGAAACAAGGATTGTATATGTATATATTTCAATGAAGTAATACAACGAAAATTACCCCGTAAAATACTGTTGTTTCTTTGATATTGACCGACCCACCTAGGCTTCCAATAGGAAGACATCAACCCCAGAGAGGATCGGTGCAGCTATATGCCACAGTGAGGTGTCACTAACTTCTCTTGATTCAAATCTGGGAGCCAGTGAATGAAGCGGCCCATCACCATCGCCTACTTACTCAGCCTTGTTACGTACTAATTAATTGCTTCAATCAAATACAAATTAAAAAAGAGATCAACTGTCTCTCTTAATCACTTTAATTAACCAAAGAAATTTATTTGTTAAGTGGGTTTTGAACTTTATTACTTCCTGTCGCGACAACTATTAAGACTTTTAATCTATGCGAATTACAATGTGAAGTAAAGCTGAGAAATCAGGTAGCAGAAACAAAGGGCGGACTATGGGTTAGAAGTTGTTTAGAATAATAATTGTTGTTTGCTTTTATAAAATCGTAATCCAACCATCACTTTATATTTTCAACCTAATTAAGTATTTTTATTTATTTTTTATTTTTATGTTATAGCTTTAACAATGCATTTCAAAGTTTGAAAAGCAAACCCGATCACCGCCGTCCAAGAGGCAAGACATTATCATGAAAATACGACTACCAAAGATTTGGTGCTCAAGTTTGGTAGTCCAATTAGGATGCCCCACTCATGAATTATAAAAATTGATCAATTTTCGGTTGTTCAATCACGATTTGCAGCTCAATTTTTGAAAGTCCAACCAATGGGCACCGTATTAGGAAAGAAAATAAAATATTAATAAACGATTTGAAAGATGGTTTAGATTTTGGCAATAATATAGTTTTTTTTTAGGGGCTTTTGGATCTAGGTCCAAAAACATAGGTAGTTTTTGGGACTGAGTCCAGTTATCCAATTACATATTTTGATATCAATTGTGCCCCTTCAGATAAAAATATTTAAATTCTTTAATTTTTTTATCATTTATTCAGTTTTTAAATTTTGAATATTTAAATACTCAAACTAAAATATTATCTAGTAACTACCTGCTATTTATGAAGAAAACAAAACCGATATAATCTAGTAACTACCTACCTATTGTATAGGAAGAAAAATGCTTTATACCTACAAAGCAAATATAATCTACCTGCAAAACAAAAATAAACTACCTATTGTATTGGAAGAAAAATGCTAGGAACCTACATGGCGGAACATAAAAATATAAATATTATATAATATACCTCCATTAATGGAACGAATTTGGAGGGAAGAACATAAAAATATCACCCATGAAAGGAAGAGACAAAAAAGAGGAGGATTGATAGAGGGAATTGTTTGGAAGAAGGAAAAAAGGTGGGATGAAACGGACTAGGGGTTGAGGTGATTATATGGCTATAACTAATCCTACAATTAAGGACTTAGTTAAACGACAAATAATCTCATAATTAAGGAATTTTGTGTATATATAACAATTCATAAGCCTAATGGGTAAATATGGTACAAACCACAAATAAGTATACATGGAATCTTAATTATTGGACCTATTTCAACGAAGTGGACTAATTCTACTAGTGGCTCACAAAATTGAATCTATAGCTAGTTATCCCTTTTTTTTATGCAAACAATAATACTAAGTTAGTTGGAATAACAGAAAAGAAAACCAGATTTAAGGTATTTGGTAATAAAATCATTTATAAACAACCACACCATTTTGATTTTGAATTGCGTCTATATACCATATACTCATTATACATTGAGCTCGTTAAATAAAATATTTGATTTCTAAAAAATAAAGGACCCCCTAAATAAAGTATTTGGATTCTAGATATAATATCTCTTTCTTTTTGTTATTATATTTTCAACATAATTATTAGTTCGGTGATAGATATTAGTTATTTGGTTTTCAGTGTATGGAGATTAGTTGTTTAATTTGTATATAATTATTCTTCATTTATTTTTGTTAAATGTAATTTTATTTTTTCAAAAATTTATTTGTAATTAGTATCTCTAGATTTTACTAACTAGTTTGTGTGCTTTCTTTATAATGCTAAACTGCTAATTGCTTGAAAACTTTGTAGTTGCATGCATATTCTAGTTTTGAAGATATGAAACTAGTATTTTAGTTGCAATGGGTAAGTTGATGATATAATTGAATCATCTTTTGAAAGTCTTCTTTTTAATTTATCTGATAATAGTTTGTCACAATGCTTGGTTGGAAGTACTTTTAAAATGACTGAAAGCGCTTTTGGTGAAATTGATTTTGGTTCCAAAAGCGTGCTTTTTAGAAGAAGCATTAGGTATGTGCTTCTGTACTTTTTGCAGAAAGCACTTTAAGTGCTTTTCCATGAAGCACTTGAATTTTTATTGAATATTGGTTTCAAAAACATTTTCACTAAAAGCACTTTCAGACATTTTAAAAATACTTCCAAACGAACTCATAATAGAAGGCAATTTATAGTACCTTTTTGATTAATTTATAAATAATCTAATGTTAAATCCTTTGAATGAATATAGTGTATATAATTTCATGGAATCATAATTAACAGAAGTATTTAGAATGAATACATTGACGGGAGAATCGAACTGGCATCAAATTATAAGTTGGGTTATTCCCCATATTATTGATTGATTTTATGGTGGATCCTCAAATTTTTCATGATATCATAGCAAGTTGTCCCGTGTGCAACAGTGAACAACACCGTGCAACAGTCCTCACAACCAATAGCAACCCTTGTAGCCGGTAGCAATGTGCAGCAGTCAATGCCATGGCAATGCAGCACGAAGAAGTAGCCATGACAGCGCAATGCGTAGAAAGTAGTGCAATTCGTAGTGCAGCAAGGCAGCAGCGGCGCAACAATGAGTAGTGCAATGTACAACAGTGGCAGAAACGCAACTGGCAGTGCGAACATTAGCGAGTGAGGCAACAAGCAATGTGAACATTAACGTGACATAAGATGGATTTCGGCCATCCGAGGTCATTTAGGCCATATCCAACCGAATGAGGGCTAGAGGGCTCGTTTTAGCCCTTTGGCCCTCCAAGAAATTAATATTTTACTAAATAGTGCAGGGCTATATTTCTTACCGTATCCAATTGAGGGGCCAGAGGGCCATAGGCCAAACATAGCCCTATGGAAAAAAAATCATATCCAATCGAGGGCTAAAGAGTCATAGGGCCAAACATAATTTATTATTTTAATTGAATTACTATGGTTACTTAAATTAAATTACCTCAATAATTTTATGTTATGGATTGCCAATAATTTTCATGTTATTGAATGTTTTTAAAAATGTTGTTTAAGTTTCATGTTGTTAAATTTTGTTTTTTATGTTGTCTAATGTTGTTGATGCACAAAATCGGCGAGGATTTTGGTACAACAGAAAGTGTCAAGTTTGTGACCTTCGCTAGGTTGCTCTGGTCATTAGTGTGGATAATTATGTAAATGAATAGAGACAGGGAAGCAAACAACACAAGATGTACGTGGTTCACCCAGATTGGCTACGTCCACAGAGTAGAGGAGTTCTCATTAGTTGTGAAGGGTTTACACAAATACATAGGTTCAAGCTCTCTTTTAGTGAGTTCTAGTGAATAGTTTAGTACAAATGACATTAGGGATTATTGTGGGAGAATGATCCCCTTTTATAGAAGAGAGTTTCTAGCTTTGTTCTGACATTGACACGTGTCGTGTTGTGATTGGCCTCTGATATCGACACGTGTCGCGCTGTGATTGGCTTCTGATACCGACATGTGTCGTGTTGTGATTGGCCTCCTGGTTGGAGGAAAAGTCTTGTGGGTCCTTGATGGTATGCTATTGACCGGTACTTAGTAGTTTCGGGATTGGTCAAGTATGGTACAAACAAATGTTATTTAATGTTGTTTAATATTGTTTAATGTTATTTCATGTTACTTAATGTTATTTAATGTTGTTTAATGACTTAGGAAATTATAGGAAAAAAAATAGAATTTTTAAATTTAAAAAAAAATTTGTAAAAAAAAAATAAAAATCAAATATGATGTCAGCATGTGGCCTGGCCCGGGGCTGGCTGGCTGGCTAGGTTGGGCCAACCAGTTGGCCCTTTTTTGTCCAGTAGGGCTCACGAGCCCTTTGGCCTAGCCCTCGGTTGGAGACGGTTTTTGGGCTATTTTCGGCCCTTTAGCCCTCTAGACGCTTTAGTTGAAGATGGCCTTAGTCCCCCAAAACTGCATTTTAGAAAATTTACAAACTTTTCATTTTTGTCCGATTCACTTTCATTACCTTCCCTAGGGCCCCCCTATGTTCGCGGAGTAGTTTTGAGTCATTACACTTTATAATTCACCACATTCCCGAGGGAAGAACTAAGTCTATTAAAGCTTTATGAAGCTAAATAGGTAAAGTAAGTGTGCATCTCAGCCAAAGGAAAATAGAAAGCTTCAAATCACAAGTCTAGAAGAAGAGGAGAGGCTTCAAATTAAATTACAAGTCCGTCTCATAGGGTTCTCATATGCCTCTCAATTCATTTCATATTAACGGTGGTAGCCTAAATAAGCACGAAATCATTCACTTTGAGAGGCTTTAAACCATAAGTTTGTGAACCATGTTTCATAGCTCACACTCATGTTCTTCATCAAGTTCGTAGAGAATTACCAGGCACAACAAATACATGTGTTGGTTCATCCACATTAAAGTTGAAGATTACCTGCCACATGAAACTCCTGGTGGTCCCATTCATTCAAGATCAAGCCTCGATGACCCCTGAAGAAATTTTAAGTCTGATTCAAGATCTAGAGCACAGCACCCTTGAATAAAATTCGCTCCAAAGGAATGAAGTAAATCCAAACCTTTGGAGGAATCCAGAAAGCTCTCTGCCCAAAGAAAACATTCTTGTTCTTCATCAAGCTCGTGGAGATTCAACAAGCACAAAAAAAAAAAAAAAAACACGTACCAATTCGTCCACCACCATGTGAAACTCTTTCGTGGTCCCGTTTCATACAAGACAAGCCTCAATGGCCCTTGAAGAAACTTTTCAGCCCAATTAAAGATCAAGCCTCAACGGTCTTGCATCGACATCTATGTTGAAAGACTTCAAAGCACAGTGATCAAAGTACATTCACTATACAGAGGGACTTCAAAACGCACATTCTACACGTGACAGGCACATGTATACACCATGCCTTGAAATTGGGTCTTTTGTAGACATCGAAATTTTAGTGAAGTAAATGTTCACTGACACAATAAAATCTTGATGTGCCAGGACTTACGTGGCATGCATCATGAGTTTCACAAATCGTACATATAGCACGTGGCTCATCAAAACTGGAAGAGTCATCAAGAGTGACACGTGTCGACACTTGGCAAAAATTAATTAAGAATTTATCCTTATTAATTCTTTGATTAATTTTAACTTAAATCAAATTAATTAATTGATTTAAATTTAAAATGTGATTGATTAATTGATGGAGTCAAATCGCAAACCAAGTTTCGAATCAAGTTCTGGTTCTTTCATCGATGAATAAAGTCCACAATCAAGGTCAAATCCAACTGTAGGCAAGACTAGGAGAGCCTATAAATACGAGGCTCCAAGACAAAGAAATGGGTCAGAAATTCATCAAAACACCCAGACGCTCAAACTCCCAAACACTTAGAAGATACAGAAAACTCTCTGCATTCTTTGTCATACTTGTGAAGAACCACCAAGCACATTTACACGTGTTGGTTCCTTCGTCGCCATAAGCCAAAACCCTGAGGCATTCATTCATTCGAGATCAAGTCATCGTGATTTTCCGATCAACAACACACACTTTTTTCACCCAGAAGATCGAATCACAGGATTCAAAGTTGTAGCAGAGATTGTAACCCTAAATTCATTAATACCAATTATTACTTTGTACATGTATTCTTGGGTTATTTATTGCAAGAATTTCGTGTTTACAACTCTTTTTCTAACACTTCCATCGACTTATAAGTAATTTAGGCTATTCTTATATTACCAATTAATTTTTAGTGGAATCTTAACTTTTTTTTAATTATTTATCTCATGGAAAATCCAAATTCTCCTCTAAATGAACAATTAACAAAAATAAAATTTTAACGAAAAACTTCTGGTATTGTTCATTTTAACAAAAAATTATATTTTTACACTAAAAAGTCAATCCTGATACTATTCATTTTATTCTTTATTTTGTCTTTATCGTTAAAACTCAAAAATTTTAAGCCATTTTTATTAGTTTTCCTTAACAAAAATGATTTTATTATAATAAATGATTCTAGTGTTTTCCTTGTTTTGTATACCTAATTATGAAGGAGATAGAGTGATGATGTTAAATGAAGAAAAAAGAGAGAGGCCATTTTTGTTCGTACCGGATTTTCGAGGTCGACTCAAATCAAAACATTGTTTGGTAATTGGAGTACCGAGCATACACAAAAACCTGTACAAACTTAAAGGTTAAAAAAAAAAGAATTTTAACGAAAAATTTTTAATACTGTTTATTTTAATAAAAAATTATATTTGTACACTAAAAAGTTAATCCTAATATTATTTATTTTACTCTTCATTTTGTTTAAAATTCAAAATTTTCAAACCTTTTTCATTAATTTTTCATAAAAAAAAAAAAAGTGAGAAATATACCCGACAAAATTAGTTGTGGCTACTAGAGTCAAGAAGCATATGAACCAGGGTGGGTCCCTTAGGCATTTTCTATGATACTTGTTGTCGGTAAGGTTTTGTAAACAAAACTAGACCCGAGTATTAATTCTTGTTTCTTTGTTTTTTTTTCCAATTACAAGCCGATTAATGCTTCTATGTACACTTAGGTACCGTTTGGTATGTGGAACGGGACGGAACAGAGTGGGATAAAACGTTCTGTCCCACGTTTGGTGCGCCTAAAATGGGTGGAACGAGCTGTTCCACGGGATGAGTTTTGGGTGAATTTTCGTTCCACCTCACTCCCCTGGAACGACTCGTTCCACATCCGTGGAACACAAAATTATAACTTCTCTGTCTCCTTCTTCTTCCTCCTTATTTCCATCCGAGGGCATCTTTCCTCCCGCTTCGTTCTATTCCGTCCCGTCCTGTCTGCATATCAAATGATACCTTACCCCACGCAAGTTTGTAGGTAATGCCAGGTAATGGTGAACGCCCTACCCACTTCCCAGTCCAAGCAAATAGTGAGAAAATAAATTAATGGATAATGTGAGAGAAATTAAATTTAGAGATAAAATTTGCAAACTAAATGATATGTTATCAATAGGAATTAGCACGTTTATCAACCTTTAAGTAATAAATCAATCATCAACTTCCATATGATTTAGTTTCCAAAACTTTGTTTACAAATTTAATCTCTCTAGTATTACCCTTAATTAATTATTTAATGTTGATTAGTAAACACTAAAACTTCATTGCTTTGGGATTTGGGAATGTGTGAAGGTCCTTCTTGATCAATGTCTTCGCTTTGGACGGTGGAGCAAAAGCGCGTACAATTATCATGTTGTTTTTGGATTTTTATTGAATCAAAATACCGGGATCATAATGTTAAGAAAAAGAACCAGAGAAATGCTAAAGAGACCTTTTTTAAAATGAGATTCTTCATAATTTATTTATCATATTTTTGATACAATATTTATAATGTAAACGCATAAATTAACGTTACAATGTAAGATAACAGAGAAGTCATAAAAAATGTCATTTTGAGATAATATTCTTATCATTTCTCAAAAATATAACTACTCAATGTGACGTGGCATTCCTTTGTTGGACAAATAATTTCTGTATATTTAAATTTATATGATTACTTTTTTGCTATATATAGACCCCTCCAGTCCAACAACATCCAATATCCCATTTCAAACTTGTAATCCAAAACCAAAACCTCGAACTCTCTCTCTATTGCTTTCTCTTCCTTTCCACACTTCTGTCTTACAGCTTGTATCCATACAGAAGAAAATTAACCAAAATGCGCATGTTATCCAGAAACGCTACGTTCAACTCTCACGGCCAAGACTCCTCCTACTTCTTAGGTTGGCAAGAGTATGAGAAGAACCCCTACCATGAGGTCCACAACACAAACGGGATTATTCAGATGGGTCTCGCAGAAAATCAGGTAATTAATTATTATAATTTACGAGCTTAATTTTTTATTACTACCATGCATATATGTTACTATATGTAGTTATATTCAGTATATAAACTTGGTGCGCTTTTCAAATTTTTTTTTTCCAGCTCTGCTTTGATCTTCTCGAGTCATGGCTGGCTAAGAACCCAGAAGCAGCTGCATTTAAAAAAAATGGAGAATCCATATTTGCAGAGCTTGCTCTCTTCCAAGATTATCATGGCCTTCCCGCATTCAAAAAGGTAAACGTATAAATTATAATAATTTATAGTATAAGCACACTTTTCGTTAATGTAATTAAAAGCTACTACTAGAAGCCAGTTGCATGTCTAACTCAGCTCTTGATTATTTTTCTTACAGGCAATGGTAGATTTCATGGCGGAAATCCGAGGGAACAAAGTGACCCTTGATCCCAACCACTTAGTGCTCACCGCCGGTGCAACTTCAGCCAATGAGACCTTTATTTTCTGCCTTGCTGACCCCGGCGAAGCCGTTCTTATTCCTACCCCATACTACCCAGGGTACGTGTCTTAATCTTCACTTCATTTTTTTTCTTTGTTTTTTACAAACAATTTGAAATGTAGGACCTACTACTTTTTTAGTATTCTGACGTGCGGCATGAACTCCATTTCAGGATAAGAAATAACTAAACAGTAATTTCATCCCTAATAGCCGAGTATTTTCTTACGTGTCTTACAGATTTGATAGAGACCTCAAGTGGCGAACTGGAGTCGAGATTGTACCCATTCACTGCACAAGCTCCAATGGCTTCCAAATTACTGAAACCACTCTGGAAGAAGCCTACCAAGAAGCCGAAAAACGCAATCTCAGAGTCAAAGGAGTCTTGGTCACGAACCCATCAAATCCATTGGGCACCACAATGACCAGAAACGAACTCTACCTCCTCCTTTCCTTCGTTGAAGACAAAGGCATCCACCTCATTAGCGATGAAATTTACTCCGGCACGGCTTTTAGCTCCCCATCCTTTATAAGCGTCATGGAAGTTCTCAAAGACAGAAACTGTGATAAGAATTCCGAAGTTTGGCAGCGAGTTCACGTTGTCTATAGCCTCTCTAAGGATCTTGGCCTTCCGGGTTTTCGGGTTGGCGCCATTTACTCCAACGACGACATGGTTGTGGCCGCCGCTACAAAAATGTCAAGCTTTGGTCTTGTTTCTTCTCAAACTCAGCACCTTCTCTCAGCCATGCTATCCGACAAGAAACTCACTAAGAACTACATAGCCGAGAACCACAAAAGACTCAAACAACGTCAGAAAAATCTCGTCTCCGGCCTTCAGAAAGCTGGCATTAGCTGCCTCAACGGCAATGCTGGCTTGTTCTGTTGGGTGGATATGAGGCACTTGCTTAGGTCAAACACCTTTGAAGCCGAAATGGAGCTCTGGAAAAAGATTGTATACGAAGTTCACCTCAATATCTCTCCTGGATCATCTTGTCATTGCACGGAACCTGGTTGGTTCCGTGTCTGCTTTGCCAACTTGCCCGAGAGAACTCTGGACTTGGCAATGCAGAGACTGAAGGCATTTGTAGGGGAATATTACAACGTCCCTGAGGTCAATGGCCGCAGCCAAAGCAGCCATTTAAGCCACTCGAGAGGACAGTCGCTCACGAAGTGGGTTTCCCGGCTATCCTTCGATGACCGCTGTTCTATTCACGGTAGATGAAAGGTAGCCTGGTCTGAGCACAAGAAACCGCTAAGTAAAATTACATTTTAGACCAAACATTTTTTTCTGCCAAAAAGTTAATTGGTTGAATTTTTATTTTCGTTTTAGTTATTTTTTTTCTCCGAATGTAGAGAAGTGCACTCGGTCCGTGTTTGGGGATGTGAAGTGGCTTTAGCTTCATTTGTAAAACTAGTTTCGGTGATTGTGTGACACCAATTTTCCTTTATGTCTTCGAAGACAAAAATTACTCCATTGTGATTATGATGCATTATTAATTCTATACAGTGTGATTAGTATCTTGTATATTCTATTATAGCGTGAACTCCCATAATCATATAGTCCTTGCCAATTGCCATATAGCATACTTAATGGCGCCACCGTAGTTTGCGGCTTGAGAAGGTGACCGACTCATATGATCATGTCATATATACGCTGCCGACGTTGGCCGGCAGATCTCCACTAATGCTTGAATGCCCTATACATTTTTGAAACCGTGTGTAGGAAAGTCAAATTTTAATATATTTAAGCTTACGATCTGCTTCAATCAAAGTATTTTTGTGCGTTGGAGGCCACACTGTGAGAAAAGAGCCAAATATTGTGCTAGGGTTTCAAATAACTTTCCTTCTTTTGAGATGAGGTTCTAGCTAATGCATATGCGGTTAAGAACATAAACTTATGTGTATTCGAAGACTTGATAGGTGATGATGTACCTTTCACGTATTATAATATACGCAAGTGACATGTTTGCATATCCCATTTGTAGGCTATATTAATAAAAACAAATTCACTTGTTGTAGTTTGAGTGAAATATGCTAAAATGCTTTTCGATCAAAAGCGGAGTTAGGAACCATTATAGGAATGGGTTGTATATATAGAGTACTTGCATCGCCATGAGAAAATGCACATCCCCACGAGAAAAAGCACATATTAATGGTATTCTCACGGGGCTAGACTCCTAGGACTATCTTGGATCATCTCGAACTACTCCTAAGCAGGATTTAGTATTGTCCTTTTCTAGTGTTAATTTGGACGAGAAAGCTAGACTGGTTTTCATTGGCTACCAGTTTTTCATAAATTGTTCCCTTGAGAAGTTTTGGGCTAGAACAGGGGCTAAGAGGATCTCCACCTATTAGTTGAAGACAAGGGCAAAGCAAGGGTAGAGGCACATAAGTTGCCCTTGCTATTTATACTTAATAGTATTTGCCTTTGGGCAACTCTAACTGTTGGAACCAAATTCGTGCACCTCCATGAGCAGTGGTTGAGCACAAATCGGAGCAACCTGCAAAACAGTGAAACAACAGTGAGCAAGCCAAGAGCCCGGGGGAGGGCATGTTCCAGCCAAATGCTCTCCAACGGTCAAATTAGTGAATGATTTTAGACTCAAGCAGTGGGCAAGAGAATTCAAGTTTTTAGATTGCGTTACCATAGATGAACCCTAGGTGGGTGTATTTATTCTATGGAGAAAGATACTTTTTAGGATAGAATCCTATTTCTAAGCCGGGAGAATCCTTGAGGATATCTAAAAGTTGATATTACATCCTCTTCGGAGTTGTCATTACTTGTGACGCACGCCAATCCCTAAATTGTAAGAACTCCAAGACTTATAGAATTTTATTGTGTCCATATTCTGCTCAGATCGCGTGTCTTGTGGATCAAGAATGGTCATCCAGCAAAGTCGCTAGGACTCCGCCTAGTGCCCCGAAGTCGATTGATGGTAGCATCGCTACTCTGTCTGATACAACTTTACCCAGAACTGGTGAGTCTATGACTGGACTTCCATTAGTACAAAAACATGTTTGTGCGACGGCAACTTGCTCGACGCAGCAAATTTCGTCGTGCAAAGTATGTTTGCACGACGCTAAACACCAAACATCACGCAAACATACTTTGCACGACGACACTTTGCATGACAAAGACTAGCGTCGTACAAAACAGTTTTGCACGACGAAGGTGCACCTACGTCGCGCAAAGCAGTTTTACGCGACGCCAATCCTCATTGTGCAAAGTGTCGTCGTGCAAAGTACGTTTGCGCGACGTTTGGTGCGTCACGCAAAGCTGTTTTGCGCGATGTAGGTGAACCCTGCGTCACACAAAACTGTTTTGAAATTTTGGTATTCTTCCATTTTTTATATATGATTGTATTGAAATTTTGGTTAATATTACCCACTATTGAAAATTTTGATTTTTTTTGTTTGTTTGTGAATGACTAATTATCTGTTGGGATCAAAATATGCAGAAATTAAATCCATGATTAATGTAGTGATAGATGTGTTCATTCTTTGTTTTATGAAAATTGGGGCTTGTCAAGTGTTTCAATTTCTTAATGTGAGTTGGAGGGTTATTCATGATTCAAAAAATGTGAAAAACTTTGGAGAATTTTAGTTGTGAAAAAATTTGTACAATTCGTATCCCATCAAAACGATAGATTCCTTAAAACCTAGAGTTTATTTATACTTTCATCAAGTATTGTGTAAATATTTTAAATTGACGATTGAATCAGTTCGTTGTATTCAAATAGGGCCAAGGAATGTAGCTGTAAAAAATCATCAAAATCGGAGTTAAAATCACCATTAAATCATGATTATTCGTTTATAACCATCGAAAAGTTTTGTCCCGTTACTTGATCTCTGAATGTTTTTTTTTTTGGGATTTTGGCGTATGCGATCTCAAAATATAAACAAACAAGTTTGACGGTTGGATCGTTGAAACTAATTTTGTACAATGCGTTTCCCATCAAGTTCAATGACATATATATTTACTAAGTAGATTTTAGGGTTAATCTCTGTTTACTATCCTGAAGTTTCGTGGTTTTCAACATTTGATACATGAAGTTTTTTTCATCCCAAAGTCATACCTCAAGTCTTAATTTTGGGACAATTTCATACATCTGTTAAGTTTTCCATTAAAAATTTTGTTAACTGATGATGTGGCACCCACGTGGACAATAACTGAGCGCCACGTGTCAATATGGGCCCACTTAATATTAAAAAATATAAAAAAATTAATATAAAAATAAAAAAATAAAAAGTTTATGGGCCTTAAAGTCTCACCCATCTTCAACCTCCCCCAACCCCCTGCAACCCGTACCCAACCCCCTCTACAACCCGCACCCAATCTCTTCCCTTCCATCTTTTACACCATCGTTTCAGTCATCGACAACCCCCGTAATCCCCGACCCCATCCCTCCCCCCTCTCTTCTGCACACCCTATCCTTTCCCGCCCTTCCTTTCTCCGGCTAATGAATTCCTTCTTGTTTATCACCTTCGCTGCAAATAAGCACCCCTGCACCCCACCAAGGGACTTCAACTCGGCCAAGTAGACGGAGCCGAGGTTAGATAAAGAGTTGCCAGATGGGGGATTCGAATCAGATCTTGTAGATTGCGGACCAGAGAGGGTCGGAGGAAGAGGATTGGGGTTGGGACTTGGGGACTACGAAGGCAGGGAGGCCAGCAATAGAGGAGGCGGAGGGCTGAAGCGTGGATTCGGAGCTGGTTGTGTAGCCAATTGCTCTGAACGGCTCAAATATTCCTATTCTCTCTCTCTAGGGTTTTCTGAAGCTTGTTGAAAGACAATAAATATAAGAGACAGAGAAGAAAATGGAGACGCCAAGCAACGATAAGAGGGACTGAGATGAGGAAGGAGGGTTTAGGCCCAGAAACTTGGTGGTGGTGGTGTTCATGGTTGTGGTGGAGGTGAAGATCTGGCCTTGGAGAGAATGGAAGGATGAAGTTAGGGGTTAAGGCCTAGAAATTTTTTTTTTTTTTTTTTTTGTATTTTTTAATATTAAAGTGGGTCCATATTGACACATGGTGTTCAGTTATTGTTCATTTGGGCACCACATCATCAGTTAACAGAAGTTGTAACGGAAAACTTAACGGATGTTTGAAACTGTCCCAAAATTAAGACTTGAGGTATGACTCTGGGATGAAAAAAACTTTATGTACCAATGTTGAAAACCACGAAACTTCAGGGTAGTAAACAGAGATTAACCATAGATTTTAATTTATTTATTTTGTACTCATAAGCAAAAAGGGAAAAAAAAAATTTGCACGACGCAAGTGTACCTACGTCGCGCAAAGTTTTTTTTTTTTGCCCTTTTGCTTTTCTTTTGGGGTTCTTGCATTGCCTTTTTCTTTTGTGGTATCCACTTGTGTAAATGTTTTAAATTGACGATCAAATTAGTTTATTGTATTCATATAGGGTTAAATAATGTAGCTGTAAAAAAATCATTAAAATCGGAGTTAAAATAACCGTTAAATCATAATTTTTTGTTTATAACCGTTGAAAAGGTTTGTCCCATTACTTGATACTTGAATGTTTATTTTTTGCAATTTTTGGCATATGCGATCTCGAAGCATATACAAACAAGTTTGACGGTTGGATCGTTGAAACTAGCTTTGTACAATGCATATCCCATCAAAATAATAGATTCACTAATACTTAGAGTTTATTTATACTTTCATTAAGTATAACATAAGATTTTGTGATATCCACTAGCGTAAATATTTTAAATTGATGATCGAATTAGTTCATTGTATTCATATAGGATCAAGGAGTGTAGCTGTAAAAAAACCATCAAAATCAGAGTTAAAATAACCGTTACAGCGTGATTTTTCGTTTATAATCGTCGAAAAGTTTTGTCCCGTTACTTGATTTTTGAATGTTTGTTTTTTTCGATTTTTGGCATATGCGATCTCGAAGCATATACAAACAAGTTTGACAGTTGAATCGTTGAAACTAGTTTCGTACAATGCGTTTCCCATCAAAATGATAGATTCACTAATATTTAAGAGTTTATTTATACTTTCATTAGGTATAACATAAGATTTTGTGGTATCCACTTGTGTAAATATTTTAAATTGACGATCGAATTAGTTCATTGTATTCATATAGGATCCAAGAGTGTAGCTGTAAAAAATCATCAAAATCGGAGTTAAAACTACCGTTAAATCGTGTTTTTCCGTTTATAACGGTCGAAAAGTTTTATCCCATTACTTGATCTCTGAATGTTTTTTTTTGCGATTTTTGGCGTATGCGATCTCGAAGCATATACAAACAAGTTTGACAGTTGGATCTTTGAAACTAGTTTAGTACAATGCCTTTCCCATCAAGTTCAATGGTATATATATTTACTAAGTAGATTTTAATTTATTTATTTTGTACTTATAACACTTAAGAAATTGAATGATATATGTGTAAAAAAAAATATTGTGGGTTTTTGTTAGAAAAATATATTATTGTGGGGTTTATGTAAAAAAAAATTGAATTTGAAAGCAGGAAAGTCACATTTTTAGTAATTTTTATAATAATTAAAAAAAAAAAAAAAAAACCTTGCGCGACGTCTTATTTTAATCGTTGCGTAAAACCACTTTGCGCGACGTCAAAATGTATACCTGCGTTGCGCATAATTTTGGCGGTGCAGTTGTTAAAAATAGGCGCTTTTTTTCAAATTTTCACTACTGATACCCAAACTCTCTTCCCTTGGTCTCTCACTCGGTCTCTCTATTCCCTCTCGCTCTCACATCGCCCTCTCTCTCACTCGGTCTCTCTCTTCCCTCTCGCTTGTATCGCCTTCCTCCTCATCCTCTCCCGACTGCACTAGGTGAGAATCAAGCTTAATTCTTTTCTTGTAGCCATCAGTTATAGACCCAGGTCAGAATCAAGCTTAATTCTTTATTTTTCTTAATTTTTTTTTTCTTCTTTCTAAGGTCAAAATCAAGTTTTAATGCCTTAATTTCAAGATTTTGGTATTGTAATTAGATTCAATTTGAAAAATTAAATTAGAAATTGGGGGTTTTAGTGTTAAACCGAATTTTAGGGTTTTAGTGTTAAATCGAATTTTAGGGTGGTGGGCGGACTATGTCTTATCATTGGATTGTATTTTAAGTCGAGGATAACAAATTTTTGGACTTTGGGATTCCTTATATTTTCTCCGATACTGTAAATATTGGAGACTGTAAATCTGTGATAGTACTAAATTCCTCCAACCAGATGATAACTTTGTGATTCTATTATGTTCTGTTCTGAATTTAAGTTTTCTTGCATGATTTTAGTCTTCTCTGTAGCATGCAAAACTTCAATTCCGGAGTTGGCAGCCTCACACCAATTCCAAAACAAATCCATACATAGCTCAGATACTGAGATTTTGGAATATTCTGCATTGTACAATTAGATGGTGTTGCCTACATGGTGATACTTAAAATGAATTTAATTTGTTAGTGTGCACGACTGCTTATAATGTCCTTCTCTTTATCGCTTGATTATCTCAACCTTAGGTAATTAGTACTCAGTGACGAGAAAGTTATTGTTTCTTTTGGATATAGCTCCTCGGCTTGATTATTATATTTGTCCAATTTTAATTTTGGAATTTTTTTTTCAAGGAAAGATAGGTTTTGGCCAATTGGTTTCCATTGCTATAGCCTGCCTATATTTTCATTGTGTGCTGATTGCCACATGATTTCCATTCAGAAACAAGCTACCCAGAAAGGTGTGTTCCAGTTGTTTGCTGAGAAGGTGAGAGACAATAAGGATTTGGTGTCTTGGTGGGCTGTTCTACAGGAGACACGCGTGGAATATTTCAGGGGAGCTAACCTCTTAATTGTTCTTGTACAAGTAGCTTGCTGCCCTTGCAATTGCAGGCTCTGCCTTTTAGTTTTTTCGTTTCATCTTGGGAACCACTTAAGGTGACTAAATCCGGCTTTTTTGTTTCAGCATATCTGCATTGCCTATGTACTCCTACTCTTTATGATCATACTACGCTTTTTATGTTTACTTTGTATTTGTGTACTGTTTACATGTGGTGATATTATCATACCCTTTTGAACTTTTTACTTTAGATTGCAATGTTTTGATTTTATATTTATAGAACATTGAAAACTATGGAGGAAATGGGTGAACTTACTCAAAAGTGTTTTGAAATGCCCCTTTAGTAGGTTTACTTATGTTTAAATATTTTCTTTCTGTATGCTTTCTTCTCTTCATGTATTTTCTAACCACCACACACTACATCTGGTAAATGGTTTATTGTTATTTGTAACACCAAGTATTTTCTAAGAATGATGCTTTCTTTGCATGGACTTTTGTAAAACGAAGGCCTCTCTGGCAAACACTTCTTTCATTTGTCTGGCCGATGGTTACATTGGCAATATGCTTGTTTCTTGTTTATCTGCATCGGTGCAAGCTACTAATACTCTACTCATGTCTTGGGGTCCTGCTACTTTTTTTTTTCTCTACTAGTTTGTAAGTTCTGAACTTCTGGTCATTTGTTTTTAGTTCAAAATATCATTAGGAACTTTACATTTTCTTAAGTCTTATTGGTTTACAATGATGTGGATATTAGAGTATAAATTATGTTCATCCCACCGCTATTCAAAATGATCACTATTTTATTACACTTACTGCTGTGTTGGATATAGTGGGAATTTTGCACATTAGTGATGTGGTGGACAGCAATATGCCTTGCAATTGACAAATCGAATTTCAGGGTATCATAAGGTAGCTAAAAGGAAATCTAGTCTCTACACTCTTATTTTTACTCAGGTACTCAATTTCTCTCCCTCTCTTTGTCCCTATTCAATGTTTTCTCTGTAATTTCTTGAACCATTGGTTTTTTAACTAATCTTGTATTGAAATATCATTGCTCTAATTAAACAGGTTTAGTTATTTTCTGAACATCGTATTTAACTAGGTTACTGTGCATGAACTTTTCAAGTCATTTATTAGTGAATTTTGTAAATACCGTGAAGTTCTGGATGTAATTTGTACGGGATGTTGATTTGGATGAAGGGGTAGCACAATTTGTAAGTTTACGAAGCCTGGAGATCCTAAGTATAATCCACCTGTCCAAAAAGGCGAAACTCCTGTAAGTTTTTTACTTGAATCACTTGTATGAGGACTTAGCATTATGAAATCCTTGTTTGTATTGACATGTATTTGTTTTGCTTTGTGGGATTCAGACACAATGTAGGGCTCGAATACACCAGTTAAGGCTTTGTAGAAGTTGAATGGTTGTGCAAGCTGTTCTAATTTCTGTTTTAGATATATTTCATATCATCTAATTTTGTTTCGAGTTTTAAATGTGTTTATGGGTTTGCATGATGCATGCATTATCTGTTTATCTTTCTTTAGATACATGCTTGCTTGAGAGTTATTAGAGGATGAGTTTTGTCTCATATTTGCAATGCACCTATGTCATAAGATACACTTTTAGGATTAATAAATGGATTAAGGCAGATTTCCAATATATTGCCAACTATGACAATCTTTTATCCTTTCGAACTTTCTCTCTACCTTAGTTGGCTAGCTATGAACTTGATGATATTGTCATGATGTCAATCAATTTAATCATTGAATTACTACTTTTATTTCAAATGGTAGCTACAAGCCAACCTTATCTTCCATGTACTTAAGCTTTCAATTTGCTTTGAGAACTATTAAATGTAATGAACTTTGGTATTGCCTTTGTTCCCTTAATCTGTATATTGCCTTTGTTTCCTATATCTTCTCTACAACCTATTGGAGTCTAAGTGAGAAATGGCTCAATTATTACGTTTTATCACATGGCAGCTCATATTTAGAACAAAGAGGGTGTGTGGTTTTGGTGTAGTGATATTTGTATCATAATTAAACTTGTGGTTGTGTGGTTTTGGTGTAGTGAGATATGATGAGTGATGAAGGAGCTATATAAACTGTAGCGAGCTGCATGAAGTAGTGAGATACATGAAGGAGCTATATGAAGGAGTGATGAAGGAGCTTCAAAGGGAATATGCTTTTATCTGCACGTCTTCGAGAGAATTCAAGTTTGTATTTTTGAAGTTTGAGGACATGTGTTAATATATTCAAACACATGTCTTAGGTTTGTAATGAATGTATTGACTTTACCACATCGATCTTATATGCATTTGTTTTTATTAATGATAATACAAAATATTCATTAAACAATGCTTAGTGGAAATTTTACCAAAAAACATATATTTCTTGCCTCAATTTCCATTGGTCTACTAATTATTGTTTATAATTTAACTACAATATTTATTAAAAATTAAATAAAAAATATTTTTACCAAAAAAAAAGGTTTGCGCTACGAAGAAGTAACTTACGTCACGCAAAACCACTTTGCGCGATGTAGGTTACTTCTTCGTTGCGCAAACCTTACTGTCATTGCCTTGGCATGACGGTTGGCGCGTGACGAAGGTTTGTTGTGCTAAGTTTTGCGCGACGTTTTTTGACTTTGCGCAACGAAGGACCTGCATCGCGCAAAGTGTTTTTTGCACTAATGTTATGAGCTAACTGTATGCAAATCAACCTTACTCTGGCCCTGAAAACTCATGGCTCCACACAATCATTTGAAATGGCAAGGGCAAGTACTATTCAATATTTTTTTTTTTTTGAAAATGTTTAATTATATTAAATTATTTCAAATACAAGGCAAAAACATAGTATTACACAAATATAATTAATGTAAAAAAAAGGCCAAAAAAAAAAAAATTAAAATCCCTTAATAATTTAACCAACTGCGGAATTGAAACAATTATATTCTTAATAGCATTCAACCTAGCGGATAAAGTCATTCTGACTTGGTCCATCTTCCCTTCGGGTGTATGGAACTTCCTTATCTTTCGCGGGAAGCCTTCTTCTCATGACACGATTTTTTTTTACTTCTCCAAAAACATTTTGAACTCATTGTTGAGGTGTCGAGACATGATCACCCTAACCTTCCTGTCTTGCCTTTCTTGCCTTGCAGCGGGGTCCACCTTTTCAATTTTTACCGGGCCATTCTCCTTCTAAGAACACACTCCCTTAGCAAGAAAAATAAAATAAAATATGCGTTGGCATCGGTTTGACGTCATATTGACGTCGGCTTGCCCTCCAGCATAAGGCTGGGCTTCTCCTGCTCGGCTTTTGGGTGGGCAGTGGTTGGCGCGCCACTTGCCTTTGCCTTATTGGATTACGTGGAAGTGTTTTTGGGCTTGAGAATAACATTGTTGTCTTTGTCGTTGCCTTTGCCTTCCATCAATAGGTGGAGATGCTCTAAACTGACCATTTGAAGAGCCTTGAGCTATTTTAGCCTATGCAAGATATGTCTCATTAATGTTTATTTTTGTCATTTTGTACAAAATATGCTCTTATAGTATCAAAATTTGAAAGGGTAAAATGTTTTCCCATCATTTATCAAATGCCTATAAATAAAATAACTTTTTCTTTGTCAAACTAAAAATAAAATGGTTTGCCGCATTGACGGAAAGCAATCATATCTATGCACTCTGGTGTGTGTTTAACTTCCACCGATTTTTCTCTCCCTAATAAATAAATATCTAACTCATTAACACTATCGCTCTACTAAAAAAAAGTGAAAGTTTTTGGTTTAGTAATCATTAATAATTTTAAAGCCATTGAGGGTCACGACTTTTTGCATGACAATGCATGTTGAACTGAAAAGGAGTACTAGAATGAAAAATGAACCTAAGGTTGGAACTGTTGTGGATCGTCAGCACTACGCAAGATTTTGGAAGAGGGTTGCGTTGGTGGAGGGGTGTCCGGAGAGAAGGGGAAAGAGAGTTGCAATTGGCTGAAGATCTAGGAAGTGATCAGATTTTGGAATTCTAACTGGAATAAAAATCGGGAATGGAAGCTTGGTGAATGGAGGCTCAGCTGACTTTATTAGCACTCTAATATTTATTCTTCTAAATATTACAAAAGAATATATATATATATATATATATATATATATTAGAGTTTATTATGGAATAAAGTGGGTGGGAAATAGCATTTCAATTTTTTTTATATTGTGGGTGAGATCATAATGTAATAGTTTTGCTCTCCTAAGGATCCACAAGATCATATTAGTATAGATTCAAAGGATTAAAATATTTGACACCTCAAGACCAACTCCAATGGTGGGTTAAAAGCCAAATTACCCCCTAAAATTTGCCCCCAAACCCACTCCAACCCAAGGGGAAATTTTGGGCTAAATGCTAAATGCTAAATGCTAAACCAATGCCAAATTCCCCCCAAAATTTAGCCCAGAAATCGGAGTGGACTCCACCCAATATTTATCGAAATTTAAATTTTTTTAAATTAAAATGTTCATAAAATTAATTTACGATAGTCTACATATTTATTTATTTATTTTTAAATCTAATTTAACAAAAAAATAGCTTAAGTTCATTCTTTAATAATCCCGGGCTAAAATTTTAGGTTAGAACGGTTGGAGCAGAAAAGCTGTTTCTAGGCTAAAAGCTAAATTTTTCGGGCTAAAAAATTTGGCTTTTAGCCCAACCATTGGAGATGGTCTAATAAAGCAAAACCAACTTAAAACTCATGAACAAATAGAAAACTTATTTTCTTGTTTTGCTTTATTAAGCTATCAAATATTTTAAGCCTTTAGATATATATATATATATATAATTTTGTGGCTAATATGCGTTTAATCCTCACATGTGCTCAAAATTAAGACCTTAGGAGAACAAAACTCTATAAATACGTAAATAGGAAATAAGACATTAGGGTGAGAAGCCTCCTTAATTTGTGTTGTTTAATATAAATTTCGGATTAATTCATAATTTAGATTAGCCTTCTTCATCTTAGTATGCGAAGTCCAGGTAACAGCCATATAATCTTGTGCTCAAAATTGAGGACCTTAGGAGAACAAAACTTTATAATATAAATGAGAAAATAAGATATTGGGGGTAAGCAGCCTCTTTAATTTGTGTTGTTTAATATGAATTTCGAATTCATTCATAATTTAGATTAGCCTTCTTCATCTTATTATGCGAAGTCCAAGTAATAGCCATTTCGATGGCATGTGACAAGAATAAAATGTTGCTACCCCTCGTTGACATGTAGCAATTAGAAAGTGCGTGAATATTATCTTCCAAAAAGAAAAGGAAAATATTATCTAAAAAATAAAAATATAAAATTGGTTGAACATATTTAAATTTAAATAATTCACCTACCATCCATGTTATAGTTTCAAATTAAATCAGATTTATGATGATTCTGATCTGGCTGTTGTTCGATTATTGCAACAAATTTCTGATAAGTAACCTCCCAAACGGCCCATGATCTTTGCATGTGATAGGACTTAATTGGTTAGCTCTCATTAAGTTATAATTAATATGTATCAATTATTTTTTCCTATAAATTATCAATTAAAATATGGAAGTCGGAATTTTTGTTGATTTCCATGCTCTTTGTTGATTCTCTGCATGTGTTCCTCAATAAAACCTGGTTTTTGATGTACAAATAGGGCTGGAAAAAATTCCCGAAAATCCCAAACCAAACCGAAAAAATCCCAAACCCAAACCGAAAAATCCCAAACCGAAACTATCCCAAATTTTGGTAATCCCATACCGAAAAATACCGAAATATTCGGTATGGAATTGGTTCCCAGATTTCTTTTCTTCGGTATTCCCGAAGTCCCGAAATCTTTTCTTGTTTTTGGTTCCTACTTTCCAAACAATGAAAAAATAAAACAAAAAGCAGAGCCTTTCGGTTCCACTAGCAAAGGAACAAAAATAAAATAATATGAACAAGGCATGTGATGGTGATGCCTTGTCGGTTTGGGATAAAAGCACAAAGCTTTTTGGGAAACTTAAAAGCACAATAGCTATCTGTCTTCTTCACCTTTTTCTTTTTTTATTTCTTGATAGTATCATTGTTTGCCATCTTCCTACTCCCACTGACAGCCATCCTCTACCTCTTCTCTCCCTCCACCGACTCCCTCAAATGAACAGAAGGAAGAAAGCCCAAGGCACTCTGTAGCTTCTCTTTTTTCTTTTTCTTTTTTCTTGTTTCAGATCTAGAAAGCTTCACGAATTCAGGATTTGGAAACAACCATACATTGATGTCATGGCATCAGAATTCTACGAAGCAGTGCCATCGCTGCAAAGCAGAGTAGCCCTCCGATGGCGATTTCGTTCGGCAAAACATGGAAAAGCTCACACATCGACGAGGATGGGTACCTAATTATGTTCGGTGCACGTCACAAAGCTCTCCGACTCCCGAAGGCAGCAAAGACAAACCCAGGAATGAGAGGGATGGAGATAGAGGTGGGTAGGTCGACAAATCTGGGACGAGGTGTGGCCGTGTGGGCTGGTAGGGGAGTGGGAGGTCCATGAATCTTTGATTTTAAATTGGGGTTTTAAATTTTGATGCAGGTTCGGTTCGGTTTCGGAAAATCCCGAAATACCGAAAATATTTCGGGAATCCCGAACTTCGGGAATACTTAAATTTTGGTTTGGGATCGGTCCTTAGATTTTCATCCCGAAAATAAACGGTTTGGGACTGAATGTGCCGTTTTCGGTTCGGTATCCCATACCGAACCAGCCCTATGTACAAATACTCTGGGTTTATAACTCATCAGTGTCTTAGTAAGACTGTGTGCATTAAAACTAATTGAAGATCTCAGGTAGGCCTACCATACACCATAATTTAATTAGCATATTTAACCATCTCAATATTTTTCTTGTAATCAAGGGTCAAAGAGGACAGCCAACGAGATCCCAGACGGCAGATGTAAATATTTTTCCTTTAAAGCTTTTGGAGTGCAAAAAATATTTACTTAGTCAAATCACTTAATTATAAAGAAACATACACGTTAATCTTGTACCTCCGCATTAGTACGGTAGGTAATTAAGCAGAGATCTGTACGCTGTCTCTTTCATTTTTTTTTCTCGAACTTTCCTTCATATATGGATAGTTTGAATTGATGATTCATAAAATTGAATCGATTTTGGACCAACTTAGATCCGGACGTAAATTCCACAAACACAAGAATGAATAAGATATTAATAACCTATGTTTGAAATCAAAGCTTCCCGCCATAAAACTTATTGGAGATCACAATGGAATGAGTCGACAGGAAGGTTTAGATGAAACTTTTCAACAGTCCAATCCTTTGGCTGTTGAATAATTTTGAACTCAAATAGATTATTTATTAATTGTATCAGTAAATTATCTCTGGTTTGTTTTGAAGAGTTTGCTCTTCACTCAAACTCTACTTGTAATATCTATATAAACATTAATACAATAAGCTCAAACTATTGAGCATAATTCTGATAGATATGTCGTGGTTTATGTCTACGTTGTCTACGTTGGTGTAGATTCGTTTCCACTGTGTAAATATGAATTACATTATACAAGGAGGCTAGTTGCCTTTGAGAAAGAGAGAGGGTACAGTTTTGGACTGAGAGCTCTCTCTAAAGCGAGGTGAGGGATCACTTCAAAAGGGCAAGGGGTTTCCCCCCCTTTTACAACAAAAGTCCACAACCGAGAAGTTTTTCTCACTCTAGAAACTTGAGAAGCATTGCTTGTACCTACTTGACTAAGAGCGTCTTCACCCGTTGGTGGAGGGCAAGAGCAATTGGAAGGTAAGGGCAATAAAATTGTCCTTACGATTCACTCTAATCAGTAGTTACTTTTGTGCAAGTCCACCCCTTTGGAAGAAGGAAGGGCAAGAGCGATTACTATTAACAATTTTTTTTTTAATGTTTTCTTCTTCTTATCCCTACATATCATTATCATCATAGATTTTTGAGTAATTTTAAATGTTTAATTTGCATGTGTTTTGAACTTTGTAAGATTTTTAAAGTGTGAACTTTATAAGGTTTTTATTTTTATTTTTTGGTTTTTTTATGATTTTTTATTATTATTTTTTTAGAATTTTTAGAGTTGCATTAATCATGGCCATCCTAGTTTCAATTTTTTGAATCAGACGCTCACAAAGCACCATGTGGCAGTGCTACAAAATTATCAAATTTAATTAATCGTAGAAAATCCAATGGTTAAGATAAAAGAATCGTTGGAAATCCAAAGGTCTGCAAGGGTGCTGAAATTGTGCTGTCACGTGGGTCTCTGGGCTAGGCTATCACATAGGTAGGGCCCTTCCTCACCGTCCTACTAATTAAAAGGGTGCAAGTTCGTGTAATTCTTTAAAGGTTGCAAGCCTTTGGCCCAATTGCCTCTTTAATTTTTGATCGGTGGAGAAAGTTTTTGTGGCTTGGAGGCAATTTAACCTAATTGCAAGGGCAGCAGAGGAACCGGTGGAGATGCTCTACCCCCAAAACGACCGAGCGCCGATCACTTTATACCCTCATGGACCTACTAAAGTTTTTGTACCGAGGCACCCTGTCGAAGCACATGAGTCTCTCCAACTAAGAGACCAATTGTGAAATCTCATCCTCGGGATTCACTATTTAAATTTTGTATTTCATGTTCGCGGTTGTTACAATGCGTCCCAAAATTTTGGCGTAAATTGTTTTTTTTTTTAATTTGCAAAAGGACAAAATGCCCCTATTGGGCTACACGGAGTTCTATGTGGATGTTTTAGATTCTTTCATGTTTTCCTCATTTCTTGGCATATTAGAGTCTTTTTCTAAGTCTTTTTAGGTCTTCATTTACCTTTTTGGTCCTAAGCCTTTGTCTCGTAATCACATCTTCTAACCAAAGTGTCTGTAAGTTTTCGTTTCACAGTCCAAACCACCTTAACCAATTTTCTTTCATTCTATTTTCAATTTTGGCTACTCCTACTTTACATCGGACATCCTCGTTCTTTTCCTGTCCTTTTTCGTGTGCCCACATATCCAACGAAGTATTATCTTCACTACAGTCATTTTGCGTACGTGTTGATGCTTGACCGCCAACATTCCATGTCATAAAGCATTGTTGGCCTTATTGTCATCCTATAAAATATTTCATTGAGCTTTAGTAGCATACAAAAATCGCACAACAGACATGATGCACTATTCCACTTCATCCATCCATCTTATATTATATAGTTTAGGTATCCATCCAATTATTAAAAGTCACCAACTATTCAATTCTTTCTCTCTCTCCTTTTAAATCTCTCCCTCTTGAAAATGTAATAAAATATTAAAGTTGGATAATGCTAGAGAGGCCAACAATTTAAACTATATTTTGTAAATCATATGACGTGGTGGTTGATAATTAGATTATTACTTAAGTATTAATCAACGTGCTTTTTTTTTTTCAAAACTTCGAGTTTTAACAAAAAAAAAACCATACTATAACTTTATTTAATGATAAGAACAAAAGAAAGAAAAAAAAAACAAAAAAATAAAAACCTAACTAAAGGCGCGTGCAAAGAGCACCCAACCAATCCTTCAGTTGCATTTACTTTGACATAATCCAAGCATATTTTATTCCTCTAAAATTAAAATTTCAAATTGAAGTGGGTTATGTTCGATTCAGAACCACATTTGGGACGTTATGATTAGGAAGGAGTCAGTCAGGTGTGGGTGTTGACGTTGATCTCTGTCATGTTTTTTTTTTTTTTTTTTTTTAATCTTTTAGCCATGCATGATTTTAACGCGCGTGGACGTTGATCGATCTCTATCATGGTTTTTTTGTTTTTTTTTTTTTTTAATCTTTTTATTGCATTTTGGTGAAAAAAACTTGAAAATCTGGGACGAGCATCAACCGTTAAGTTTCATAAACAATGTAGAAAGTTTCATAAACAACGTCGTACCGTTAAGTTTCTTAAACAATTTAGTACCGTTAACTTTCATAAACAGTGTAGTATCATTAAATTTTATAAACAATATAATATGCTTCATAAATAGTTTGTATGAGTGATGCACAGATCTACGCGTTAGTCTTTTTTTTTAATATTAAAATTATGTCTTTTTCATTAAAAAAAAAATTTCCTTTTTATTAAAGTTTAGGAGTTTTTCATTAAAATTTAAGTCTTTTTCATTAAATAAAGCTATAGCATAATTTTTTTTATTAAAATAAACTTAGTCCAAGCCTTTTCATGAAAATTCTCTATTTTTTATTGGTAACACATTATATGCTGTATAATTTTGATCTAAAAATTTGATCTACGTAACATTAGTCGTAAAATTATGTTAATATAAAAAGTTTTGTTGAAAATATTAAGTTAAACTGACTAGCATAGCACTATTCACTAACTAATTTAGCAAAAATTTTAAAAAACTCTTAGAGGTGCTCTATGTACTTCAACAAAGCAGTGTCTAGGTCAGGAAACAGCTAATTAATTAGCTTTTCATGTAGACAAGACGATAAAAAATTTAGACACGGAAACCTTTTGACAGATAAAATTATACTTCGACAAAGAAACAGACACCAAACATTTCGCATTACCATTAAACCTAAAATAACCGTACAGTGTCTACTTTACAACCATCATCATCATACAGAGACAATGACATGAAAGGTAGAAAAAAATTATGTAGTTCTCTCTAAAAATTAATTAGAAGTAAATATATCCAAATTACCATCATTCAAGGTAGTTTTGTCGGTTGGCGGCAGGACATGAAAATTTTGGTTACGTGGGTATGGGTGAACATGTGGGTTTAACATGAGCAAGCCCTGGGGTATCACATTTCACGGGATTAGATCCTCATTTTTTTTTCTAAAAAAATAGAGATTAATTATCGGTGTCATTTCACATCGAATTTAAATGATCGGAATTGTCTATTTTGTAAGTCTTGATTCATAGATTATCTATGCAAAAATTCAATTCAATCATAAACCATTTGCCTATTTAATTGTCACAATGAAATTTCAATGCTTCTTAGAACATAGTGTTCGTCAATTCCTTTAAACTCAATTAGATACCTCAAGTATTTCCGATTTGGCTAATATTTTGCAAAAATAATCTATGAGGTGCAATTTGAAAAACAAATCATTCGAATCATTAAAGTTTGATGTGGTGTGGGTTTCTCTATAACCTCAGTTAAAAAAGCAAACTGATATGCTCTCCCGTAGTTCATGAATACATGGGTGGAGACAAAGGAGGACCACATCACATGAAAATGGCTGATTGCATGAGCGCACACTAGTGCTTCCTAACCCACGTAAGTACTTCCCATACCAATAAATTTTGGGTATCTACCAATAAGGCTCCACAGATAGATTAGTTTCTTAGTTGAATTTTTTTGAGAATGATTGAGCAAATGAGATGTTTGTCTTCACTACAGGGCTATATGATGGAAATGCATTGTTATTTCTCACTTTCTGGTTGTTTAATTTGTGATTTCTTGTTTAGCATGCAGCAGCTTCAATTCAATATTAGTACATAGAGAATATTGATACAGAAAAAGAAAAAGCTTTCTTTCTACGTGTACACAAAGCTTTCTTTCTACGTGCACATACTTTTTCTTCAAGAGCCTTTTTTTCAAGCAAGGATCAATTTGCAGGATATGTTATTGACCAATGACTATTTCGTTTGAGAGTTCAGTATAGGTCATTATCATTAATGAATCAAGGGGACAGGTTACCAATACCATATCACTTTTTTGTTTGGTTGCAGACATAATAGCTAGCTTGCCCATTTCAAGGCGAGTTTGTGTGGGAATGTCGTGTACGACGTAAAGCAAATTCACTTACCAAACACTAGTACAAAAAACCCTTTGCACAATGCAGGTCCTTCGTCGTGCAAATATTTGCGCAACGAGCCTTCATCATGTGCCAACTGTCGCGCCAAGGCAGTGATGGAAGGATTTGCATGACAAAGAAGTAACCTATGTCATCCAAAGCGGCTTTGCACGACGTAGTCATGCGTCGTGCAAACCCCTTTTTGTTGTTTTGGTAAAAGATTTTTTTTTTTTTAATTTTTGATAAATATTGTAATTAAATTCTAAACAATAATTAATTAATATATGAAAATGTACATACAAGATGTCCGAACAAAAAAGAAAAAACTACAAGTAGTCTTCTAGGTTTGAGACATCAGGCTACTCGGTATCGGCAGGGCTAGGTGGCTCTGAGGTTGAAAGTGGAGCAAGATGAAGTGCTGGTAGCAAGATTTGGAGGCTAGACATCGTATGGCTAGTACAAGGTCTCTCACAGTCCCAGCATAGGTCCTCATCTCCTCGCCCTGGGCCTTCATCTGTGCCCTCATCTGCTCTTCCTGAATTGCAAGCTGACCCTTTAGGGTTGTCACTTCCTCCTTCAATGCATCGACCTCTGCTATGTTCTACCTGGAAAAAGAGGCACCTGTCTCACAAACCCACACTTTCCCTATACATCAAACAACCTTGCCATGACGACGACCGAAGTTCTGATCCAGGACATTAGCCATGATCTAAAAACCTACATCCTCGGGTACCATGACGTCCTCGATCGGGATCTCTAGGGGAAGCTGTGATGTTGCTTCTTGGAGAATAGTAATGCTCTTTTCCACCATAGCAGCCTGTAATAATAAAGAAAAAACATATAATGTTTAATAACAAAATATAAATAATCAATTGTCGCGCAAAGTTTTTTTTTTTTTTTTTTCCTTTGCCCTTTTGCTTTTTAGTAAAAAATAAATAAATTAAAATCCACTTAATTAATAAATATATAAACCATTGAACTTGATGGGAAACGCATTGTACGCAATTAGTTTCAAGGATCTAACCGTCAAACTTGTTTGTATATACTTCAAGATCGGATATACTAAAAATCACAAAATACAAACATTTAGAGATCAAGTAACGAAACAAAAAATTTTGACAGTTATAAACGAAAAATTACGATTTAATCGTTATTTTAACTCCGATTTTGATGATTTTTTACAACTACACTCCTTGACCCTTAATGAATACAACAAACTGATTCGATCGTCAATTTAAAATATTTACACAAGTGGATACCACAAAATCTTATGTTATACTTAATGAAAGTAAATAAACTTCAAGTGTTAGTGAATCTATTGTTTGATGGGTTACGCATTGTACAAAACTAGTTTCAACGATCCAACCGTCAAACTTGTTTGTATATACTTCGAGATCTCATAGGCCAAAAATCGTAAAAAACAAACATTTAGAGATCAAGTAACGGGACAAAATTTTTTGACGGTTATAAACAAAAAATCATGATTTAACGGTTATTTTAACTCTGATTTTGATGATTTTTTTACAGCTACACTCCTTGACCCTATATGAATACAGGGAACTGATTCGATCATCAATTTAAAATATTTACACAAGTGGATACCACAAAATGTTATGTTATACTTAATAAAAGTATAAATAAACTCTAAGTGTTAGTGAATCTATTGTTTTGATGGGATACGCATTGTACGAAAGTAGTTTCAACGATCCAACTATCAAACTTGTTTGTATATGCTTCGCGATTGCATAGCCAAAAATCGCAAAAAACAAACATTCATATATCCCTTTTCAACGATTATAAACGCTATTTAACGGTAGTTTTAACTCCGATTTTGATGATTTTTTACAGCTATGCTCCTGAATCCTATATGAATACAATCAACTAATTCGATTGTCAATTCAAAACATTTACACAAATGGATACCACAAAAGAAAAATACAATGCAAGAACCCCAAAAGAAAAGCAAAAGGAAGGAAAATAAAATAAAATAAAAAATAAAAAACTTTGCGCGACGTAGGTAAAACTGGGTTGCGCAAAGTTGTTTTTTTTTTTTTTTTTTTTTTTTTTTCCTTTACCCTTTTGGTTTTGAGTACAAAATAACTAAATTAAAATCTACTCATTAAATATATACCATTGAACTTGATGGGAAACACATTGTACGAAATTAGTTTCAACGATCCAACCGTCAAACTTGTTTGTATATACTTTGAGATCGCATATGCCAAAAATTGCAAAAAACAAACATTTAGAGATCAAATAACGGGACAAAACTTTTTGATGGTTAGAAACGAAAAATCACGATTTAACGGTTATTTTAACTCCGATCATGATGATTTTTTACAGCTACACTCCTTCACCCTATATGAATACAACAAACTGATTCGATCGTCAATTTAAAATATTTACATAAGTGGATACCACAAAATCTTGTAAAAAAAAAAACTACAGACTAGGATTGATGTTAGCTGCCCTTCGAGATCAAGTAGGCCCTTAGCAAAAACAGCTATAAACATCTGTAAACAAATATCTTGTAAATAATGTAACTTATAAATGATGAAAATTTTAGGGGCTAATGACCATTACAATAAGGCAATTTACTTCATTTAAATAGAGATCAAATATGACAAGAAGAAAAAAGAGCAATATACAAAATATATATAAACCCATGGGCACTAATGAGACTATACCTGCACACGGTCCTCATCAGAGCTGTAGATTTCAAGATCATGCCGGTACCTTCACCTGCAATTGTGTACAAATTCATTATGAGAAATGCCCAAAGAAAATAATTTTGCAACCTTGTAGGGACAAAGTTGACTATCGCAAAAGCAAAATCTTCAAGATATATGTTCTCCAGCAAACAGGCAAACATGTCGATATTAGAAAAATGAAAGGACCTGTGACTATTACCTGGATACATATTATTTCGAAAATATTTACCCAGCTCCTCAGCCTGCAAACAAGTGAAAGGATAAAAGAATAAAAACAAGAAAAATGAAATATAACACTGTGATTTCAGGACAATGAGGGCTCTAGAATTACAATCTAGAAGCACATGAACAAAACAAAAATCAATCAAACCTGCTTTCTTCCAGCATGTGTAAGGACACCCCCATATTTAAGAACCATCAAAGCTTCAACTGGGCGTTGTTCCTCACCTTCACCATTACTTTTTGCCACTTTAACCCACTTTAGTGGCTTTAGTTGAACCTTCCTATAAATGCCAGAGAAATAGCTCCCCTTGATAAACATAGGTATGAAAACAGCACATGATTATAACCATGACGCGGTATAACAGTGTATCAAAACAATTCTGAAGAACAAGATTAAACATTTTGGCAACTAGTCAATCTTTATACGACACCGATCCAACACAATTAGCTTCATTTAGCACATGTTTTCAGCCCGATTTTGAGTATCAGTAACTAACTTAGATGATACAGTGTAAGTAATTTTATAAAATCAATCCAGATTGATTTATGAAAAGAATGTTACATTACAAAATAAGTGACCATTCCCCTAAGGGGGCGTTTGTTTGCCCTCACTAAGTTGGACTGGACTGGACTAGACTAGCTATTAGTCCAATACTGTGTTTGTTCCATGCTGGGACTAACATTAATGAGACTAAAGGGGACTAGCATGGACAAAACTCTTCACTAAGAGGTCTTAGCAAGACCCCCTAATAACCATGGGACTAGCTAAGACTATCCTCTCTTTCTCGTCCTCGTCATGCTCAACAACCACTCCCGACAGACTCCTCGTCATCTCCGGTCACCTAGATCAATCATTAACTTTCCGACTCTCTTTCAGATCCATTTCACAACCAACTTTCATATAAAATATACCAAATTGAAGCTGGGAGTGACAAGATTACGATTTTACCTGAATCAAGGCCAAAATTGTGGTCGAATGTGGCCAGAAAATGGCCTGGAAGTCTCGGCCTGTTTGGGCTTCTTCAAATCCATGACAGATTCGAGCATTCAAAGCTAAGATCTCGGTCTAGGGATGGTGATGAATTTTTTGGCGGTGCTAACTTCATCCAATTTAACGAGGGTTGGCCGGAAAACACATCGGGAAACCTGCAACTCGTCGGGAAAATTGGAGCCGTGAGGTTCCATTCAAACAACACATAGCTAGAGAGGGAGGGAGGACAGAGAAATAGAGACTGGAATCAATAAGGAGTTTGACCAGGAATGAGAAAGAGACATGAATTGAGAGGTCTAAGAGGAAAAAAAGAGGGAGAGGGTGGGACGATGAGAGAAGAGGAAAATAGTGAGATGGAAATGGTAGGAAAAGATGAAGAAAAAGATAAGATCATAATAAAATATTAATAATTTATATACTAAATAATATAATATTAGAATTTGTTATTATCCAGCTTCTTAGTCCAATACTGCACCAAACGCTTCACTAAGTTAGTCCAGTTTAGCCTAGTCTAAGCCAGTCTAGCTTAGTCCTTGAAGCTAATCCAGTCTGAGATAGTCCGGCGCAACAAACGCCCCCTAATAGTTCGTGGAAGTAGTAAAAGTATTAGACTAGAAGCCATTTCACTTTCTATTGAGAATTGCAAGACAAAATGAATCAATAAGCAATAAACTCATATTAAAATTATACTACATGAACCTATAAAGCACAAAGGTAAATTCAATTCTTGATGGAAAAAAAAAAGAAAGAGAAATTATAACTAAATACATTGAATTACAAATAAAATAGATACCTCCTCAAGCACTGCTTTAACTTGACGAAGCTTTTCAGCATGTTCAATGTCTTCTGCCTCACTATCACTTCCTCGATCTGGTCTAGACAATGTAAAGAGTCCTCATTAATTAAGAACCCTCACCAGTGCAATCATATGAGAACCAACTAACAAAGATAATTAGGGTGTTTCCTGTTATGCCTTTAAACATGAATTTCAAAGAATGGGAAAAGGGGTAGAAGGTGAGTTTCATACGATTACATCACCAATTATTTGTTATGACTTTAATGCACGAATAATAATGTAAATCCAAAAATCAGAAGCAAAATTAGCAAATGCATTGAATGCCCAAAAAAAAAAAATACTAATCAGAGAAATACCTGATCAAAGAATAGAGATGATCAGATGATTTGTTGGAAATATTAGTGTGGGTAGATGAGAAGTGGTGTTAAACCCTCAGCCTCCTGCTTTTTCCTTTACAAGTTTATATTAATCTTCATCCGAACTACAATAATAACTCTCGCTATCCTCACTACTATCATTTCCAGATTCCCATTCGTTCTCATCTTCATTTGCCTCTTCCGGTGCATTGTATTGGTCAACAACGTTGTCGTCGTTGTCATGACGATCTAGTTCCGGAATATTATATAGCCATCTTCGATCAATCTTCTGAACAACTTTCCAACCATTGCTGGCTTTAGGATCGTCTAGATAAAATATTTGTTTCGCCACAGTTGCCAACATGTATTGGTCTTCATCGTACCAATGTCTTGTAGTGTTTACTGATGGTAAACCATGGTCTCGCTTAACACTTATTCGATTATGTGGGTTTGTATCCAACCAAAGACACTTAAACAGTATCACTTGACACCTATCTTTGTAAAGCAATTGTACTACACTAGTTAGTTTGTCTTCACTGTCGCCCGCACCTGGGACATGGACACCATTATTTTGAGTAGACGACTTGTCATCACATGTTGCCCCCAAGAACTTGATCTCGTTGACATGACAACCTAAGAACAATTCAACATGAAGCAGTCCTCTTGCCAAGTTATATAATTCTTCATCGTAAGAAGGTGAATTCAATTCCTTCAATTTGTTCATCCAATATAACATATACAAAAAGTTAACCTGTTAGTGAAAGAAATTTAAAGATAGGCATGAACAAGTTGGAAAATATGCTCAATTCAAACCACATACAACTTACATGTGCATGAAACCACGAAGGAAACAAGTCACGATGCTTCTTAGCATATAAATGTGAAGGATGTTCTCGCTTCATCAACTGTTCATTCACTTCAAGGTATGGCAAAGCCTCGTCACAATTGTTGAGTATGAACCAATGCGCTACCCCCATGTCCTTTTTGGTAAACAATTCACCTTTTACAGGATCGCTGAATGGTCGCACAATTTGGGCAAAAACAGACAGTTTCTCTTTTCTAACACCATTGTCATTATTGCGTTGAGGATGATTGAAAGCTGTCTCAACATCTTGAAGACATTGCACAAAAATTAAGTGACTCATATACAACCCATGCCTCCACAAGTGATCCTTCGGGCTTTGCCCTGTTTTGGACGCACTTTTTCAACTCACCAAGATATCTGCACAAATAAAAGGTATGCTACAAATTATTCAAAGCGTTCGTTGATCATGAATCTGTTTCACATATATACATATGGACGCTTGATTAAGTACCTTTCTATTGGATACATCCATCGACAGTTCACTAGTCCGACAAGCAATGCCTCATCTGGCAAGTAAATCATACTTGTAAGGAAAGCTAGGGGAAATATCTGTTCGAACTTGCATAAGACGTTCACAATATCATCCTACAATTGTTTAACATCCGACTTCCGCAAACACTTTGCAGTCAACTGCGAAAAAAATCTTGACAACAACACGATTGGTTTCACCGCATCAAGAGGCAATAAGTGTCAAATACCAACCAGAAGAAGGCGTTGGAGTATCACATGATAGTCATGACTCTTCATATTTGAAAATTTGCAACTCGTCACGTTCACGCAACGCGAGATATTGGAAGCATATCCATCTGGAAACTTTACAGAAGAAATAAAGTTGAAAAACTCTTTCTTCACATTTGACTTAACTGTAAAAAATGGATAGCCTTTCTTCAATGTACCACTGACTCTCTTCATCCACAAGGATGACCTAATGCCCATTCGTTCCAAATCGAGGCGAGCTTCGATCGTGTCTTTCGTTTTTCCTTCAATGTCTAGAATTGTCTCAACCAAAGTATCAAACACATTTTTCTGACATCAAGGTTATGTCTCAATTTTAACTTTGACCAGTACAAAAACTCAAATAACATACTCTTGTGGGTCCAGTTCAAATGTGTAGTTGGTCTGGGCTTACTGACCCCTTTCCTGAAATGACTAAATTCCAAATGGTTTAATTGATCCAAAATCTCATTTTCGGACCATTCTTTTGGTCTTGGCCGAGTCTCTTTTGTGTCGTGGAAGGCTTTATCGTTTTGACGTCACTCATTGTCCTAAGGGAGTCATCTATGATGACCAAGATAACAAATTTTTCTCGCATGCCAAGACAATGTTACGTTTTCCTTGCATATTGGACATGCCAAATAACCCTTAGTCATCCACCCAGAAACCATTACATATGTGGGAAAATCGTTTACTGTCCACATCACTGTTGCTCGCATGGTGAACATCTGCCTAATATATTCATCGTATGTACAAACACCGTTTTCCCATAAATCTTTTAGCTCATCAACTAACGGCCCCAAATAAACATCAATGGACTTTCCTGGATCTTCGTTAATTAATAGAGTCAACATCATGTATTCTTTTTTCATGCACTTCCAAGGTGGCAGATTATAAGGAAACACGACGACCAGCTAAGTGCTATGGATTTGGTTTAAAACTCCGAACAGATTAAATCCGTTAGTGGCAAGTCCCAATCTGACATTGCGCGGGTCAACTGCAAAATCAGGGTACATCCGATTGAATTCTTTCCATGCCTCTCCATATGCAGGATGCCTCATAACATCATCATTTACCCGTCCTTCTTTATGCCATCTCATGTCGGTTGCGTATGCATCGACATGTACAATCATTGCAACCTAAGCTTCAATGGAAGATAACACATTACTTTTTATGGAATCTTGGTCTTTCTATTCTATGATGTCATTTTAAACCTCAGCTCATTGCAGATAGGGCATTTATCCAACTGTTTTTTCTCCTTACAGAACAATATAGAATTATTTATACATGTGTGAATTTTTTCATACCCCAATCCGAGACCCTTCAACACTTTTTGGGCACTTTTATGATCTTCAGGTAAACAATTCTCCTTTGGAAGCATCCTCTTGATAACTTCCAAAAAGTAATCAAAACACTTGTTTGACAAACAAAACTTGATCTTGCCATGCATCAACTCCACAATTACTGTGAGCACCGAAAAGTTCTCGCAACCCAGATATAATTCTTGTTTGGCATTTTTCAATAGTTTTTCATAGTTTTTGAATGCCTCACTATCCATGGTTGGACGACCGTCATCTCCCCCTTCCTGATTGGTGTTGCTCGAGGCGTATGGATAAACGTCATTTAGAATATTCATAACTTGTTCACTAGGATCCACATTAGATTCAACAGTCTCCACTTGTGTCACGTATGAAGACGAAGCTTGGTCTAATGGTTCTCCATGATGATACTAAGTAGTATAGGTCTCCATCATCTCATTTCTTACTAAATGAAATCGAACATTTTCGAATGTTTCCCACATTGAGTTGTTACACCTCCTACACGAACATCGGATATGAGTTGAACCTAGGTTATGTCTAGTTGCGAATTCAATGAACTCATATATTACATTCAAGTACTCAACAACACATATATTATGATTATGTATCCACTATCTGTCCATTTTGTCTGAAATCCCAATAAAAGTACAAGAATTACAACTTCAACTATTGTCTTGTCACCTTATTCCTCTGGTAAGGGTCATATCCTATTTAGGAATGCATAGTTATGTGCTGTAATTTACGATTCCAATAGATTAAACTTTGATGTGGATTAATTTCGGCAGCATCTCCTTATAGTTCTTCAAGTGCACGCCGTAGATACATAATATTCACCGTGTACTCGAAGAACATCAGGAAATGTTACCAAATTTTCCACTATCGAAACCTAATCCGTGAACCGCAAACTACAACATAACTATGCATTCCCAAACTGTCCAAAAAGTGGGACAATTCAAGAATTAATTGGACCGCAGTCATGCTTTCGCATCCATACACGAAATCCAACTAATTCTCAAACGGGAAGCTAAGCTTTTCTTGAAAAAAAAGTGTACGAAGTTAAGTAGTATTAACTTCGTACAACACAAAACAATTTTGTACTTGATGTACACAAATATGTGCATACGAATAAATTAAATCACAATAATTAGTGAAACTAAATAAAATAGATACAAACTATTAACCCTTCTAAACTATAATGTTGATGGCCTTAGTTTTTATATGTTTATACTAATTTTAACATAGAATACACATATTCTAGTTAGTTACACTCTAGTAATTTTGGTGGTGAGATAAATGTAGTGTTAGAATATGAACACAAGTGTACGCGTAGTTTGGCTAGATATTGGTTTTAAAAAATCTTATTGAAAGATGTTTTGGTTGTCTTCAAGTTTACAAAGGATTGAGACTGGAAATGAATCATGAATTGCTTACTTGTATTAAAATTGGAAGACGATATTGATTTTCTACAAGGATTTAATAGGAGAATCATAGCCACTGTTTATCTACATAAATATGCCATATGCTCACAAAAATTAACCCGATCATTATTGAACTAAAACCTATTGTCTTACCATTGAGAATTTAATAGTGAGGATAAGATTAGCTTGAAGATCATGGCTTTTGTAGGTTTTCTGTATAATTCTTAATTACCAGCAGTGCATTGGATTTACCCTCAATTCAACCGTATAGCACAAATCAAGGAAATTTCAAGGGGAAACCAACATTTCTTACAGTTTCTTCCGTGTAAATATAAGTTAACCCCAATAAAGTATTCAATTGCTAATTCCAAATGAAGCCCAAACAAGTCTTCAACAATATATCTACAGTCTTACTCCTTTTAATAGGTAAAATTAATAAAGATTACTTCAACATTCAATCTCACAAAACTCCACCATTACCAAAAAAAGGGCATAGCAAGTAGGCAAAGGTACATACACAAAAATCTCATATGCAATATGAAGAAAATACCTTCAAATTCGTTCTTCAATGATAATCGTATACAAAAATCCTGTACAAAACAAATTTAGTAGTTTTAGTTTGAACTAGTTAGACATATGAAGTGAAAATGACACACATAATTGACATATCTGGTTACGTAGAGTTAATTTATTAATGTAAAACGTACATCATAAGAGGTCTTTAATATTCAGGTGGCCTTGTTCTTTACTCTTATTTTACATAATGATCAGTTAAAAAAATTCCGCAGATAAAAGGGACATCGTATTGGTAAGAAAGTATGAAAAACCTAAAAGACACGAAAGCTTGAATCCAAGTCCCAAATTGAAAGCAGAAGGGAGGAGTGTAAGGGTGGCTTGCCGAGGTTGGGAGCGGTGATCACTTCAATGATTCAAATTATACTTAAATTATCTTCTTTAGCTCTAAAATAGTTACACATCTAGATTTAAATTTACCATTATTTTTATTCCCTTCCCCAAGGGAAGGGATTGGTTGAAAAACATAAGAAGTGAAGGTGTACGACTCATTTGTCTTCTCCACTTTTGTACACATATATTTATGGTAGTCTAACCCAGTGCCTTAACCTAATCTACCAATTGTGGCCATGGGAGGTACAGTACTTATCTGCTTCCTAAAAGACAAACTGCCATTTTTGCAATAAACCAAAATACCATTTTCGGCCTAAACAAATAAAAAAATATAAAGCACTCATTTATTACAATTCATAGTAAACAAATATGTTATGAAGTGAACTTTATGTCTCCGAATCATAACCACTTTTATATACATATATATATATATATATATATATATATATATATATTAGTGTAACTAAGCGATTATAAAAGTAACATACGGGTTTCCAATGGATTTGGACAAAGGCTGCCTATGGTTTGAGTCGTTTACATATATTACATCCATTTTTCCTTTGCTAGTCTCACATGTAACCAAAAAAGTTATATTCAGATTGCCCAGAAGCATAAAGTTGCATGAATGCAAAACTCAGAAGTCCAAATTCCAGAAAATAATTAGAGAAAAACATAAATATACAAAAATAAAAAAATCCAAATATAAATGTAATCAATTAATAGTTAATCAAATAAATACAATACCTGAAGGCCCCGTTTGAACGACCCAACGCAAGAACCCGCTAACCCATAACCTAGCAGCACAGAGTGAGTGGGCTATGGAGAAGGTGAAGATGATGAAGGTTGAGAGAGATGGAGAGTCTGAAGGAGAGTGAAAGAGAAAGGGTTAGAGAGAGGTTGAGTGTGAAGAAAAAGGCCCATGTGTGTGCTTATTTTAGAAGAAAAAAAAAAAGTCGTCGACTTTGCGCGGCGCAAAGTTGGGAAAAAAGCGGCAAAGCATTCTTAGTTTGGCACCAAAATCTTGCGCAACGCACAAAACGTCGAGCAAATTGTCTTTGCGCGACAAAGGCTTGCGTCGCGCAAAGACAATTTGCACGACGTTTTGTGTTTAGTGTTGTGCGACAAAATTTGCTGCGTCTCGCAAGTTTCCGTCGTGCAAACATGTTTTTGTACTAGTGAACTTACCACCATTGTTTTCATGAATTTTAATTAAATGTATGGTTCTAATTTTAGAGGTTTGATAATACATCAAATATCAGTAAAGGATTGATTTTTTTACAGTACAAATTAAAATCTTATATCATGCATCCTTTATACAATAGATTTCTAGCAATTTAGAGTATTCACCAATACAACTAACGTCTGAGTTTGATTCCCCCACCATCTCTCTTATATCAACAAAGTTGTTGATTGATTCCAATACAATGTCAAAGGCGGTGTATTCCTTTGTGTAACACATACAAATTTTAGCTTTCCGTATTGGCTCCCAAGGTGGCTGAGATATCCCTGATATCCCGCTCAACTAGTGGTGTACAGTGATTTGGTCACCTCATAAACTTTTACCGGCAGGGCACCTTCCATGAAAGCTCATGCATGTCCAAAGTAAATAAATCTGACCCTAACGTCTAACCTGCCTTCAACTTGGAGATAATTTTGGATTTGGTACTGCATGCTCGATTTTAAAATAGGGCATGAAGTGGTGAGGGTCACAGCTGAAGTACGACGGTCTCCAATTGTCCTTACATAAGGTTTCAACCTTCAAAGTTTGTATTCAAAAGACAAATGTTGCAAGAGGAATGCCACTTCAGGATGGAGCCGCTTGGAATATGGTGATCCAAAAAAGGTTTAAATAACAAATCCTTAGTTGGCTGCTTATTTGGGATGAGTCGTTTTTCTTTACAAACAAGTTATATTTTAGTATGTAAGAACAAGATTTTTCTTATTGTGCTTTCAGGAATTTGTGCATTTGTTAGACATACAAGGAGAAGGAGTGAATAATATTTCATTTTACTCAAACAAATTGTCTTTGTCTTGCGACTCTTTCCCCAAGATCGATGTTGAATATTCGGAACAAAGTATTTGGTGCCTGCAATTTTCTTTTTTCCACGGACGTACATGTTTAGTTGCCTAATTTGGTGTTACTTAACGACAAAGTTTTTGTTATGACCGAAACGCGGACGGTACATTACTTGTTTTTATATAAGTGATGAGAAAATTTATTTTTTAAGTTATTAACTTTTTAACACACATGCCTCACCATTTGAATAGTTACACGTGGTATACCACTTCGTGTTCTAATCACACTGAAAAATCTCTCGTACTTAACTGAACCTTTTGGCTTTTTTTTTTTTTTTTTTTAATTTTTTCCCTTCGGCCAAGAACCTTTTGCCTACTTTGGGCAAAGAAAAAGCCGTTGGAATGGAAGGAGCAAGTTTAAACTGGGTTTTTGTGTTCCTAACCGGTATAAACCCAAGGGCCCAAGATGAATCGGACAAAACTCAATGGTGCACTATGCTTTAGCTTAACTCAAGACTTCTAACAAAACCCAAGACATAGCAGTAGACTCCGTTTTCATATTTCTCAAATATGTGCTCAAAGTTTCAAACTTAAGTCCTACTTAGGCCTTATATTTATTGTAAGTTATTCAAACTAAAATAAAATAAGGAAATTTAGTTCGAAATGAAAGACCAAATTAATTTTAAATAACTAAAATAGGAGCGAGCTGGGCAAAAATCCAGTGACGAAGGGGTTGTGCGACAAGCCCAAATGAATTGTATCGCATGCGGCATGTGAGTGTGATGGAGGATTAATTTGTACTTCTACTAGTTTATGGAATAGTTCTATATATATAAGACTAGAGGGTCTTTTGACCCAGAGTGTGGATTTTACACAATGTGTAATAAAAAATTTTGAGAGAAGGGGGAATTAGGTTTTAGAAATTTAGAGAAATTGGAAAACAAAACACCACACCCTAAACTCCTTGCCGATTCACCTAGTAGAGGAGAAGGACCTATCAGTTTGTCGTCTTCTTTCTTCACCAACTTGAGATTCATTCGTGTGGATATTTGTAGAGGGCAAACACTTGAGAGTCTCAACAACAAATTCTTCCTTCTATGAAATCTAAGGGTTGGAGTTCTAAACTTAATTTAAGTTTACGCACGTGTTCTTAAAATTGTTTTGTACGAACACAATGCACACTGACCATATCCACCACATTGAATCACCAAGCCATTTCAGTTAAGGCTTTTAAAGATCCAAAACCCGGAGTCGATAAGAATTTTAAAAAGAGAGTCCATTCTAAAATGCCAGAAGGATTTAGGACAAAAATGAATTCAATGTCTGAATTAGTCTAAGAATTTGGATTTGAGCTCACCAAATTCTATCCATCTAAGACTCATTCCAAAAGAGGTTGGTGTGATCCAATATCCTACAAGGGAGGATGCAATCTCAAGATTGGTCCGGCCGATGTACAGATGGACAGCCCAACAAAAAATTCGGCCTATTAGCAGTATCCAATAATACAGTTTTTGTGCTCTATGGCGTGCGATGATTCAATGTTATACTATATATTTTGCTCTGTTCTTAGTATTAATTTATTAGTTTGTTGTGAGAGTTTTGATATTTTAAAGTATGTTTCTAATATAGGATATGTGACTTTCTCTTGAATAAAAAATAAGCAAATGGAAGAGTTCTGGAGTAATTCCAATTGGAAGATGTTTGTCAGTCTTTCAACTTGTTTGTCTTAAAGTTTCAGATTTTTCTACGAAGTGATTAATTTATGGCGATGAAATAAAGAAGCAGTGCATAGTGCTGTCAAAGTAATGTTTTGGGCTTATTTGAGCCTTTTGGCATCCAAGATGGCATTTTCTGGGTTCGCGCCTTTCTGCAAATATGTTTATAACATCTTAAGCTTTAAAATAAGTCATGTTGGACTTGCTTTGGAGGTGTCTAAGGTCTAGAACGTGGCTATTTTTTTTGTTGTCAGATTTTCCTTTTCATTTAGGGATTATGTTTCCTAATTTCTCTTAACTTATTTTGTTTCATAGTTTTTAGAAGATCTGTTCTCAGAAGGATTTTATTGTGTAGTACTAGAAGTAGGCTAATTAGCCATTAGGGTAAAAAACGCTCTCCTTTAGGGCTCGTTTGGTACGTGGGACGGGACGGAACAGAGTGGGACGAGGAGTTCCTTCCCACATTTAGTGCGCCTAAAACGGGTGGAACGCGCTGTTCCACGGGACAAATTTTGGGTGATTTTTCATTCCGCCTACCCCCTGGAACGGCTTGTTCCACCTCCGTGGAACACAAATTTTTAACATTTTAAGACAAATATACCCCTTCTCTTTTTCAAAAATTACACCATCTAAATCATTCAACAAACCCTAAAACTATTCTTCTCTCTGCCGCTGTCTTCATTCCTTTCTACCGCTGTCTGTATCTCCCCTTTGCAAAAAATGCTACCTCATCCTTTGCATCTCCCCTTCACAAAAAACGCTACCTCATCCTCTGCATCTCCCCTTCACAACCTTCTTTGTGAACTTCAGCTATGCATCTCCATTCCAGGTTCGATCTGATTGTGATTGTGTAGCCTCTCGGTCTCTCTTCTTTGTGTAGCTTCGATCTGTAACTTAAAAAAAAAAAAATTGCGTCCTAATTTCGATTTCATTAACACCCAGTTCCTAATTATGATGAATTTCTTTGTATTTTGTAGTGCTTCGATTTCTTTGTATTCTTTTCTAATTAGCTTGTTTCAATTGCTTTGTATTTTGTAGTTCTTGATCTGCCCAATACAGCATCTGCAACCAAAGATCCATCTCTGTTTACCTGCTTCCACTCCCCCTATTGAGCAGTACTGCATTTAGAGGTATCTGTCTATCTAGATTCATTATTTCAATGTTGAAGTTGTCGATTTTTATGTACTGAAATCTGTAAATCTTATGCCTTAGGCACTCCTTTGAAAAACCCAGATCATAAAATCAATCAAAAACATAAATTTCAGACGAAAAAAAAAAAAAAAAAAATGAGAAAAATTACCCAGAAAGTTGCGCATGTTGGCGTACAGATGGTGTTTAGGGGAGTGAGGAATCTTGGGAGTGACCAGCATTAACAAAACCCAACACAGAAACGCTCATCCCCATATCCGCCGTCTCTTCCCTCTGATTGCAAGTTACTAAGTTGCCATCCACACTATCCCTTTCTCTCTCTAAAAGTCACTTACTCACTGCGCTTCTTTCTTCTTTCTACTCATGATTTGAATATGTTCGAGGAAGTGCCAACTTTCTTTTCAAAAAAAATGGTGTAGACACCGAAATTGAATTTTTCGTGTTCACAAATGGTTCTGGTCTTGAGTGGGGTGAGGATAGTGGGGGACAGAGGTCTTGAATGGGGTAAGGATAGTGGGAGACAGAGACAGAGGCCGTGTGTATCGGTCAATAACTAGAAAATGAGGGATTAGTAATTGGAATAGATTGAAAGACTTAAGGTTTAAAGGATATTGTGCTATTATCCAGTAACAACCGGTCAATCACTGTTATGCATTTTTGTTTCTATTCATATTGATATGCATATTAGTTCTTTTCAACATATACATTTGCTTGTTAACTGTTTTACATTTCTTCTATTTTACACTCTTGTGAAATGATCGAATGCTTAATCACATACGGGTGAAGTTTATAGCTCTTTGAGTATGAACAACTTGAAACCTAGCTAGCTACTTGGGTGTAGGCCATAGAAAAAGAAGGGGTTTAGGATCGAGGGAATCAAAAACCTCTTAATTGTTCAAACAATGTTCTGACAATTCTATCTTTCTCCACTCATTTATGTGTTTTTTTTTTTTTTGCATGTGAAGGTATGGATGAATATGAGACTCAATTCTTTGTTCTTTTGAACATTTGGATTATAATGGCACAAGTCTTTACTATGAATGCACAATTGTTAAGGTATAGACAACAACAAAGGAGACAACGGGAAAGAGCTAGTTTAGAGCAGAGAACATTTGTTAGACTTCATCTTAGGAGGGAGGAAATAAATCGTATCGCGCGATTGAGCGATACTAACTGTTTGTGGGAGCTGCGAATGGATAGGAATGCATTTGTAGTTTTATGTGATTACTACAAACTCATGGTGGATTGGTAGATGATGGTCATGTTACAATAGAGGAGCAAGTAGCTACTTTTGTTAACATATTAGCCCTACACAATAAAAATAGGTCAATGCAAGTTAGATTTGTTAGATCTGGTGAAACTATTAGTCGGTATATCCATAGAGTATTGTGTGCGTTTCTTAGTTTGCAGGACGTGTTGTTTGCAAAACCAACCCCTATCCCAGAGGATTGCACATAATTGAGATGGAAATGTTTTAAGGTAAGCACCATAGTAAAGGCATTAATAACATAGTTATTTGTAGTTGCTAATTAATATAAGTTTTTCTTTTGTCTAGGGTTGCTTAGGAGCGCTAGATGGAACATACATAGGGATCACTGTGCCTAATGTTGATAGACCAAGATATAGAACAAGGAAGGGTCATATAGCAACTAATGTGTTAGGCGTATGCACACATGACCTCAAATTCGTATATGTGTTATTCGGTTGGGAGGGATCAACTACTGATTCGAGAGTTCTTAGTGACGCTGTTACTAGAGCTAATGGTCTCAAGGTCCCGACCGGTAAGATAGACAAGTACCTAGTATTCTTCTTTACCTTTGTTGGCCAACAACTAAAATTTATTATCAACTAATATAGGTACATACTACTTGGTTGATTTCGGATATACGAATGGTGAGGGTTTTTTGGCACCCTATAGAGGCACTAGATACCATTTGCAAGAGTGGGAAGACAATTCACTTGCACCTAGGAATCATGAAGAATATTTTAATATGAAACATTCAAGTGCTAGGAATGTCATTGAGAGATGTTTTGGCCTCCTCAAAAGATGATGGGCTATGTTGCGAAGTCCCTCCTACTATCCAATCAAGATTCATGGACGAATGATCACCGCATGTAGTTTACTTCATAATTTTATCAGAATGTATATGGCGGTTGATCCTGAGGAAAATGCAAGGCTTGCATTTGATGAATTGCCTATTGGGGAAGATTTAACAGAAATATTAGCCTACATTAAAGCTGTTGAGTCAAGCCAGACATGGACTCAATGGAGGGATGATCTTGCAAGAGAAATATATGATGAGTGGAGAGGAAAGAGAGCTTGAAAATTGGTTGACATGGTAGTTGTTGTAATTGTCTTTTATTGAGATTTGGACTCAATGTAGATGTTGTAATTGGCTTGAAAATTCGTAATATCAAGACTATTGAGATGTTTGTTATTGTTTTTTATTTGCTGGAATGAGTTGTTGTAATTGGACTCAATGTAGATGTTTGTTATTGTTTGTTATGGAATCTGTTACATCCTTTTTTCAGCTTGCATTTTGCTTTTGCTTTAGTTTGGGAGCACTGATTTAGTGGTTTTAAAGAAGCATCACCTTGATATGGTTTTTTTTTTTTTTTTTTTTTTTTTTTTTAAAGTTTGGGTGGTGTTGATTAGTCAAATTGTTTACTTAGGTTTGATGGAGGAGAGAAAGAGAGACAAAAGAGTCATGGAGATGAGAGATAAAAAGACGAGAGTGAAGGGATAGAAAGAAAGAGAGACATGAAAGAAAATCGAGAAAGAGAGACATGAAAGAATTTGCTTCTTAATTGATCATATATATTGTTCATTGGATTACCTTTTCCAATAGGAAGTAATTTAGCTTTGTTAAAAGTTGTAGGCATATATTAACTTAATTGCATCATGTTTGCTCTACTAACAATATGTTTCTTTGTTTTACATATGTAATATTATGGCTTCTTTGATAGATTATATGGCCACCTCACGTAATTGGATTGATCATAAGGAGGATGTACTGCTTACCATCCTCGAGGAGATGGTTGATGATGGTGTTAGGTGTGAGACTGGAAATTTTAAGGTGTAATGGTTGCCACCAAGATGAAGGAGATGATTCCAGGCATTAATATAGAGCCGAAGCATATACAAAACAAGCTGAAGCATCTGGAAGAAAAGTATTCCTCTGCATATGACATGATGAATACCAGTGGATTTGGTTGGGATGACGAGAAAAAAATGTGTTGTTATGGATAGTGATGATGTACTACAGCTGTGGGTGAAGGTACATTTTGTTTCTTATTCTTTTTCAATTGGTTGCTTTAAAAGTCATAACTTTGATATTTTTGGGTTCTTATTGTAGAAACATCCTAATGCATCTTGCAAACCAAATAAGCCATTTATGTTGTATCCACGCTTGTGTACGATGTTTGGGAGAGACCGAGCCACTGGAAGTATGGCTGAATCAGCAACAGATGCGATTGAAAACATGGGGTTGGAAAATGAGGATTGTGATGAGACCTTCGAGATGCCTCCGACTTTACCTACCCCATCTCTTTTTGTTGATACAGTGCATCTCAACCTATTAGGAAGAGGAAAAGGAATAAGAATGATGCCGATGCAATTATTGTAGTTGTTATCCATGAAGGTTGGGATAAGGCAATTACTGAAATGAAGAATTTAGGTGAAAGTTTTACTTTTGGAGAAGTGAAAGCCAGGTTACCTTCTGCGCTTCAGGTTATGGGTCTACCATACGATCAGGTGCTAAAAATTTCAATGAAGTTAGTGAAAGATACTGATCTAATGCGTATTTGGTGTAACTTGGATGACTTACACAAGGCAGATTTCATTAAGATGTTTATGGATGGCCTCTGAGCATTAGGGGGTTTAGTATGATATGAACTATATCAACTTTTGGGTTTTAGTAAGATATTATATTTCTTTGTTTTCTTAAGTCAGGGCGAATGTTTAATTTGGGATTTCAGACTTAAGTTCTGGATATTTCATGTTTATTGCTTTAGCAAGATATTATTATTAAACTTATATATTTTTCATCTTTGCATGACAACCATTGCAATAGACATCCAATTGTCTTATAGCTCAACTTATACTATACATATTGTTTGACACAATTTGCATTTCAATGTGATGACGAAGAGATGAAAGCATTTCAACTCAATGGAATGCATTTCAATGTGATGACAATTTACATTTCAATTTTCTCATAGCTCAACTTATACTATACATATTGAAAGCATTTCATGTGACAAACCAATGGAATGCTCTCACCCTATTATTTTTTTAAATCACTTCAAATTACTTGACGTATTATCTCATTAAATTAATTATATGAGCAACATAAAGTACAAATGTCTCTTGTTTTCTGTTATACACAGTATGAATATATGAACACATGAAAGTCCAAGTATAGTGTGCAAAATATATACTAGGTAAGCAACAGCAAGAAGAAAAGAAAAAAAAAATTGTTCCATCCCGTCCCAAGTTTACCAAACAACAGACGGAACAGGGGTAAGTTAGTCATTTTAATATTTTGGTTCCATTCTCCGTCCTGCGCACCAAACGCAGAACAGAACAACTCTCCTGTTCTATCCTGCGCATGCCAAACATAACATGGAACCACTGTTCCGTCCCGTCCCATTCAGTTTCATCCCGTCTGCGTACCAAACGCTACCTTAGAGAATTCAACTTAGAGAGCTTTTGACAATTCAAGTTTATTTACAATGTATTTTCTATCTATGTTCTTAATAATATTTTTCGTTATGATTGTGTGTAACTAATCCCTTTTTCTATGGCAAGGCCATGAGTCTTAGCAAGAATAGTAGTTTCTTTTAAACTTACTTATGATTTTATGCATGCATATTTTAAATTATTAATCACCGAGTTTGAAACTATCTATTTGTCTTAATGCTTGATCACCATTAGGATATTTAGGAAAGTAATTTGATGCAATTTTGGTTGTAGGGTTGTCCCTGAAATTGGCAAAGGCTTCTTATGGTTAATAATTGTAATTTCACTTAGAATGAATACCGCATCTTAAGGGATGCATGGTTTTTCAAAGGGTTTTCATAAAACTTAATGAGCCTTGCATGTTTAATATATGTTCTATATTGGGGATCCAAGTAGAGCATAAATTAGGAAAACCTAACCTTCAAAATATCAATGAGTAAGTCATAAGTAATTAGAAGTAGGGGTAGGTAAACAGGTATAGGAATAGCAGGTCGGGGAAAGTAATCCAAGCTCGGGGAAGGTACGAGTCGGTTCCAATTTTTTAAGAGGGAAAACGGGGTGGGGTGGGGAGAGGCGATGTCATTTTAGGGGCGGGCTGAGTCCAGATATGTTAAAAACAAGGCCCCGGACCAGCCCATTTATAATTGTAATGGACGGACGAGATTGCAAAGTACAATATCATCCAATCTTAACTATCAGTTTTTACCCTAGGTCTCAATCAAACCCGAGTCTCTCTTCCGTCTCTTCCCTTCCACCCACACTTTCCGTTTTCGTCAATCATCTTCTCCACCACCAGAACGTCACCGTCGTCACGAGTTTGGCGACCACCACGACAACCCATCTTTTTGATTGTCCTCCTCCTAGCCTTCCTCCCTCCCAAGTCCCACAGTTTCGACACTCATCTCATCTTTCATTCTCATCTTTATTTCCCTCGACAATATCACCAAAAACCCAGACCACTGATCCATCGTCATCCCATCACTGCCGCAGCAACAACCATCACCCTATCACTGGCATTGAGATCTCTGGTTCAGGCGTTATCTCTTCCTTGACGGCACTACCCATTCCTCATTCTTTACTCTCTCCCAACCCTCGCATCGATTGCGCTAATTGCGTCGACTACGTCAGATCTCTGTTGAACCGATCTAGAGCCTTGCACTATCGTCGATCTGAGTCATATTCTAATTTGGAGCCTTGCATCATCGTCATCGATTGAAGTCAAGAGACAGAGACCTCGATATAGGATTGGGAAAGATGAGCAAGATAGACAGGGACAAATGAGAGAGCTTGGTCCTCTTCTGTGGTGAGGAAAACGACCTCAATGAGGTCGTTCCTGACCCGAAAATGGACTCGTGGACCCGGCCTGAATTGGCCCGTTTCAAAAAGGTCGGGTTAGGTCGGGTTCTTGTATTAAAATTTGTTGTACCCGGCCCGGCCTGGCCTGTTTCTTTTAAACCCAAGTCTGGTCCAGTCTCTTCAAAATTGGGCCCGGCCTGGCTCGTGCCCAGCCCTAATTGGAAGAACTACGTGAAATTATTAAGGTGACGGCAAAACCTTGGTGCTTTTACAATTTGATTTTCAAAAACCTTTTCGTTTTAATTATTTTACCTTTGCCGAATCCTTTAAATTGTATTTATTAAATTTATTTTTATTATTTTAAGTCATAGAATCAAAATTTTCAAAATTTTATTTAAATGGTTAATTAAGAATTAGTTTAAATACATAATATTCATTCAATTCTTAAGGAGAACTACTTTGCTTAAGTCGTTTATACTACAATTACCTTGTTCTCTTGCAAGTATTTTTAAGTGTTTTTATTTCTACTTTTGCAGGTGGTAAAAATCCTCTTAGCATGAACGACAATATTGCTACTGAATATTAATTCATATTAACAATGTACATTTTCAATAGATATTTCATCGATATTTTATAGACATTGACATATTGTTGATATGGAGGATCTTTGAAATTGATATGTACATATATCGTTATTAATAAAACATTGATATTTGGCTACAATATTGTTGTTTATGTCGTTACCGAGTCATGTACAACCAATGCACATGACCACATTCGTATAAGAGAAACACTACAACGACTATCATTTAATCCAACGGTCATAAGGCTTTAGATTTGGGTGATGTTTTATGGACATAATCTTTGGGAAACCTAAAAGATAGACGGTTGGATTGTTAAAATACATTGAAGTGGGCCTTACAAAATGTTGGACAAAATGTATGTCAAAATATGTGTCCTCTGACCCTATAAACACTAAAATGACTATCATTTAAATTTGGATGATTTTTAGCATACATGATCTTTGAGGGAATACCTAAAAGATAAGCAGTTAGACTCGTTAAATTACCTTATGAAGTGGACCCTACAATATTGGTATCAACAAATCGGTGTCTTGATCGTAACCCTTAGATAAAAAGACAAAGAGCTATTCATCGATTCACCCCATGCGAACTTGTAAGGAACTGCAAATTTTTCTCTAAACTTTAAGTTTCCCGATTACCCCCTCAATTTTAATCTTAGCCAATTACCCCATGAACTTTATTTGAGCCGATTGCCCTAAACTTTAATTCTAGTCGATACCTTGAACGTTTATAATTGGCTAGTTTCTTTGTTGAGTTGAGTAATTACCTTTATTATTTGAACTTGGGTCTTGAATTGAAATAGATGAAATGAGAGTCATGTGAATCAAGTCACAAGGAAGACTAATGAAATGGCATCATATCCCCCACATGTTGCTGAAAAGCAAGGCCATGGAGAAGATTCATAGATGTCCATATTAGGGATAAAATTCAAATAAAAAGTGTACGGAGTGAACTAACAGAAGAGGAGAAGAAGAAGAAAAAAAAATATGTTTCTCACATTAGGGATAAAATTACCTTTTTACCCTCAGACAATTGCCATGTGCTGTGCATGTGACCAAATGGATGAAAAAAATTCTATAATATAACGCTAGGGTAGAAATTAGCCAATCATAAAAGTCCAGAAGGATAATCGGCTAAAATTAAAGTTTAAGTGGATACTGGCCAATTATAAAAGTTCAGCAAGTAATTGGCTAAAATTAAATTTCATGGAAAAATTGGTAGCTCCTTACAAGTTCGGAGAAAAATTCACAAATATCATAAAAGTAAAAAGATAAAAGAGTGCAAAGTGAAAATTTTATAGTACTAATAACAGTTCCAAATAATCATTAACACTTTTTTTTTAAGGCCAATTGTTGATTGATATAAAAGTTACCTTATCAAGTGGATCAAAAAATGAAGACAAATGTTAAAGACACTCTCTAAAAATATGACTCTCTGTAAACTCTTTAACACCTTATATATATTTTTTGCATAGTATCGTATTGAGTGAATTTTTGCTCATCATCTTTAAGTGGTGGTATTGCTTATCATCCTATTTATCACCTTTAGATAAGTTTGAATTTTGATATTTGTGTCTATCCACTATACGAATCTTGAAATTCAAACTCATCTAACAATGATGAATGGGATGGTGAGCATATACCATAGTTTATGGTGATGAGTTAAAAATGCTCCTGTATTTTATAATGTTGATACAATAATTAATGTTAAATTGATAAGGTAGCAAAAAAAATCTATAAAAAAATTTTACTTTGAGAGATTTTTTTCTTAGCATTTCTCAAAAATGAATTGTGACTTTTATGATACACATGGATGGAAAGAGATCTGGAGTCTCCAGATCTCTTCCTTATAATCTACCAAATCAGAGGATCAGGTTATTGAAATTTGATTTAACGGCTAAAATTATTATTATTTTTAAAGTGAATCTTTGTTTGTAGTCGTTGAATCAAATTTCAATGCCCCGAATCTCTTGATTTGATGGATTAAGAGGAGTGAATCCAGAGAGGACCGAGTCCCTTTACCACATGGACCATATACACTATTCCCATCCCATCACCCTTCTTTCTCAACTACAACAGCTGATTCAATTATCAACTTTTTTTCAAACGTCTTCTCCAATAATGGACACATTGATTTTCACGAGGAATTATTAATTGTTTAAAAACAAGCATTGGTAACTTTAAAGATGAAAACAGTTTGACGTTAATAAAAACAATTATTTTCTCATGTTAGTGAGTGTCAATACACTAAATAAGGGTTATTATACAAAAATAGTTCATGAGATTTGCATGGTCAATAGAAATGGTTCATAAGATTCAAAATCAATAGAAATGGTCTCTGAGATTGTCCACGATCCATGATTTTAGTCATTCCGTTAAAAAACACTTTGGGCAATTTTCAAAACTTCGTAACTCAATCGATTCTTAACCAAATTCGACCCATAATATATCAAAATGAAGATAAAAAAGTGTAGAACAAGATTATACCTATTTGGAAGCCCAATGATTACTGGAGATGGCCAGAAAATAGGCTGAAAGTTGATTGGTCTGCGGGAAAACTGGAAAACTCGCCGGAAACTGAGTAAATTTTAAACGCTCATAACTTCTTCAATACTCAACGAAATCGAGTGATTCAAAAACGAAAACCATACTTCTTGATGAGATGAAGAGAATGTGTGTTTTTTTTTTTTTTTTTTTTTACTGCTAACTCGCCTTTTTTTTGCCGGAAAACTGCTCAGAAGTGGCTAACTCGAAAATGGTTAGCCAATTTCCAGCCATTGTCCGACCAAACCACGTCAAGTTAGCCTTCGAAAAAGGTTACATTCTCTTCGTCTCGTCAAGAAGTATTATTTTCGTTTTTAAATCACTCGATTTGGTTGAGTATTGAAGAAGTTATGAACGTTTAAAGTTTACCCAATTTCCGAGGAGTTTTCTAGTTTTCCCACAGACCAATCATCTTTCAGGCTATTTTCCGACCATCTCCGACAATCATTGGGTCTCCAAATAGGTATAATCTTCTTCTACACTTTCCTATCTTTATTTTGATATATTATGGATCGAATTTGATTAAGAAACGATTGAGTTACAAAGCTTTGAAAATTGCCCAAAATCATTTTTAATGGAAAGATCAAAATTACGGATGGTGAACAATCTCAGAGACCATTTCTATTGATTTTCAATCTCAATGACCATTTCTATTAATCATACAAATCTCATGGACCATTTTGTATAATAACCCCACTAAATAATTAAACAAAAGAAGTGCGGTTTAGTAATTTACGGTGTTTTAGTAAAATATAACAAGTCGGGGGGGGGCTTTTTGTCCTATTATGGGGGTTACCAGCAACAAGGCTTCGATCAAGGTTCATTTGGTTGTTAATCAAGTACTTATTGTTGTTAATTATTATTATTATGTCATGATGTGTGAGAATGTGAATTCTCGTAAAAGTAGCTTTAAATTTGAAGTGTTTTTGGTTGTATGATAGGAGGATTTTCCCTTTCTACTACTCGTGGAGGACTATTCATCTTTATTGTGTACATGTTTTGCCACTAATTACACTGTAAGTAAATTGGTATCTTTGACATTGTTTCCAAGTCCCTTCAATAATAAAGTAATTAGAAGGCTTTACTACATGTGTTTTGTTCACATACTACTCGCAGGCTGCTGCATCAAATAAACTGCCATTTAATTTGGTACCATTACAAAATCCTGCCCCTTGAAGTTTAGGAAAAATAGGAGACGTCGGAGATAGGATGGCGAGAATAGAATTGGCATGAAGGAGAAGCAGAAAAGAAATGAGTGGGAATTTGGATGACGGTGGATAAAGTCGTTGTCTTGCATGTTTCAAAATCGTCATCTAATTCAGTCTCAAATGATCATTTTACATATAAACCGTCGTCCCACCAAAAACTAGGATTACCCAAAAAGAAGAGGAAAGAGAAACGTAGTGCTTGCTCATATATTCATTTTAGACTTGTAGGAGCATATGGTAGTTTCCATTTTAAACTTGTTGGAGAATCTAATAGTTTCCTTTGTATATTGTGTAGAATTATGCATAACCCCCTTTCATCAATTTGTTTTATTATTTATTCATTTATTTTTGTGAAGGGCAGCAGGGAGCAGACCCTTTTGACATTATTTATTCATTTATTTTTGTGAAGGGCAGCAGAGAGCAGACCCTTTTGACATTATGCATAGAAGTTGTGGTGTGCATGGTGTGTGTGTATATATGAAGCAGCCCATTACTAGCAGTCTACACTATTTCTCTTCTATTGACGTCACTGCTTACACAAACTTGTGTTACAAATACCCAACCTTTTTTATTCTGAAGTACATAAGGAAAGTTCCTTGGTCTCCCCTCATCATCATGAGTTTTTCATAATTACAGATGTCACTAATCGGTGGGTTCTTAGATTCGAGTTCAACACTTGTGGCTGTTATTAGATTTAGTCCAGGTTACTTTTCTATATCGTATTCAAGTTCATTGATTTCTGTGAAAGACGTTTTGATCTAAGAAATTCATTGATATTGATATTGAGTTAGGTGGATAAGCAAACATACGGCAGCATGTTTAATGAAATTACTTAAGCGTATTACATTAAGTCGTAAATATGTGTGAATGAGTGTATGTATGCCTGATGAGGTCACTTGTTTGTATAAAATAATTTTAAAATGTTCAGAATTGCATTGGCATTACTATTACAAACACTACACTCCAAGTTGATTTGATTCCAATTTAGTTAACTCTTGGATAATGTCTTAAACTATTATTGTTTATTTCTTGAAAGTTTTCTCACAGTTGGTGTTATCTATAAATTAAAATTTAGAAATTAGCTATTAATATGTTTTTGTCGAGTAGTTGTCTTTTGTTTGTTAGGGGATATTTGATGTAATCATATTTTTATCATATATCTCCTTTGGAATTTATATATCTAGATGGGTTAAATGCATTAAATTCTAATGTTTTAATTTATAAGCATTCACTGGAGTTATGTGAAAAAGAAGGGGAAAACGAACTTTTTGATATCTAGACTAATTTCAGTGGAGCAAGACTCCATTCAACTGCGCCAAGACATATGCATTACAATAAGAAGATGAGATTACAACGGTTTTAAAGATCAAAAACATGTAAATGCTATTTATTGGATTTTAGGAGACATTATTTCTAGCTTTTATTGTTTTCATTTATTTATTTTATTTAATAAGGACTTAAAGTACATTAGCTAGAATTTTAGTGGGTTCATAATCAGAATTCAGTTGGATTTAATTTTTTTTCCGTGGGTTATAAAAGGAGATTAAAAATCATAGTGAAAAGGGATTCAACTAAATCAAAATCATCAAATTGGAAAGGTTGCGGCAATAACGAAGAAAGCTAGGGTTTTTTTTTTCATCTTCTCTATAACTACGATATAGCATGATCATGAATATTTAATTTTCTTATGACATTATTAATATCAAGTTTTTATTCCATATTGAGGATTTTTACTATTTGTAATGCGCTTGATTTTTATTTGGATGTTTGATCACGATCTAGGTTTAAATTAAGTTCATTTGATGCAAGTTAGAGTAGATGTCATACTTGGGTTTAGCTTCTTGCAATTGATACCATAATCATATATTTGTAGACGCCATGAAATTAGGTTTTGTGTGATTTTCCAATGATTTCCATAGAGTTTAATGGGTTCTTGCTAGTTTAAATTCATCTAGATACCACAGACGGTTAACATGTAAGAATGTTTTTGATGCAACTAGATGCCAAAGCCCATTGAATAATTTAGGAAAAAACAATCGTTCATATTGGAGAACTACTTGTTCATAACATATTAATGGGATTAAGTAGAAATGTTACAGTGAATTTGGATGTCCTAGGTCTTGTTTTCTTATGTTTCAATTCGATTATTTTCATGCATTTTACTTTCAAGCTTAATTTTTTTTTAGTTCCAATCTTTTTCCGTTAAAGTTTCTTAATTATAATTTGTTTCAATTTAGTTAGTAAGACTTTATAATAAATTCAATTTTTATGAAATGATATATGTGCTTATATGTTATACTGTTGTCTGACTAGTATACTTGAGATCTATGAAATTCGAGATTTAATAAAATTAATTTCAATCTTCTATTTTTCGTAGTATAATGCATGTCAACCAAGCGTTAATATATATAAATAGATGTTTGTGCTTGTAAGGCAATATTCATACTTTCACATTATCAACGGACACTCTTTATGCTGAAAAGATTAGTACTGGTTGAGTTGGTAAACACTGCGAGCTTGACTTGAGCTTTGGCTAGCTGTTCATGACTTTGTCAATCTTGTTTAACTTGCTATTAACGCGGTATGCCTTTATCTCCTTTTAACTTGCGGAGCATAGGACAAACCCGATCATCTCTCAATCTCTCTACAAAATTAATCGGTTTTTTTTTATATCCAAAATAGTTTTTAAAATTGACGTTACTTCTCACTTCAGTTTCTAAGTGAGTTTTTCCACCATCAATTATTTTGGTGATTTCATAAAAAATAATGTTAAATAAAGACAAAAATGACATAAATACTCTCAATTTAATAAAACTAAAATGATTTACAAAAATTAAGAATATTTTTGTTATTTTATTTAACGGAGATTTTTCACGGAATGACTAAAATAATTGATAATGGACAAATTCAATAAAAATAGTTATGTCAAATTTCATAGACTATTTTAGTTAAAAAGTCAAATTAATCTGTTGTGTGTTGTGACATATGTTTTTATCAATATGTGATTGTGTAAATCCTAAGTAAAGATAAAGTAGGAATCCATTGGGATCTAGAAGATCCTTCCTAATATACTTTGTATTACTTGGAAAGCATGTTTCTCTCATCCTAATTATTATAAATAAAGGCACAAGGACTAGACACAATTCCTCAAGCCTATTCTCCATTTTCTCCCTCTTCCCTTTGCCTCACCTCTCTACTAAATATAGGCCATAACACGTTATCAGCACACTCTTCATGTTGTGATAAAGAGAATTTATTCGTCTTCAATCAGGGGAGTATTGCTGTAAACACGAAAAGTTCCTGAAACAAGAAACAAGAATACGTGTACAAAATATATTTTGTTGTGTTTAATGATTTTGGGGTTACAATCTCTTTGTAATTTGATCCTCTGATTCTATCTTCGTAGGGTGTAGGTTTGTGGATGAGCTGTTGATCCAAAGGGCCGTCGGGGCTTGATCTAGGAATGAACAGTTGATGAACGGATCTTCGAGGGCTTTTGGGCTTGATCTTGAAGACTGGGTGTATGGATTTCTTCAAGGGCTTTTGGGCTTGATCTTGAAGGTTGATGGATGAGCGGATCTTCAAGGGCTTTTAGGCTTAATCTTGAAAAAACAATTGGATGTGTGGATTTGTTGAGGTTGTTGATCCAAAGGGCCGTTGGGGCTTGATCTTAGGATGAACGGATGATGAATGATGAACACTTCTCTTCAAGGGCCGTCGGGGCTTGATCTTGAAGAATGAACAGATGATGAACGATGAGCACTTCTCTTCAAGGGCCGTCGGGGCTTGATCTTGAAGGAAGATTTGACGAAGAACGAAGATAGCTTTCTTGGTCCTTCGAGATTTGCTTGAGAGCTTTAGAGTTTCAAAGCTTCAAAGTTTTGGTGTAATGTAAATTCCTTTCTTTTTTTCTTTCTTCCTTCTTTCTTTCTTCCTCTTCTTTCTTTCTTTCTCTCCTTTTTTTCTCTTCTCCTTTTTTTTCTTCTTTTAAAATGAATGCCTTGGCTTCCTATTTATAGAATTCCAAAACTTGATTTTTGGATTTAAATAATCAGATGAAATAAATCATTTCTGCCAGGTATTGACACGTGTCCTATTTGATGACTTTTCCAATTTATTTCGATTTTTTGTTGAGTCACACGCTACATGTAAAATTTATGTGACACGTAAGCGTTGAAATTTTAATTATTGGTCAACATTCATTTCACCGAAATTTTGATGTCTACAATTGCGTTTCAATTATTTTAAGTGATTCAATTTTGATTTTATTGAATTCATATACTTTTATTAATTCAATTTATTTTTCTTCTTATGTTGAACGTGATACAAGCTTGAAGATGAAAGCCGAAATTGAAGAAAGAACTCCTACAAACCCGTTCACAATATTCATCACGCAATCCAGGTTCTTTTAAAACAACGGTTTTTATCTCAATATTTTTTCAGCCTTGATTGCATGAACCTTCACCATAATGCATGACCCAACTTTACGATTTACAAATTTTAGATTCTACATAAATTGCTTATGCATTATATCCATAATTTTGCTATTATGTGAATTGAATATGTGTGAATAAGGAAGAAAAAGGAAAGAAAAAACAAAAAGATGTTGAAACCCTATAACTCGTAATGGACCTAGATGCCCTAGTCTACTTTAGACTTGGCCTAATCTGTGAGAGCCCAGTGCTTGAGCACCAAGGTCGCGCTGGCCTGTGTCAAAACCATGGCTTGCAGCCCACAACAGTTGAGCCACATAGCTCCTGGCCCCAGCAAGAACGACGTCGTTTACAACGTCTTCTTCCTCTAACCCTCTGCACCTCAACAAAATCGAGGACTGTGCCTGCAGCCGCACTCATCACCAAATCTTGGTGATTGCAGGACAATGGTGATGCCAGAAGTTGTCCACCACAGTCGATTTTCCCGGTTGAAACACTTCATTGAATTGTTTTTTTTTTTAGACATCCATTGCGATTCCTGGATCCTCCCAAGCCGTCTCATTTTTTTTTAGACCTCTGTGATCCATGCTCACCGCCGTCCCCTGAGACGCCGTCGCTCTCCATTGTTTCCCGACGAAACCCTACACGCATCGCAGATGGGCTCAAATCTCGCATAAAAGGCCTTGGGCCTTTACTTCTCTTGGCCCACACCCAACAAACAAGCCCAGTTTTTGGGCTTAGGACCTCAAGGCTCATTTCGTTTTTCTTAAACCTGCTGCATCGACAGCTTGCCAAACAGCCCATTATAGGCTTGGGCTCATTCTCCATTTTTTTGGGCTTTCAGCCTATTTTTTTTCCAGTTGGACCTGCCGTCCAATTTGTGAAAAAATAAAATTAAAAAAAAAAAGAGTTTTTTTTTCTTTTGGGCCTATTTACTTAGCCCATATGAAACCCTAAACCCTATAAATCGGGATTTGGTTTTTACTTCTTTCTTAGCCCATATTTGGGCCTGGGTTCTATTAAACCTATTCTTTCTTTTCGCTGGCCTGCAGCCCAGCCAATTAAAATAAAAGTTTTGGACTTGAAGCTCCAAACTTGTAGGGCCGTTTCCCTAAACTTTCACACAAAGGGTCTCGAAGCTACTCACAATAATATATATGTTTTTTTTTTTTTTGCTTTATATATTTTTGTCTTGTATATATTGCGTTTGTTTGCAGGTTTTATGAACCTGAAGTTCATACTTCTAAACCCGAAGTTTCGAAAAAGTGTTATCGAAACCTGAAGTTTCTTAACGAGCAACACTCATGTTGAGACCCGAAGTTCTCCATGCTTAAATCCGTTTAAACCAAACCATGTCTTAGAACTTGAATGTTCTAACTTTGATGTTTATGGAAATTTTATTTCCTAAAACATCAATCACATTCTTGTTTCCACCATTCAGCGTATTGTCGAATTGTAAAAAGTTCTATTTCACTGATTTGGAAGTTTCGACAAAGAAACTACTTTATGTGGATACAAGACGTGACACCGCGCTTGACTACAATTAGTCTTTATTCGAAGATTTATGCCCGAAGCATATCAAATGGAAGTACCTCATTACCGAGGACTCCATGGCTCTTTAACTTGTTATGGACTATTTCCAATCATGCGAAGATAAGTTCTTGCCTGAAGCGAAACATGATTGAAACCTTGACGTCCATGAATAGGTGCAATTTTGAAGCTTACATTCGATCGAATTTTGACTGGAAGAAAATCTTTCTAGTCCTTCTATATCTAAATTGCTCCTGAAGTAACAGTATATAAAACGGAAGTTCACCAAATTCTCAGATCTAATTACTACTACACTTGTGAGAGAAAGGTACCCCAGAATTTGGCTGGGAGCTAGTGAACGGTATAGACCCAGTTTCGCTTGGAGTCTACCGAATAAAGGTGCTATGCTTCGGCAAGGATGCACCAAACAATAATGCTCTACTTCGGCAAAGGCCTACCAAACCTAAATATAGGTATGTCTCTCTTTCACAATCCCATTTTCGAGTTTTTTTTACAACATATGGTAGAATCAGGCCTGTCCAGAGGTAGTATCACGCTCGAAGAATGATCTCTGGCACCTAAAAACTTTAAGAATAAAGGATAGTATTCATGAACCTCAACCATGCAGAATCTAACTCCGTTTTGACGGAATAAATAATTGGTTATGCACTTTTGAGTGCTTCTACCAATGTTGTTTAGGAGTACCATTCCTGTAGTCAATCTGTGAGACTAATTTTGCTCCACCTAACACATTTGGAAGAGCGAAATTTGACATGGAATGCCTATTGGCTGAACCCTCTTGTCTTTTTGGTTTATTTTGTGAATAATTTATTTTATTCTCGGATTTAAGATTGGTATTTGGATGTCACTATTGTTCCCGAATAAAGAGTTAATTAACAAAAATTATCACATGTGACTACAATTAACTCATGCTTAGGTATGTTTTATGGGGAAGTTAGCTGGTTGGTTTTATGCTAACTTCATACTTAATCATCCCCTGACAACATTTCAGGCTTATCCAACCTGATTGTGAGACATGGCACTGCCCTATATTGTCCAATGGTACTAATTTTACCATAAAAGGGAAGCCTTATACTCACTCATTCTGGAAGAACGCCTTTTTGAGCTTTAAGGATATTCGAGAGTATTATTACCATATTGAAACCAATGTAGAAAAATGGAGAAAAATTCCTTAACATATTACCATATTGCACTTCCTATAAATATAGCCAAAATGCATATTCTAGAGAAGATGGAACTTAATGAGTGGATTACACCCATTTAGGCCCACTATGTGGCCGGTCAGAAGCCCGATTCCAAAGGAATCTTCGCTATGGATGTACATTTGGAATATCTAGGATGATCTGTGATGTGCCGCTTTGAGCATCCTCTTACCCGAAGTAAAGACATCACACCTGGACACATATTATACCTTAGCACCCTCCATCTTTTCTACAAAGGATTCAAATTGGACATTTATGGAAAAATTCAACCACCATATGGACCATTTAGATACTTTATAGTATTAGTTGATGCTTCTACACGTTTGTCACACGTGTGGTTATTGTCCACAAGTTGCATTATCCACACTTGTGGCTCAGATTAACAAGCTCAAGGCTCACCACCCTGATTATCTGATCAAATTTATTTGATTTGATAAGTTGGAGAACTTACATCGAAAACTTTAACTTTCGATGGATATTGCATGTCGGTTGGGTTTTTGGAAGTTGAACATCCAGCCCTATGTTTATACCCAGAACGACCCAGCAGAAGCATTCATTAAATGCCTTCAAATGAATGCGTGATCGATTGGTCATACATACCAAAGTTCCCAATCTCTGCTTGGGGCCATGCAATATTGCAAGCAACCATGTTGGTCATCCTAAGGCCCGTCATGACCCAACCTTATAAAGGGTGTGTTAGTTGGTTACCAAATTCGAACCCGACATATTGTACATTGGTTGCTAGCCAATCAATTTGTCTTACGCCAGAAGCATGGTAGATTACTCGGTTCGAGGATTCACTTTCCCAAAATTGGAGGAATATGGCACAAACGAATCTGCCCCTCTATCGTTGTCTCAAACATTTTCATCTCATGAGATTAAATTCGGATTACTCCCGAGACTTGAAGCTCTTGGTCCTATATACTAGTTTGGATGAGATATGGAATTGGAATGAGATTATCATAGATGATGTTTCATTTATATGGTAACTACCGACGTAAATGAAAAGCGATGATAATGAATCGCATTCCGTTGATTAATATCGACGTAGAACTGATTGGTCAACTAAAAGAATCAATTGATGACAAATGAGAAGAATGAAATAGTGCGATATGACGCCTTGTGGCACAAGGTTTCTCTCATACGCCATGTGATTGATTGTAGTATTACAAACGTGGTTGTAGTATCTCTGGGATTGTGATACGAACCTACATGGAGTTTCCAAAGGACTTACATGTATTGATTCAAATAGTTTTAGACCACAAGAATGCTCTCTTAGTTCATCAAAAGGCCTTCACGTTACGGATGCAAAACTATCCGAGCGGTTATGGTATACCCGTCTAAGTGAATATTTGATCAGTTAGGGATATATGCCCCTGCGTGTACAAAATCCGAAATTGCTAGAGTTAAGAAAATTAACTCGCATGTCGGACTATAAGATGAATGATCTTTGGAGAACTTGACATTACCTCGACTTGAAGTTTCGAGCTAATTATGATGGTATTTTGGTCCACCACTCGAACTAAACCCAGAATGTGTTATGTCTAAGTATACCCTGATTGTCTGTATGCTAGATGCAAATAAGACCTTTACGGATGGTATGGAGCATAAGGTTCCATATTGGAACGTGAGGTAGCCATATCTAAGTACCATTGGCGTTTGTTGTACTTAGCTCAAATGCACTAGATCAGACATCTTATGTGTTGATAATCTTTTGGCATAAAACAGGAATACGCCTACAGGCCACCACCAAATTTGGTGTTAAAGACGTTTTTCCGTTACTACAGATTTGGGCTTATCTATACCTATGTATCTTAGAATAGATCACACCCTTTTGATCTTCGGAATGATGCCTACCTTGTGGGATTTGCTAAATCAAACTATCTATCTGATCGCACAAGGTACGTTCTCGAATGGTTATGTCTTTAACATTAAGGAACACCGTAATATCTTGGAAGTCAACCAGATAGACCTTTTGATGCGAAACCTTTGAATCGTTTTAAGACTCACTGTATCTCATCGCGTGAGAGATATGGTTGAGAACTCTTGTTAAGCATATTCAAAATCCTTGTGTTTTTCATCCATCATTGAGTCCCAACGACGATCCATGAAGATAATGCCATATGTATCGACCAAATCATGATACATCCAACAAGTCAACACCAAGCATATTGTGTCTACATCAACATGAGCATCAGAAGATTGAAGTCAAGCAGTCTGATCCCTTACAACCTTGCAGACCTTTACAAGACGTCACTATTGAAGTCTACCTTCTAGAAGCTAGTATAAGGAATTGGTATGCGTAACTTTCTCATTTGTGATGCTTGTAGTTTCATTTGGAAGTTTTGTCAAACTCAGGGGGAGTATCCAAAAGAATACTCACTTGATCTTAATGTATTCTTTTTCCCTATGATTAGGAGCATTTTTCCCACTGGGTTTTGCTACCTAACTAGGTTTTAACGAGGCACCCATCCTGGGCTGATCATACCCTTGTGAGCTCTTCTACTTGCGTCTAGAAAACGTATAGTTTTGACTTAATGCAACTTCTCACTTTTCTCATTTGACTATGAGCTTTTTATCCCACCTTGGGTCTTGCCAATATGAGGTTTTTTGAGTTTTACTACCCATGCATTCTTTCGTTTGTTTTAAGACTCGCATTTGTTACTTGTGCCGACTAGACAAAACGACTTCATCAACTGCTTCTACATTTGCCTGAAGATCTGATGCGCCATCTACTTGAGTATTTGCACACTCAAGGGGGAGTGTTGTGACATATGTTCTTATCAATATGTGATTGTGTAAAACTTAAGTAGAGATAAAGTAGGAATCCTTTGGGATCTAGAAGATCTTTCATAATATACTTTGTATTACTTGGAGAGCAAGTTTCTCTCTTCCTAATTACTATAAATAAAGGCACAAGGACTAGGGAATCAACACACAATTCCTCAAGCCTATTCTCCATTCTCTCTCTCTTCCTTTTGCCACACCTCTCTACTAAATATGGGCCACAACATTGTGCATATTTTTGACATCCTCTTTGCATAAACTTATGTACTTCACACAAAAGACGCTCGCTCATTATACTTCATGATTCTCATTTGTATGAAATAAATCAGAGCTACATGTCTAATTACAAAACTAACTCACAAGGACAAAGTTATAATAAAGATCACTTAGTTGCAAATATTTCTCAAATATTATGTTCTGAATATTGTAGAGAAAGCAACATTTGGTTGATAGGCACACTTGACTTCACTGCATTCTACTCTCTCAAGAAACAACTGACACACAATATAAAAATGTAGTATTGTTGAATCCTTGAGGTCTTGAGTTTTTCCAACAATAGGAATGTAGTTGCATCCAACAAAATATAGGACCTGAAAGTTCCATTTCTGTCTTGATAGATCAAAAATCTTCCGGTGTGTTAGGGTGAAAAAAAAAATTAACTTCAAGTAGTAGATGTCAAGATTTTTGAAATCATTATGCACATGAAAATTTTAGTAAGTACAAATGGAAGTACTAGTCTCTACTTTTGCTATTGTCATAGAAATTAAATTTGACATCAACAAAGAGAAAAGTTATTTGGTGTACCACTCTTCTCAATTTTTGGATGAGTCTCAAATTTGAATTCTCCTCTTGTAGGTGAAAAAGAAAGTTATTGTATCTACAAGTAATCGTAATCATGTACTATTGAAACAAAATTGTATGAGTTATAATAGGGCTACTATTTACTTATTGAAAAGGTATATGATTCACAAAATTTGTGGACAATAGCAAGGGAACAACATTATGTATATGTTGTATGAGTTTTTCTTTTTCTTTTGTCAGCCAAATAAATATGATATTGTTGTTGGCCTATTTTAGTTAGAGAGAGAGAGAGAGAGAGAGAGTCGGCTGTATAGAGGGAGAATAGAGAGAGTTTGAAAATTTTGTGGTACGAATTCTCACCCCTTTATGCCTTTATTTATAGTGATAAGAAAGAGAGAATCTAGCTCTCCAAGTAATTCAAATAAAACAAGGAAATTGTTGAGAATGAATCTCACATTGATGGGATAAGGGACCTTGTGTGGGCTTATAAGTAAGCTGGCATACTCTTCATATTGCCAATTGGTTTTATGGTGGAACCTCAACTTTCTTCATGGTATCAAAGTAGGTTGTCCCACGTGTGAAGCCCAATGCTTACACATGCTCCACGTCACTCGAGTTGTATTGTCCACGTGTTACGCTTGAAAATTCGCCACATTTGAGAGGACGTGTTGAGAATGAATCCCACATTGATGGGAAGAGGGACCATGCATGGGCTTATAAGTAAGTTGGCCTACTCCCATATTGCCAATTGGTATTATGGTGGAACTGGAATGTCACATCCCGGCCACTTGACGGCCAGCACGTCTTGATTTAGATCGGGGTGTCATGGAACCTCAACTTTCTTCAAAAAATATCTCATAGAATCCAAATTAAACGTTTTTAGGACGCAAGTAAAATGCACACAACGATACGACCAGCTCAGGATAGGTGCCTCGTTTTAGGTAGCAAAACCCCAATGGAAGAAATGCTCCTAATCTAAGAGAAAATTAGTACTTTAGGGCCAAGTAAGTACATTTTTGGATGCTCCCCATGAGTTTGACAAAACTTCCAAATGAGAATTACAAGCATTAAAAATCAGATAATTTATGCATACTAATTCCTTGAACAAGCTTCTGGAAAATGACTTTAACAGTGACTTCGTGAAAACGTTGGCAAGGTTATCCTGAGAACGAATCTGCTTGACTTCAGCTATCGCAATAAGAAATCAACATAAACTATAACTATTGAAAATTTGGAATGTGACTTCTTGATAAACTCGCAAGGGCATAGTTCATTACTCATATATCCCTGACTAATCAAACACTCACTCAAACAGTTATAATACATCCACCCGAATTGTTTAAATCCGTAGAGTGAACGTCTCAATCTAATCAAGAGGGTGTTTTGTAGTCTAAAACTATTTGATCCAGCCAATGTAAGTCTTTTGGGAACTTTCATATAGATTTTCGTATCAAGATCCCTATAGAGGTAGGCAGTTACCGCATCTATATAATTAATATATTCAGTTTTTCAAAAACTACTAAACTAATAAGGTAACAAAACATTATGACGTCCATTATGGGTAAATACGTCTCTTGGTAATATATCCCAAGGCGTTGAGAAAAGTCTTGCCCCATGAGGTATGCCTTAGATCACTATCTCATTCTTCTCATAATGCTTTCTTATGAAACTCACTTGTAGCCAAACAGGCTTCACATGTAGAGGTATAGGAACTATTGGCCCAAACACTATGTTTCGCAAGTGAATCAAGTTCAACTTGAACTGCTTGTTTCCAGTTTAATCAATCAGTTCTATTTTGACATTTATCAATGGAACACGGTTTCTCATCGCTCAGCATGATATCAATAGCTAATGTGTATGCAAATGCATTGTCAACTAACATCTCATTCTGATTCCAAAGTACATCCAAGTGTGAAAAATGTGAAACAAATATGCAAACACTAGTGATCGCATCCTCTACGATTTGACGATGGGTACATCGGTTTTTGGATTTTTAAAACTCTACAAACTCTTGTGAACAGTGTTTTTAGATGGAGTTCAAAATGTGTAAATAATTCATTTACAAGTGCAAAAAAGTGAAAAATTATGCCAACGCTTGTGATTGCAACCTCTATACTTTGACGATGGTTACATCGTCATTTGGAACATTAGGGTTTAGGATTTAGTGTATGTAGATATTAATTTAAGGACAAAGTGGTATGTAGATACTAATTTGTTATGACGTTTTTCATTTGATTATATATTAAAATAAAAAATATATTTTTAACGTGTAACAGGTCAGGTCATAGTACCTGTTAATTTTAATGGATCGAGTCATATTACCCATTTGTTTTAAGGGGTTTGACACGACATGATTCGTTATGATATCAGGCATGTCACAAAAAAGACACAAACACAACACGATCGTCAGGTCTAATTCATTCAAAAACTTGAAGTCCTAGAAGTGTAAATGCTGCCAATCGTGTCTTACGTTATGCAAGAAGATATCTTTCTAGTGATCAAAGCGAGCCAAACAGTGCGTGGATCTTCTTTAGTTAGGTATTCAGTTTGCATTGCATCATGCATATGTGAGAAACTTCGGGAACACAAGATACGTGTATAAGATATTGGATCGTAATTCATAAAAAATGGGTTGATGGTCAAGAATATGTTTTTTGTCGAACTTATATACTGCAAGTCACTTAATTAATCCAATAGGCCGGATCCAAATACGGATCGAGAGTGGAAGCAAGAAGATATAGTAGTTCAGACCCCTATTTGGACCCGGTTGCTGAGGGCCAGTGGGAACCCTAGAGTTGAGCTTATAGCCCGTAAGGATAGGCACCCTAGCAAAAGCTGGGTGCGGGCTGAAGCAAAGAAGAACGCCCATAATGGGTTTGGGCTTAGAAAAAAGGGCCCCAACAGTAGCCAAGCGTCGGCCGAGTGAGCAACAAGCCCAATAGGGTTGCAGGTTACTTGAGAGAAAGCCCATCAAAGATGGGTGTGGGTTTAGCTGAAGAAGATCAATGGCGCTGCCTCGAGTGACAGTATTCTTAAATAGAAATGGCATATGCAGGTGCGGCCCATTGGTCTCGAAGGTCAGCAACGTCTCGAAAGACGGCATCGAGGGTTAGTTCGTGACGGATGGGTCCAAAACCAATGATATTTGAAGTGAATCCCACAAATCACGATGAGATTCGACTTGAATCTCGATGTATGTCGTCGAAGACGATGATGTTTCATAAAGGAGGTCGTGGATTGACTACGGGCGAGCCCAAATGGGCGATGATAGAGATGACGCAAAACGACGTCGTTTTTGAGTTTTGGAACTGGAGTGGCTTGGTTCCGTGTGCGGCACAGCTTGGCGGCTTGACACTTCATCCTAGCAATATTTAATAATACAATATAATATTACATATGCATGAACAACATATATATAAAAAAAAATATTGTGTATTCATGAACAAAATATATAATAGAGCAATATAAGCATTATACAAAGCAAAATAAATTTGGAGTTCATGAATCATGGTAAATATTTTCATGCTATTAAGGCTTATAAAATATTGATCATGTGTTTGGGAAGTTACTTGATTGAATGGAAACGATAGAAGCTTTGGGTTGTAGAAGATCCTTCTCCAAAATTCTTCCATTCCTTAGAGCAGCAACATAAGCGTGTTGATATCATGTTGTAAGTCTATTTTACTGAACAAAAGAGAAAGAGAGGGATGGCGGCGGGGAGAGAGAATAAAGAGAGTCTAGGAATTTTGTGGTGTCTTCTTTGTGCCTTTGTTTACAGTGATAAGGAAGAGAGAATCTTACTCTTCAAGTAATACAAATACAACAAGGAAAGATCTCATAGAATCCTATACATAATTTAGTAAGATTTACAAAATTACAGTCCTAATGAAATTAGAACTGCAACAAAATATGTATATATTTCCACTTTCTAGTTGGAAATACACATAAAATGGACTAGAAAATGTGTTTTTACAGCTCGTCACCATTGAAGACATGAAGAAAATTATAAAGGAATGCAGCCACATTGTGATTCCCTGCATGCTAGAGTCGAGCCAGTTATGGCCAAAATGTCAAAAGCACTGACTTTATTGTGATGGAGGGTTCCGAGGTACTTTCTGCCACATGGAATTCAACCAATGTGACTGGAATGAAGAGAAGGGAAGAGAAGTACTAGTAGTCTAGTACATTTTTACCATCTAAAAGTTGTAACTAAGAATTAAATCATAAAGTTGCTCAAACTGCACCTGCATATCAGACTAGTCAATAGAATATACATGGTATCCCAACTGATCTCATTGCCATGCAGGTGAACAGTACCACATTGTTCTATGTTCAAGACTTAAAGTTCCTAAATTAGTTAAACACAACAAGCAACATCGTCCACAAGTATTTCAAATTTGAACTGGGAGAGAAATTGAAGCTTATAAGTCATAAATAAAAAATTTGAGAAATAGATCGTCGATCCCCTTGTAACTTGTTGGCTTAGTGGTACAACCAGAGGTCAATAGGCATTGGGTTCCACTAACACCCAGTTGGATCATCGTTGAATTACCAAAAAAATAATAATAACTAAGAGAGAGGTGGATCAAAGTATGACTGCAAAAGGAAGAAATTCTACTGAATTCAGACACCAAATCAATGTACAACCCGTTAACCCCAATTACCATGCATTATTGGTGTTATTTAAGGCCAAAGTAGGTTGCCTCTGCAAAAAAAGAATGTTGGTCTTGTGGTACTACTACTGCTTGTTGGCAGCAGGTTTCATAGTCTGCAACCATTTGAGTACCATAAACCAGTGAGTTTATGTCTCCCCAACTAATTTCACTCTCTGCAGAAGCAGTACTGGTCCCTGCACTGCTACCGTTGTTCAACGTCTCCTCGGAGGCTTGATAATAAAAACCACCCAGTTGCTGATGCTGATGAGCAAAACTGTTGTCGTAAACCTCCAATTCAGTTAGCTGGTGAAGATGATCAGCCTGTAGATTGTTATTCTGATTGTCGAGCCCATGAAATATGGTTGGACTACTTGAACCCCCAGTACCGTTACTAGCATCAAAGTTTGTGCTTGGAAATTGAGAATAGTTATTACTGTTGGCTGCTGAAGTAGAAGCAAGAACATCAATGGAGCTCTGATAGTATTGGTGATCAGATGACGAGGTGGATGAAATATCAACCGGGTACTGAAAACTTGTGGTGCTAGTGTCAGAATCATGGGAAAATCTTCCTCCAAGATTGATGAGCATGGTCTTAATGGAAGCCTCATCCTGCATGAGTTGAAGGTCATGTGTTTGATAATTAGCCACTGGCACTACTGGTAGCTCTGGCCAGTTATAAGGGTTTTGGTTGAAAAACCCAGCTGAGATATTAATAAAATTTGCGTTATTTTCTGATCTTTTGATCATCTCTTGCTTAAAGATGGCAGCGCGGCGACTCTGCTGAGCCTCCTGTTGTTTACGCTGCTTGCCCAAGAGCTTTTTCTTCAGCCTTGTGTTCCAGTAGTTCTTAATATCGTTGTCCGTTCGCCCTGGTAACTGGGCTGCAATGACAGACCACCTGTCCAAAAAAAAAAAAGTACTACTTAAAATTCACAAAGTGATAAACTTCCAAATTTGAAGAGCATTAAAAACTAAGATATATAGCCTTGAAATTGTTAAAAATATACCTGCTTCCAATACTCATGTAGAGGCTGCAAATGATGTTATCTTCTTCCTCTGAGAACCCGCCGTGCTTGATATTCGGCCGAAGATAATTCAACCATCTAAGTCGACAGCTTTTGCCGCACCTTCTAAGGCCTGTCGTTGATCATGAAAAGTAGTACAATAGTATTGATGAAAAGTGATCAGCTAATAATTAAACACATAGGTTGGATCATGATCAATAATTTTGTTAATTAACTGGGATGAGGAGGATCTGAAGTGATTAATTACTGACCTATCTTCTGAGGCAAGGTAATCCAGTTGCCGCCGGTGCCATGCTTCTCGATATAAGCCTTGAGTGTAGCATCTTCTTCAGGTGACCAAGGGCCTTTCTTAACGTTGGGTTTGTCACAGCAAGGAGCTCTGCCCATGGCTTTTGCTTTAACCTGGTTTCTTTTTTTTCTTTTTTTTTCGGGATGTGTGGGTTATGTTGTGATGAGCCTTGGTTTAGCTATATATGTATCAGCTAGCTCCCCCTTTATGATTACCAATTGATGATAATTTCAGAAAGTTTATGATAATGTTAATATAATATATGTAAGAGAGAAAGAGAGAGAGAGTATAATAGCTGGAGAGCTGAGGAGATGGCTGGGGACATGGAAAGGGTCACAGAAATTCAAAAAGTTGAATTGAAAAAAGGGTGAGCCTTTACCTATAGAATATTAGAGAATTGGAAATGCCAGAACAGGAGACCAGAGTTTCATCTCATTGTCTCTCCCCCTCTCTCTCTCTCTCTCTGTCTCTCTCTCTCAGAAACGTAAGATAGTGGATGATGATGACGATCAAAAAATAAGTGACGCAACTAGAAGCTTTAAAGAGTTGAAGCAAACATCAGCTTGGTTTGAACTCTTCCACTGGTTTATGACCGAAAATGGTTCCTCAAGCCTTTAGTAAGAAGTTAAGAATAATTCGTCCAGGCAGCCATTATCATGGTCTTGATATGCAACACAAGGAACGTGTGAAATGAAAACACCATTTGACAGTGTTTCATGCACACATAAAAATTCTATAGCTAGTCAGGATCTTATTTTAAGCATGAGTTAAGGTATTTTTCCATTATTTAAACTTTTGTTTTGAAGATAAAAAAGGTTTATCTATATAAGTAGAGTCTATGACTTATATAGCAAAAATGCTACTCTTACCATATTTTTACACTACAATTTTACTTCTAATAGAAATGAAACCCACATATGTTAGTGGCCCTACCTCTATTAGAAATGTGATACAAATGTATTATGTAAAATATAGTAAGTGTAGAATTACTGCTTAAATTATATATTTACTTAGATGACTATTGCAAGTCCCTTTCTCTGGTTTTGGAGTCGTTGGGGTTGGTTTTCGATGAAAATACCAAGAGGGTTTTGAGGTGTTAATTAGGGACAATTTCTTGTGAAGGAACACACCACTATATCTCAGCCCGCCATGGTGGATGAAGCAGTAACAGTCGCTATATACTTGACATAAGAAAATTGTGTCCTCCATCTAATATGGGAACAAACAACCAAAATATATTTTATTTACTTGAAAAGGGAAAACTCTGTATGAAGTATTATGTATTCGGTTCACCTGGATAACATAGAAGGTAAAGAAATGGGACGAGTCCTGTAAGATGAGAGAGCAGAGGTTACTCCTTGGATTAGACTACATGACATTCTCAATTGGACTACTGGCGGCTTCTAGTGTAACACAAGTGGGGAATTCTTTCTTGGCTAGCATTATTTATTGGCACTCTTTTCTAACTTCTTACATCCTGTATATAATATTTCTTTTCATATTTACACGTTAGCATCAAATAAATATTTCTAGACTGTAAGTTCGTAAGTATGGATAACATATGCATGAAAAAACGAAGTGTGATCAATGATTTAAATTTATAATTTAACAAAATAAACATCTTATATTCTTAAAGTCTGGAAAAAAAAAATCAAACTATTTAGCTATAATTTATTTGACACATAGATTATTGCACCAATTATTGTTACTACATGTTAAAAAATAAATCAACTGAAACGTGTTGCCAATGTTGTCATAAAATATGATAACCTTTTCTTATAAACTTTGTAGTAGTAAGAGGTTAAGAAATTAAAAGTGTATTATACTCGACTCATTTTTCCATTATGTACACTAGCCTTCATGCACACGGGTGACCGCGTGCAAAAGGCATTTTTTGAATCATGGCGTGTTACCCATAATTTGCACGTTTTAAATGTATTTAGCGTAAATTGACAAAAGGAAAGTCAAATATTGAAATAAATGAATAATCTTAGATCATGCTAAAAGTGTCACATCCCGGCCCTGGACGGATCATTTCCCGGGTCCGCTCCACCACCGTAGCACAATATTGTCGGCTTTGGGCTTACCATTCCTTCACGGTTTTGTTTTTGGGAACTCATGAGCAACTTCTCAATGGGTCACCCATCATGAGATTGCTCTAGCCCCCTTCTCGCTTAACTTCAGAGTTCCTACGGAACCCGAAGCCAGTGAGCTCCCAAAAGGTCTCGTGCTAGGTAGAGATGTGAATATACATATAAGGATCACTCCCCTGGGCGGCGATGTGGGATGTCACAATCCACCCCTCCTTAGGGGCCCGACGTCCTCGTTGGCACATACACGACCAGGGTTAGGCTCTGATACCAAATTGTCACATCCCGGCCCTGGGCGAATCATTTCCCGGGCCCGCTCCACCACCGTAGCACGATATTGTCTGCTTTGGGCTTACCATTCCCTCACGGTTTTGTTTTTGGGAACTCACGAGCAACTTCCCAATGGGTCACCCATCATGGGATTGCTCTAGCCCCCTTCTCGCTTAACTTCGGAGTTCCTACGGAACCCGAAGCCAGTGAGCTCCCAAAAGGCCTCGTGCTAGGTAGAGATGGGAATATACATATAAGGATCACTCATCTGGGCGATGTGGGATGTCACAAAAAGAAAGCTCTCATAACAAATTAAAGCAGTTGAATTCACATAATAAAATCGGTCTCTATAGAATTTACATTAAGAATAGAGAAAATAATATTTAATAAACAATTGATTGAATCACATTATTACTAGCCCATTGTGAGGCTAAGTCCATCCCCCTCCCCCTTAGTGTAGATAATATCGTTTGTTAAAAAAAAAAAAAAAAAATCATTTGATAACTAATTTAATCACATTATTATCCGCGAAAAACCTTTTTTTATAACCAGCATTACACGCATCTTCAGATGTTTTGAACGTGTTTTAAAATAGAGAAATTGAATCATATTATTGCTAGTCTATTGTGAGGCACTAATTAAAAAACAAAAGCACAAAAAAAATTAATTATTAAAAAAATACTGTTAAAATGATGAAAATACCTCTGCCTTATTTGATGCATTATTTTGGGATGCCTTTGAAGTTTTTTGTCTTAGGTGCATTTTTGTCCAAATTTTGTTGTTGAAGCTTGGTGACACCAAAATCACTATTCACTTTTCCATTCTCTTTATATATAGATATTGACAATTAATTTAATCACATTATTATCCACGAAAGACCTTTTTTTATAACCGGCATTACAAGCCTCTTCAGATGTTTTGAACGTGTTTAAAAATAGAGAAATTGAATCACATTATTGTTAGCATATTGTGATGCACTAATTAAAAAAAAGCACAAAAAAATTAATTATTAAAGAAATAATATTAAAATGACGAAAATGCTCATGCCTTATTTGATGCATTATTTTGAGATGCCTTTGAATTTTTTGTCTTTGGGGGCATTTTTGTCCAAATTTTGCTGTTGAAGCTTGGTGACACTAAAATCACTATTCACTTTTCCATTCTCTTTATATATAAATATTTTGAAAGATCAAAATGTCCGGGCCGCCACAGGTACTACCATTGTGTGGAATATAATGGAAAGATTTTTCGTTACGGTAGGTGAACGAAAAACACCACCAATAGAAGAACTAAATCACCGTGAAATTACCATTACCATGAGATTAAATCAGAAACTGTGATGTGATAGTAAGATATGACAACGGGGTTATATATCAGTCGAGTGACAATATTGCCTACAAAGATTTCAAGAAGAATAGTGTTATTCATACATTTATTTTTATCTTCTACACACTTTTGTTAATTTTTTATCATTAATGTACTTCAATTTGTTCAATCTGATAGTTAAAAATTAAAAAAAACATGTGAAAAGTAAAAATAGGTATATAAATAACACTACACTTTCAAAAACTTCTCACACACACCACAGAACAAACTTGGCACCAATAATGGGTAGCTTTTTATAGATGACAAAACAAGATATAACAAGGGTTTAATTAATTAATTGAACACTGATGGACCATTGTAGTTTATAAAGCAGCCAATTATGCTAATGACACATGCCATTTTTGGACCCAATTGGCATAATAAATATGATCAAAGACTTTACAAGACAAGCGTACTTGTTTATATTAGCATTCAGCCACCAGTCACATACAGGAATTCCACTGTCAATTTTATTATATCACATATAGACCTTCTTGTATGTCGTTTATCGTTCTGATTATAATTTATTGTGGAGTCTTTTTTTTTTCATGATTTTGATAAAGTGAGTTAAATATAATAATTTAATATCAAATTCACAAACTATAAGAGTCGAATCTAAAACCTCTAACTTTTAAATGAAGATCAGGAATACGGCAAGATTACAGTACTAAGTGAAAATTCATTATGATGTAGCATCAAATTTGAGTTATTTTAGATGCAATAAAATTAAAATGAGGAAGCAAGGTCTAATGAAAAAAAGTGATTGAAAAATTAAAAATTCGAATACTATTTGTTGTTGTCATGTCTTGAAAGTTAATGTTCTAGACTTTTTGGTAGCTCCACAAGAGGAAAAAACAAAAAAAAAAAAAAAAAAAAAAGAACAAGGTTCGGTGTTAACAAATGTCTGAGACCTTAGTCCCAAGACTTGTTTTCCAAAAACTTGCACTAAGTTTCTGGATTATAGGTCTTGTGACCATTCCACTATAAACACTTATGCCGTATTTATTATATTTTAGGAAGTGTTTATAATTTTATTATTTCATATTTTAATTTTCTTTTGGAGCCAAGACTATATAAAGGTTGTATTTCAACATTCATTCATATTTATTATCAATTAAACTTTATAGAGATTTTAGTATTTTTTGTTGTATTCCGGCAGTATGCTCTTCCGCTTATGTTTTAGGATTTGATGATGATCGATCCTATCTATCTCATTTCTCGTTGTATCCATTATAGAGTTTTTTTAATTCTCGTAATCGATATTTTACACTAATTTACATATATATAAGGGAGAGAGTTTAAATTTATTATGCAATAAATTGAAAGATTTTTTTTTTTTTTTTTTGTTGAATCTGAAAGAAAATTCACATCACGACAATCGATCATTATCATTCTTTTGATTATAAAATTATCTTTAATGTTCTTCATGAGAGGGCCAGCTTAATTATTGAAGGGAAAGAACATAGAAAATGAGAAAATGGACACCAAGGAAGAAAGTATTGGCTGAATTGACTCGGTATGAAAGGGTAAAAGTCAAAGGTGGGCTTGTACAAAACGGTGGTTGATTTTTTATGATGCTAAGATTTGCCTTGATTTTCCTGTTTTTTGTGATTTGTTGTCGGTATATACGTAGTTTAGAATTACTCATGTGGTCCCAACAAGTCCATGAAAGTTTTTGGAAGGAAAATAATACATAAAGTTTAGGAATCGTGTTTATAATGAAAGAAAAAGGTAGCTAGTAATAAAGTAAGGTTGAATTTGAAGGAAGAACATTTTGATAAAATGAAGGGAACGGTCTTCATGTTAGGCCAAGTAAACTGACTCTCTCTCTCTCTCTCTCTCTCTCTCTCTCTCTCTCTCTGTGGAAAGTGGAAACGGTCTTCTTGTTAGGCCAAGTAAACTGACTCTCTCTCTCTCTCTCTCTCTCTCTCATGGTTTCTTATTCAACTTTTTGATATCTTCTTTTTTCTGTGTCTGATCGTAGACCTACTAGCGTGAAAGGGTTATTTTGACAGGGTTCAAAGCGCAATACAGCTCAAGGCCACTTCCTTCTCGAGGAATTTTTCTAACCAAACCAAAGCAATACAGCACAAGTACATTCAAGAAATGGAAACATTCGTCATGTGTGAGCTAACTTTCATGAATTGCTGCAATATAATCAACTAATTTGGCAACCACAAATTAGAAACTTAATTATTTGCCACCAACAATCGAGTGGAATTAACCTTATTTCCCGAACAAGTAGTAAGGTTAGGATATGCACTACATCTGGATGACTAAATGCTTCAATTGATTATGTACAAATATGATATTTGAATGGCGAAAAAGAAAATAAATTATTATAATTAGTGTCACATCTCGGCCTGGACTCCCACCACATCCGGGCTCAACTCCACCATAGCACGATATTGTTTGCTTTGGGCCCCGACCACGCCTTCACGGTTTTGTTTATGGGAACTCACGCGAGCAGAACTTCCTAGTGGGTCACCCATCCTGGGAATGCTCTCGTGTGATACTCGCTTAACTTCGGAGTTCTCATGGAACCCAAAGCCGGTGAGCTCCCAAAAAGCCTCGTGCTAGGTAGAGATGGGAATATACATATAAGGCTTACAGAATCCACTCCCCTAAACGATGTGGGATGTTACAGTTAGGACTTTACTATATGATTTGAATACAGTATTCATTTTAGTTGGTCTACAAGGAGGTGCACCTATATATGCAAGAACACGAGTATTGCTGGAAAAGTAAATTAGTTAGGTTTTTTAGTTTATTATTATTTGGGAGTTTATTTGTAGGATGAGGGTTTGGGTTCCTTGCCTATTAGAATTGGGGTTAGTAAATAAGATGTACGTAACTCATGTAGAAATAAGTCTAGAAAGATGTAATCTCTTCAGGTTATGTTGCTTTCTTAGAAATTTTGTAACATTTCTTTATTTTTAGTTAGTTAAATAATATTCATAATTTTGTAGTCCGTTTGCTCGTATGTTTAGCATACTCTGATTTTTAGCTACTATTGTTTTAAAACACCTTGTTTTCTCCTTGGACGACTGAAGGGGATTTTAATTTGTGTTCTAATACTGCTTTGAAATTGGTTTGCTTCTAATGGAAGTGAATGCATATAAGGTTCCCACCATTGGACTTTGCACTGAGAGAGAGAATTCTATATATATAGGAGAATATCAATTTAGTCTGAGAATAAATTCTAGGGTCATTTTGGTTCTGGTCCCTGATCAATCTAATTGTTAGACTGAAACCTTGTTTAGTTACATATATTGATCGAGGTCCTTAACATCATTTAAAGAACTTTACTTATGCATTTATGCATTTAATGTCCCACAATTATGAAATTTTAAAAAAATTCAAATAATATTTTTAAAATATAATAAATATTTGAAAATAAATATTGGAGTAATATTGTTCTTCACAAAATTATAGCAAAAAAATAATGTACCCACATAATTATTAACACATTTTACAAAATAACTAATGACAGATTTTAAAACATAAAATAAATACATATAATTAGCATGGGTGCATTTAGAAAAAATAAAAATGGGTACAAATAATACAAATAAAGCTTTAAAAAATATGGGCATAAAAAGAAATTAATATATGGGTACAAATTAGAGATTAAAAGAAAATTGGTACAAATTTAAAAAGGGTTGCAATTAAAAATGGGCAAACTAAAAAAATATATATGAAAAAAAATTTAGTCATAAATATAAATATTTCAAATGTAACATTTCTAACACTAAATAAATATATTTAGAAATAAAAAATATTTTATTTATTGAAATAATTAATGACATTTATTAAAACCTAAGGACCTTGATAAAAAGGTGAAATGGAATAAGATTTTAATCAATGAAATAGTAAAAAGAGGGATGAGAATCTAATTTTTCCTAAATTCTATTATAAACACGGATTGTCCTGTTTTTTCTCGTTTAATTTGTTTCTAGAAGTATTGTCTACTGTAGTCCACTAAAAATTTAATTTGGAGTTTAGACGCCATGCATGCATCTTCTTGCCTCTAAACCAAAGTATTATTCTTTTTTTTCATATAATTAAACCATATTGTAAATAAAACGACGGATAGAAGTGGAAGAAGATATGAATATCTAAAAATTAACCTACAAATCCTCAATTCAGTAGTTGGAGCAGTGGCGAAGCCAGGATTTGCCGAGGAGAGGGGCGAAATTCAAAAGAGTATAAGGTTCAATCGAAGCAGATGCTTTCACATTGAAGAGTGCAAAGTTTTGAGTCAATATTCATAATAGAAAATAATCTCTCCATCAAAACGGTTGTAAGCAATAATATCAAAGCCAATGTAAGAAGCTTAAATTGGCTAGGATATTCTAAAAAATGTTAGGCGATAGTCAAACAGCGGACTGGGACCTAGCAGCTAGGTGCCTAGACGAAATCTAGGCAGGAGCCTAGATGGATTTAAATTATCGTAAAATAAGCGTTAAACAATATTTACATTGTTTTTAAAAAGTAATACAATATTTATAAATAATATGAGAGTTTAAGATAAATACGGTAGGTGTCACATCCCAACCCTCAAGCTCCAGTGATATTGTCCGCTTTGGCATTCCCTGCCCGAAGACAGAGCTACCGCACGGTTTTGTTTCTGTGGACCGGTACTCAGCCGTAGCCAGCGCCTGCCCTCCCCTCAGGGAGTCCACAAAAGGCCTCATTGAAACTTAAGGTTGGCAATGGATATATAAGGCCCAAAGACCAAGCCCTCACGGGCGATGTGGGATACTACAATCCACCCCCCTTAGGGAGCCCGACGTCCTCGTCGGCACACCACGACCGTGAGTCTGGCTCTGATACCAAATTGTCACATCCCAACCCTCAAGCTCCAGTGATATTGTCCGCTTTGGCATTCCCTGCCCGAAGACAGAGCTACCGCACGGTTTTGTTTCTGTGGACCGGTACTCAGCCGTAGCCAGCGCCTGCCCTCCCCTCAGGGAGTCCACAAAAGGCCTCATTGAAACTTAAGGTTGGCAATGAATATATAAGGCCCAAAGACCAAGCCCTCACGGGCGATGTGGGATACTACAGTAGGAGTCTTAAAAAGAAAATAAATATAAAAAAAAAAGGTAAAAAACAAGAAGAGAAATGGGTTAATAAACCACAAAAAAAGGTGGGGTTAGAAGAGATAAAAAAGAGGGGAAATGGGTAAACAAAGACGTGGGGAAGAAAGATAAAGACCGGAAGAGAAGGGTGGGTCAATACTTAGGTAATTCTTGGGTAAGGTGTTAATACCCAATTTTTACTGACTTATTAGGTGGTCCAATAATTGTTCAACACTTGTCTTTAAAACTCACATCTAAATAGATAAGACTTGGGTACTCATCCGATAAAGTGTCTATAAAACTTTGGATTCTGAAGACCGACAGTCTTAGACTGCACTGATCACACCTTGACCCTGCAAATTACCCATGCATGGAAAGTTAACCTAAAAAATGGACTTCCAGAAGTTGAACTTTCTACATATGCAAGGATTTTATCACTTCAAAGGAAGGATGAATACTGATCCGCACAAGGGGTTAGAAACAGATTTAATTTTTTTTGAAACACGAAAACTACAGTTTAACTATTACATATGATTTTATGATATGCGTTACACTGTTACTAAGCTTGGGAACTGTATATTTTTAGGGACAGCATCCCTAGTTAATTATATCCGAAAGTTTTCTTATAATTTAATAAAATAAAAAAAGTGTAAAGGGCTTGTAACTCAAATGGTGAAGAGTATTTACGATCCACTTTGTATAAAAACGAAATTCAAAAGTAGTTCCCCCCTTGTGTTTTGTGAGAATTTTCAACGCATGACACCGTTGCAGTCTACTTATAAATAGCATCTTCTAAATACAAACTTGAACAGTAAAAATAGAAAAAAATTTGAGAAAAAAATCTGTGCAATCATAATTTCTGTAATGACGACAACGCCGGACAGCGACAGATCTCGAATGCTTTGTGAGTATTGTGACAAGGGGGATCGGAGGAGGGAAGCATTCCCCATAATTGACTGCAACAAAAAACTTTCTAAGAAGAAAGCAATTGAACCTTTCTCTTACGAAACTCATTGGTCTGCTCAACTTTGCCTTGCTTTACTTTCCATTAAAAAAACGAAGGCGGCAACGCGGTTTCTTCCTTGTTCTTTCGGGGAGGAGGAAGAGAGGGTGCAGAGGCATTGAAAAAATAGATAAGACAAAGATGCAGATAAACTTTACATATATTTTAGCATTTACTTTTGAAGGTTAGTGTTTTAGCTTTTGCATGTTGATAACCCGGAGATTGTGTTTAGGTCTGGGGACGCTAAAATCTTCCATTCAGTGGAAACTAGAAAGCAATTTGACTCGTGCAAAAACGACAAATACAGCAGGTTGCTGGAGTTGAAAGGGACTCCAATATATGGTGTTTTCCAAAATAACAAATTTTGCAGAAGCCATCGTTTTGAGTAATTGAGTTGCATTTCCCCTGTAACGGGACTGATTTATGAAAATCCTTTTTAACATCGTCCACGTTCTTTCTTTTTAGTCATTGGATCAAACAAATCAAAAGAATATTAAAAGCCAGAATTAAAAAGAGGAGAAGAAGGTGAATATATGTGGAAAAATCACTTCCTAGTAATTTAGGAAGAAGGATGGTCAATAATCACGAGGAAACTCATTTACACTACGCTTTTGATCTTGGCATGTCACATGCAATAATATTGCACAGTCCTTGGTTTAACCTTAACTTTAGAGATTAAGAACCATCTTATGATGCAACGGCAATAGAGCATATGATATGAATAGCTCAAGGTAGAGCACTCAATGGGCTAGGGTAGCACATTTTGCTTTACCAACCTTAAGAAAACTCCAATCTAGGATGCTAAGATCCAAAGTCAAAGAAAAGGAGCTAGCTCCATTTGTTCTTGTAGTGCATAGCATGACGGAACACGTAAAGTGTTAATTGTGGACACTCCTGAGAATTGGCTTCGATTGAATGGGACGACATGAAAATACACAAATAATATCTTTTGAGATTTCTATTGATAGTTAGAGGGATGTTATCTTTTTAGACGATCACAGTCACAACTTAGACAACGAGGCCACAATAGGTGGCCGGAGCTACACAACCCCGCTATGCGGCACAAACACAAAACATAAATAAAGCTTAAAATTTGGAAAGAATAAAAAATAAAAAAAACTACCTAATCCGAGAAAGGACCACCAATCAACTCGTCTCCTTCACAAGGACAACAAAGCTACAAATTTGGCCGAATAAGGCGGGACAACCACGGGTTGGCTGATTAGCGCTCAAACACCATGGAAATTGGGTCATAAGAGGTAGATCCGACCAACCACAACCGCAAATCTGACCCACAGCCATGGATCTAGTCCAGTTCTAAGGCACAGGAGCGTTTGAGAAGATTACTCCGTCCAACTTAGAAGGTTGTTCGCAAAATGGTGGAAAAGAGAATAGGAACGGGCAGACGCAGGTTACGATTAGAGGGCCTCGTAGGCGCAGCCATGGAGAAGGGAGGAGGAAGGGAGGTGAGGTGTGAAGGGGTTAAGGGGTGGAGAGACGAGCCACACGAGTGAGAGGGGAGCAAGAGACTGGCGGGAGAAAGAGTAGGAAACGGGCTACCACCGGCCCCAAGCTAGAGCAAGGTGTCCGCGACTGCAAAATGTTAGGGCTCTGTCAAATTATATCTAAAGAATCTAAGACATTGAACGTGTCCTGAAAAAAAAACAATGTCAACACAGAAAAGAATTAGGATCCAGTTTGGATACACTAAGACAATCATCCGAAGCAACGGTTTAAAAGGCAGTCGTTGTTCTGAAGTTCAGACAAAGTTGCAAAGAGCTTGTAACTCAAGTAATTAGAGCATTAATTCTTCATCCAAAATCATGAGATCGATTCCCGTCTCAAATACTCGCTTGTTAAAAAGGAAAATTTTGGTCACTATGAGAGTTCTGGTTTTATGGTTTTGGCAAATGCTCATTAATTTATACCACTGAATAAGACCTGGGGTAGAAACTTTTAGAGAAGCCCTCTAGTTTCCTACCCCTCCGCCTTGCCCTTCCAAGGTGCCGCCAATGCCTTGCCCTTCCAAGGTGCCGCCAATGCCTTGCGCTTAGAGGCACCATCATGGGACACCTCTACAGCAGAAGCGTTGGTGCCTCAGGTAGCAACCATTGTTACTTCCGTGACTGGAACTAATTTAGCTCTCACAATTGGAAAAATGAACAACGGAATAATTAAACTAACTTAATGAAAGATAGTAATTGAAGTAATTTCCATGTAGAAATCTAGACTTACCATAATGCGGCAGTTTATTATCTTTCGAGGCTGAATTTACCAGCACACAACAAAAACCAATATGTAGATATTGAGGTTAGTGACGCACACAAAAGAAATTCTAACGAAACGCCAAATACCGGTTCAAGAACCAACTTTCTACAAACTCAGGAAATAAGAAAATAACAGAACCAAGCAAGATATAACTGGGACTGACTGGTTTGCAGCACCTACAGCGAGATTGCTGAGTGGAATTCACTTCAGTATGCTTTACCTTAGCTCAACAGTCCAATCCATCTTGTCCTCAGAAAGACCCATCTGTAATCTGGTAAGCACAGAGTAGAGCTTTTCCGATACAACTCCAAAACCATCTCCATAACAAACCCTGCACAAGAAAAAGGTCACAATTATGTTTCTTTGAATGTGGTATGGATGATCCCACCTAAACCCAATCTTCTATTTTTATAAGCAGGAGTGCTACTGAAGACACATTTTACACGGAATCTACTTTTAGCCAGAGTTTAATTTAAGGGGCAATTTTCCACTTATAAGAGGATGACATAATCAAAGATTACGTTAATTTCTTCACCCACAAACAAGAAAAGGCCAAAGAAGAAATCTCCGCTTCCCATTTTGAGGAAACATTTCAAAATGTTAACACTTTTTTACCGTTTTGTTGATGGACAAAGAAAAACTTGCTTTGCAGGCCAACAAAGAAAATGAAAAAAATTGTTTTCTTTCTCTGAAACTTTTGCTAGACAAACAAAACTTACCTTTTTCCAAGATACGTTATGCTGCCAACAGGTGATACAACCACAGCTGTTCCGGTACAAAAGACTTCATCAGCATCAAGTAAATCCTCCACCGCCACTTGGCGCTCCTCAACCTGCACATTACAAGATGAATTCAGTAATGAAGTTATTGAATAAAACATCAAGCTATTATTTTAGCTCCATAACTAGTAGTGTATGCCTTGCACTATCTAAACACCAAAAATAAAAGGTCAATAACAAATGAACACCAAGAAATGTCTTCCCCATCCCCAACTCTCTGATCATATATTACTATCATACCGATTGATAAGTACCATATACGTACCTGCAATCCTTCACTACGAGCAACATCAATTATACTCTTTCGAGTAATGCCAGGTAAGATTGTCCCTTTTATTGCAGGAGTAGAGATAACATTATCCTAGGAAAACAATAAACATGGACAAATTAGGTGTGACCACCTCAAACGAAAACATAAGACACATATGCTTAATGAAAGTACAAATGACAAGCAAGATGCAGGGGCCTTTGTTGCAACAAACATTAAGTTCCACAAAAAGAATGTACTTGAATATGGGAGAGCAAACAACAGACCATCTACAAATAAGCAAAATCATTAATAATCATATTAGACACCGGTTGGCTAATCTTGAAAGCACTAGGCTGTGTTTAAATTCAAGAAATAATGCCGCTGTTCAAGTACCAAGCAAAATTACACTAGAACTTGTCCCAGAACCTAAAGGGGGTAAAAAAATTCTTCTTTGATTATGAGACACAGCAATGATGCAATGCTACAGCATCCATTGTAATGGTAATGGTATTGAGGAAAGGTTGCAATTCTATAAGTCGATTTCAGTGCTTAAGGTTATCAGACATGCCAAGTGATACAGATATTTGGTACGGTTCTTAAAAGAAAAAGTTCTGGCTTGGATACTGCCATACTGCTGCATTTGTACTAGTGGTGGCATGAGGATCCAGATTGCAGCAAGTGCAGGTGGATGGTTTTATTCAGCATGCCATTTTGTGAACTCACAAACACAATGAAAACATAGCACATAAGAGTAAGGAAAATCTAGGCAGCCAATAATCAATAGTAACATATTGTGCAAATAATAATAACAAATAAAATAAGACGTGCACCCACTAAATTCCAGTCACATTACCTTCACAACAAAAATATTGCACGAGGAAACCTCCTCTAGATATCTTTTGTGAACACAGTCGAGGTATAAAACATCTGAATAGCCTTTTGCTTTTGCGGCAGACTGTGCCTTCAAAACCTAAAGATAAACGATTTAACATTAGAAGTTTAACAGGTCAGCAGCTACACACTATAGTTTTAACTTTTAAGTTTAACAAAGTAAAATGATAAACATTTAGAAGCACTAAACCCCAGGAAAATGGTTGGAATGACTCTTTATTCAGTCATTTGACTTAATTCACTAAAGAATAAATATTTGATTTTCATTGATGGGCACAGCCGGAGCCTCATATTTAAAGAGAGAATAAAAGTGTAAGTGATCACTTTGCAATTAACATCTATGAAAGTAAAAGGGTTGTTGCTTTTAGTTCTTGACGCACTAAAGAAGAACCATATGCACAGGGAAACATTAGGTCACAGTTTTATAACCTCACACCAAGAAAAGCCAGACCATAGTTGTAGAAGCAGACAACTAATAATTTGCAAAGATGAATTTGGCCAAGATTCAGGTAATTAAGAACTAAAGAATAAGAGAAGCACTAGCTTACAGCGGCATAATTCCCTATAGTCTTGACCCCTCCAGTACCACCGGGAGTTGCACGATGCAATTCATGTTCGACAATCAAATTTATTGGTGCAACGCCTTCCTGCCACCAGATATATAGATATATAAGACACTGAATATTTGTAGGTAGAAATGCAACAAAACTAGCAAAGAATTAGAGGACAAAAAGATTACAAAAGGGTAAAACCACATAAAAACAACTACCATTAACATTAAAAAAATGGAATAAGACAAGAACGTTGAAGCTAAAAGTAATGAGAAAAAACCGCATACCCAATGAAAATAGCAAGAAGTGTTGTCCTATAATTAATTGAATCATACATTCAAGCACCAAACACTACGATAAAAACTTAATATGTAAATTGCAGTATTCACGACCATGACTCACTAAAAAGATTTCAAAACGCTCGTACCAATCATGACTACATCATATTGTACAATCAATCAGCAACATTGAATTTGCTTTAAATTCAAATAAATCGTTAGTTAGCAAATTACACAAGACTGCATTAAGTGTGAAAATAGAATGCCAATATTAAACTTGGTATAACAAAATCAATTAGAATAAAATTCCTGAAAACCAAGGGCAGTGACATGGCATTTTCCACCTTGTAGCAATATGCAAGTACAACAACAAACCTTAAAATAGTTTCCAACGGGTGAAACATAAATAAGAAATGTGTACTCAGGAGCAGGTGCAAGACCAAGAACAGCACCACTTCCCATTAGCAATGGCCTGATATATAGGGAACCTTTGCCTGGAGGGGGAACCTGAAACGAGAGATTGACAACTCATGAACAACATTACATATACTAACATTCAAAATGAAAATTTCTTACCACAGGAGTGCTTATATTACCCAACGTTTATTTGCTAAAACAGTAGCCTTTACAGCTTCGACAAACTGTTCGACGGTTGGTGATGGCATACACATCCGCTCTGCACCCAACCTCATCCGCAATGCATTTTCCTCGGGACGAAACAAGAGTATTGTACCATCTTCTTTCCTGTAGGCTTTCAAACCTTCAAAAAGTCCCTAAAGAGATAAACAAAAGAAAGATTAAAGTGAGATTAGTCAATATTCAAGAAGTCCGACTAAATTATTTCCCCAACTTTTCTTTCAGTTTAACTGCATTCCTCAAGTTTCTGGGATCACCACCTATTTGAGGTGGGTGTGCCCTCAACATGAGGTGATAACGAATCTCATCCCCTTGACTTATCCTCCATATATGAAACCAATCACTTTAATGCCCTGCTTAGCTACAAGACTGCGCTACAAGGCTCAGCATGTTCATGGTAATACCTTAAGATTTAAACCTGATACCTCAAGATTCAGACTCCTATATATCTCAAACTCCAAAATAATTAAGAGAACATCTAAACTGGTGCAGAATATGATACTTGTTCAAAGTTTGCTGTATAGCAAACAAGCTATATTTAATTCATTTTAATAGCTCATCCAACTCTATATGCAAAGCGTCAAAAATAAAAATTAAAACAGGAAACAGCACACCATATGGCGCAGTTCAAACAGTGAAAACACTAAAAATGTGCATATTTAGGGCTTAGGTGTAAGGGTATAACTCTCGAACTTTGGGCTAACATCCAAATAAGAGAGTGAAACCCTAAAACATAAATCCTACATGGAATTTCTACAGCCTAGGGTTATAAACCCTGTCATAAACGAATAAAACTACATGAGGAAACGCTGGATCGCCACGCCAGTACACGATTAAACAGAGAATGTATACATAATCATATACGCTCCAAATCAGAAAAAAAAAAAAAAAAAAAAGAAAAGAAACAAAAAAACAAAAACAAAAAACAAACAGTGTTTAGACATCGCACACAGATCTCATGCAATAGTAGGCACATCAATGGACTATTATAAACTCCGATACCCCCATTGAAGTTTTGCACCCATAATTTACTATGAAAGTAAGAATCCAAAAGTACAAAACTTTATATTGAATAAAAATAGCATTAGGGTGCAAAGTTTGAAGTATTTAACCTGCCCATAATTCAACACTCCAGCTGAGGGGCTCAATTCGATGTTCCCAAAACGCTGTAATTCACCTTTGGAAAAGCTTCCGCCTTGAGCACATTTCATAACGTACATGTAGTCGGTAGGAAGAAACGCAAAGCCGAGGTTGTCCCATTCTATGCCAGCTAATTCGCTTGTTTCACTGCTGAGCCCAACAATAACATGTAAACATAGCAAATCTAATCACATAAACCCGAAAAACGAATTAAACAACGAAATCAAAACTAAGTAAAACAGAACACATTAACCAAATCAAAACTACGTAAAAGGATCAAATCAAATCTAAAAGCAGGGATTAACTAATGTAAAGTTTGATACAACAACATAATCAAAGCAAACAACGAGTTAAAAATCAATCAAATTCACCATTTTCACAACGATATCAAAATTTAAAAGAAACCCAAATGGAAATGAAGAGGATTTACACGAATGTATCGGACAATGTGGCATATGGGCGAATGGGAGAGGAGGCGGCGGAAGCTCCATGAGAAGTCAAAGGAAGCTGCTTCTGGAGCTGCAAAACAAACAGTGAGCAAAACCCAATTTGAAAACGAAATCAAAATTAAAATAAAAACAATATGTATGTATATATATTTGAGATTAAAAAGTGGAGGATGAAGGAGGGTACCTTGAGGGAGAGAGGACAGGAATGGGAGGTGAAGGAGAAGGGGCGGATGGGAAGAGAGGAAGAAGGATTGCGGGAGGGGCAAAGAAGGTAATTTAGCTGAAGACCTCCAAGGACGGCGCTGCTCTCCATCTCTCTCTCTCTCAACCACTAAAGCTCTCTCTCTCTCCTTCTCTCTCTCTCTGAACAAACACTAGAACCCTCGCTCTCTCTCTTCCTTTTCTCACTCTATCTCTCTCCTCCGTCTCCGTCTATTTGAAAATATAATATACTAGAGAGAGAGCGGAAGCTGAATCACAGTGTGAGGGTTTTCCTCAACAGAAAACTTGATATAAATCTAATTTCGTGAGTCAGCGATTATTAGGTATAGTCCAATAATTTGATTATTAATTGGTTTAAAATTTCTATTAAAAATTCATAAACTATTATAAACTTATTTATAAAATTTTATCTATCCTTAATATTTTTCGGATGAAAATTTTATCTCTTATAAGTGTTATTTCTCATTGCTTTGCATTTTCTTTGAGAGAGAGGGATGCTTGGGGGTGGCGAGGAAAATCAACTTGAGGTGGACATTGGGGTTGGAGCTGATGCCCATGAAAAATAAATTTGAAGAAATGGGTGGAGAGCAGAGAGAGGTGTCGACCGCTTTATGTTTTCCTTAAAAGTAATAGGTAAAATTCTTTTTTTATGAGTTTTTTTACTCTTAAATATATAAAATAAAACAATAAGAATGAAAGTTCTTTTAAAATAAAAATATTGGAATAATTAAAATTCTAAAAAAAGGTTTTAATGTACATTGTAGTATTTTTAATATTGGTAGAAAAGTGTGTTTGATTTTTTTTTTATATTAATTAGTAAATAAAATTGTTAATTTAGGGCGAGTATTTTAGTAAGCATATTAGTTTCAGTTCTCATTCAAGTAGATTAGTAGAAACTTATATGAAATTAATTACGATTCATTCTCCGAATCTAAAACACTTTGGCAAACAACTTTAATAGGAAAACAATTCTTGACACACCCCGATCGAGATCATGGCATGCTGGGCGTCACGTGGAAGTGACGTAACAAGCATGCCCTGATCTCGATCGGGGTGTGTCAGTTTGGTATCAGAGCCTAACCCTGGCCGTGGTGTGCCGACGAGGACATCGGGCCCCTAAGGGGGGTGGATTGTGACATCCCACATCGCCTAGGGGAGTGATCCTTATATGTATATTCTCATCCTACCAAGCACGAGGCCTTTTGGGAGCTCACTGGCTTCGGGTTCCGTAGGAACTCCGAAGTTAAGCGAGAAGGGGGCTAGAGCATTCCCATGATGGGTGACCCACTGGGAAGTTGCTCGTGAGTTCCCAAAAACAAAACCGTGAGGGAATGGTAAGCCCAAAGCGGACAATATCGTGCTACGGTGGTGGAGCAGGCCCAGGAAGTGATCCACCCTGGCCCGGGATGTGACAATTCTGACTCATTCGAATTACAACTCATCATCAATTCAATTCAATTCATTTCATTCTAATTATGTATTAGTAAACTAGTCATAATATAAATAATCAAAATAAGCTGATAAATTGCTCCACCAACTCATACTCATGATTCAGTCACTTGCACTATGATTTAGCAAAAATTTTCACCACTTGTAAGTAAAACGTTATAAGTTCGTTTCAAATCAATATAAATGGCTCTTCGACCAAACCAATCATTATAAATAGTTATTATACAAATTAGCTTAAATCCTCAAGAATGACTTTACATCTTTCTCCCTCTCTCTTTCTCTCATCACACGAGTAAACTAAACTAGATAACTATGACTTTAGTCCTAAATTCTAAAAATAGTAAGAGCCAAAATCTAAGGAACCCTAAGACCATCTCCAACCCTTGGGTTAAAAGCCAAATTTTTTAGCCCAGAAACAGTTTTTTTTTTCCAACCCTTCTGGTCTAAAATTTTAGCCTAGGATTATTAAAAAATGAATTTAGGCTAATTTTTTTTCTTAAATTTACTTTTTTTTTAAAAAAAAAAATTATGTAGACTATCGTAAATTAATTTTATGAACATTTTAATCTAATAATATTTAAATTCTGATACATATTGAAAAATCACTAAATCAATATATGAAACTCATGAAACACTATGGAAGAATATGAAAATCATGATAGAGATATATAAACACAAAATACATAAAATACTCAAGACACACAGAACATATGTGAAACACAGGATACACACAAAACACATACAAAATACATACAAAACACATGAAACGCATGAAACATAAACCTACACACATGAAACTGAAACCTTCAATCATCCTCTATATAAACACAGGTTGAATATCAGCTGATCACACAATCTTTCAACCTTCAATCATCCTCTACATTCACCAATCTTTCAACTTTCAAAGTGTTATTTTTTCCTAAAAATCCTCAATATCTCATCAATGGGTGATAGAACAAGGTGTAGTAGTGCAATGCAGATGACATAATACCAAGCAAGCCTTGACATGGAGGATGCAGAAATGATCAACGCAGAAGCTAAACTTGCAAACTCGTTTATGCAATATGAGCACCATGCCGAATCTAACTATTGTGGTTCTATCACGGGGCGTTCATTTGTGCAGCATGATAGAGAAGAGTGTCTTGACCGAATGATGAAAGATTATTTCATCAAGCATCCAAGATTTCCTGCTCATGATTTTCGAATGCGGTTTCGGATTAGAATAGAGTTTTTTTGATCATGACCATTACTTTGCAAGGAAGATAGATGTTGTAGGCCGAAAAAGTCTATCACCTCATCAGAAGCTCACATCTTCTTTTCGGATGCTAGCTAATGGGTGCTCTACAAACTCAACTGACGAGTATTGCTGATTTGCAAAGACTACTGCTATTGAGAACCTGAAGCGCTTATGTAAGGCAATTGAAGCCATATACCTTCGCAAGCCAAATCGTGAAGACTTGAAGAGGCTTCTATGCAAGGCAAACAAAAGAGGCTTCCCTGGCAAGATAGGAAGTCTCAATTGTATGCATTGAAGTGGAAGAATTGTCTTACTACTTGGGCTAGCCAATTCAAGGGCCGTCATAACATGCCAATCATCGTGCTCAAGGCTGTGGCGTTTTAGGACACTTAGATTTTGCATGCATTTTTCGGCTCTCCTGGACCAAACAACGATATTAACGTTCTTTCGTCTGCTTCTCTGTTCGATGATGTTGTCAATGGATGGGCAGCAGAATTTTGGTACAAGATAAATGGTAATAAGTATGAGCTAGTTTACTACCTAACTGATAGTATTTATCCTAGTTGGTCTTCCTTTGTCAAAAGTTTTTCTCATCTCAATAATGCAAAGAAGAAATTATTTTCGCAGAGGCAAAAGTCTTATAGGAAGAATGTGGAGAGAGCGTTCGGGATCCTACAAGCTTGATGGGCCATTGTTAGAGGGCATGCACGACTTTGGCATACCGAATACTTCCATTCAATCATGATGACGTGCATAATTTTGCACAACATGATTGTGGAAAATGAGTACATCGAAATTGAAGAAGATTCAGATGTGGATGTGGATGATGACCAACCAACACATGTAAGAGCTATGGCAAGAGATGTTGAATATCTCGCTGCAACCACATATGAGACCCGACATGATAGGGTCACATTGAGTGAGTCTATGAGACATTTAAATAGAAATCAAGCTCCTCAAGGTCATGACACACTCCGCAAGGATTTGGTTGAGCATGTATGGTGCCGAGAAGGTGAACGTTGATGATGTTGGTATTTTAATGTGTTCTTGTGTTAAGTTGAAGTGTGCTATGTTGTTATTTTATGTAATAATTTTAAGTGTACTATATTGGTATTTTCTAGTAATAAATTTAAGCGTCTTCTTGTGCAAAGTCTTTTGTTTAGTACGTTGGATAAATTATTGAATGGAAGTTGAATTACTGAAGGCATCTATTCTACATCAAAGTGTGGAATAATAAGTACAACAATTATTGAAGAAATCTAGATTAATAGAAACAATAATTAATAAGCCATAAATTTAATACACATGACAATTAATAAAGTACATAAACTTAATACAAACGACAATTAATAAACCACATAAACTTATTACAATCGATAATTCATACACTACATAAACTTGATAATGATATCCACCATCTTGACTTGGTGGTGGACTTGGGATATAGAGTTGAGATGATTCATCATCTTGAAATATACTCCTGTGGCATACTTTCGCAATATTTCCTTTTGCTTACCACATAAGAACTTCTTCCTCTCAGGAATGTACTTGTTGAGGTCCTCCATCATGAAATTAATTTCAAACCTATCTTGCTCCCTATCCCCTTCTTCCTTCATTTGCAAACGCACTCAGGCTGCTTCTTCTTGGTGAGCGCTATGGGTTTCGCTCAATCTTGCAATTCCGGTAGCAATGTGTCCACTCATCGGATCTTGGGACTTCCCTTTTCTTTTTGCTTCCTTTTGCTTATCTCTTCCCAGGGGCCTTGCAAAAGAAGGAGTTGGGGTCATTTCATTGACACCTTCATCGACACCTTCATTGACACCTTCATCTCCAGCATTTGTCGGTGTGGCTTCACGTTGAAATAATCTTCCCCTTGTTGGTCGGTTCCCCACCTCGGACAATCCTTGAGGACGTCCCAAGCAAGTTGCAACTTAAAAACTTGATTTTTTGGTGTTACTCTTGTCTTGTAAATTTCCATTGCTTTGTTACCCTATGCAAAAAATACATAAAAAACAATTAGTTGCAAAATAATATTATGTACATAGACAAATAAAATATCAACAAAAACACTCACAATTTATGCGGCGCTCCTTCCACTAGCCACGCCAACCATAACTCACTCCAAGCTTCCATTCCATAAAGTACATGCTTTGTTGATAGTCTTCCACCGATCGTAAACACCATCACCGTCCTTCCTACCGTCGTTGCAGTTTTCATGAAACTTTTCAATGATTTTATCCCACAAAACCTTTTTATTTTGATTTGTGCCAACTGCACCATCTTCGCTAACAAAAACTCATGCTAAGCATAAAGCAACATCTTCTTTACAAGTCCAATTACGACCTCTAATATGCTCTCTTGGCATGTTGAACAATTTGGAAATGGAAAGAAATGGTAGAAAGAAAAATTGGAAGAATTGTAGGAGAAGTTTTAGTTGTGTGGATGTTTGAACAAATACATAGGTATTTGTAGAGTTTTTGGATGAATTTTGAGTTAAATAATTTTTTTTTTATTATTTTAGCCATTGGATTTAAATTTGGGCCATTAGATCTTTTTTTTTTACCATTAGATTTGATTATATTCGATCTCAGCCGTTGGATTCAATGTATTTTAAAATTACATTTAAAAGAAAAAAAATTTGAATTTGGACTGTTGGAATCCAACGGTCCAAAAAGCCCAATCGTCGAATGATAAAACAAGCTGTTGGGCTCATGATGGTGGCCGACAGTGGCCCTAACAGTGGGTCCCACCCTGTCGGGCGCTGAAGGCCTCGGCCCGCGTGGGGCGACTTGGGGGCGTGATCGGGCTAAGAGTGGGCTCCCTTTGGGCGAGTCCACGCATTTCTAGGCTATTTCTTGCAGGGTATTTGGCCTTGGTTTGGCATTTGGCTTTTAGTCCAAAAATTTGGCTTGGGTTGGGTTGGATTGAGTTTGGAAGGGGATTAAGTGGAGAAATTTGGCAAATAGGCCGGTTGGGTTTGGTCTAAATTCAATAAGAATAATGGGTAAATGGAAACAGGGGTCCAAAATGGTTGTTGGGCGTTGTAAACCATTTTTCATGTTTAATGAAACGTCTATGTTGGTTAACGCCATCTCTAAAGCATAGTTGCCTTGTCAATTTGCGTCCTCTTATCCTTTTCAATCATTCAATAAAAAACGATCGAAAATTAATAAAGTGTAAAGAACATAAAAATAAGTTTGTGGATAATTCTAGGGCCGTTGCGTCCTTATCCAAACCATGAAAATAAACTCCAAAACTAAACCCTAGTCATAAACCAAGTAATTAAATACAGATAATCGGCACAATTAGCTGCTACGATAATTAACTTACTCAACTAAGATTAATTAACGCTTGGCAAATCACATACTTAAAATATAGTTGCCCTCTCGAAGTGTAGCAGCAACAACCAGACAAATCCCTTGATCATCAAACAAAATAAGGTCCTATATCTTACAAATGACATGCCACACTAAACTCCACGTTTCCCCTGAAGCACCAACTCCAAAAGGAAAACAAAAGGGAAACGAATATCATACCGGACGAACCAAACATTCACAAATTGTCCCACTCCAAACTAGATCCAATCAGCAAGAACGACTTCGCATTACTTACAAATTCAAAAAGCGATAACCAGTAGGGGTGGCACGAAAAGTACGCTGTTTGCATCTATTTCACCATCCAGGAAACAAACTACAGTACACTATCAACAACCAAAGTTCTACCACTACTCTCTTTTTACTATGTAAGCCTTCTGATTTGTCTCTTCATATCTAAGCTTCTGTACACACTTTTCCAATATCATCTCACTCGGACTGCAAATTCTTTTTGGTTATCTTCCTCTTGAATCTGCATATCAACGCATTCATTAGTTTCAAAGCCATAACCGCGAGTAAATAAAGAGTACAGAAGCAGCGGTACAATTTCATAAATAGAAGATGCACGGTATGCAAAGGTCGCACGGAACTGCACAGTTCCAAAGATTTTTGTCTAAAACTATTTTAGCCAACTCATAAACTATCATGAATTTGACTCCAGTACAACTAGACTAAATTTTAGAGGGTTGGGAAACCACCATTCAATGCAGGGCATAATATCTCCGCAAATAATGGTATGGAACAAAAATTGCAGCTCTGCTCAGATTCCAATAGAATTTATAAAATCAAAATTTATAGGAAATAGATTTTCCTTCCGCCATAACAAAAGTGATTAAACATCACAAGCAATAATTGACATCAAGCAAAACAACAAAATTACCACACTTTAATACAGAGATTTTGTGCCTTAACATAATACGGGTAACCGACAAACTTTATTGGGGAAATGGGGTCTGGAATGACAATCACAGAGAAATTAAAACTAACTATTCCTTCCAGTAAGATAGTCTTCTGAGAGACATCCGCACACTCCATCAGATCCCATAATTTATGCATACTTTTCACAGCAAATTTATAGGAACCATTGAAGAATCCAAATATGTCTCAAACAATAATAACCGCATAGAATGAAAAAATGTTATCTGGATATCAAGCAACTCCAAAGCATTACCAGAACAAAATACCTTTTTATAAACCTAAATCCGGTTTTATATCAATCCTATTCAACAACTGACATCGCCCCACAGCCAACAAAAGCACAAACGATTAATTGATATAATCCAAATAAAAAATTATTGATGTTAAACAATCAAAGGCACAACTTCAAAAAATAATAAGAAACACATAATCATGATTTTAGTAGAGGCCTTCAAGAAAGTTCAAATCAGTGGGGGCAACAAAATCCTGCTTATTGTTAACTTAACTGACACAATCAATTGTCCTTTCTGTTGATGCTAGCAACGTAAACACTTCAAATTGCAATATATGCAAACATAATTATCACACAAAGCATCCCATGCAAAGACATTATATGATTAAGAAGCAGAATTTAAAGTTTTACATCCGCAAGGAAAAACATCAGAGCAGGCATAATTAAATAATACCTGGCAGTGATCAACAACTTGTCCAGCATCCCCCAAGTTCAATTCTTGTATCTCTTTTACTGAGCCTTAGTGTCACAAGGCAAGACACCATTCTTTACATGGTGTGTTTCCACAACAGAATTCTGTGCCTCGAATTTGTCTTCATTGGAAAGAGTGCCAGTTACACTCTCCTCAAAAATCACTTCAGTAACCTTTGTGACTTTATCTACTATTAAAACACTACCCTCTTCAGCACCTTCACGAAATTGATCAGATAGCACTGATACATGCTGTTCCTCTAGCACTTTTTCCTGAGTTGATGCAACACTGAAGCCAAAATACATATATGACTCGGTTTAAATTTTCTCAAACAATTGAGGTAGATGAAATGATGAATTATTAAGGTACTTTTACCAGAGATACTGGCAAAAGACAGTAAAGAGTTTAAGTGTTATACCAGTGGCTAATGGCATGTTCTGAGGAGTTCACAATGGCATCCTGCTGTTGCCTCCTTTTCTTAACATTCTGCCTAGGCTCAAGTACTGGATCAAAACAGCCATTGGATGATGATTTGTCCACTCTTCTCTTTCTTCCTCCCTTGAAGACTTGTTCAGAGACTACAGGGTCACAACTTTCACCATCAACTTCCTTAATTTCAGAATCCTTTGTTCCATTTCCAATGTCACCAACAAAGGGAACTTCAACAATAACCGTTGGTCCACCCAATGCACTCTGTCTCTTGCTGGAAGATGCAGGTGAACTGCCATTTCCCATGTACCCATGCCCATCATATTTACTTGATGTTTCTACCTGTTCAGTTACCGTCAAGTTTGTTTTTCCCTGAGAAATCTCATGGCTTTCTTCAAATTCCAATTGTTGCTTCTCAGAAGAGTTTTTAGAGAACAATTCCGTGCAACGTCTTAACCACGAGAAACGAGCAGAACTGGAAGGAGACAACCCTGTCTTTAGCATGGATGGGTTGCTAATGTTGGCAGCATTTACTTCATTATGTGAATTAACATCGGTGTCTCGTCCAGAAGTTGTCTGCTTCAAATATCGTCTAGAAGTTTTCCGGCTGCGAGGCCCCAAATTAGATTGTTGCATCTCAGCCACAGATGCACTATCTAAAGCAGCCTTCAAATGTTCCAGTTCCTCCAGGTGTTGGATATGACCAAGAATCTCTTCTCTATCAGCATGCAATAATTCCCTCTGTTCTTTTAGTTTCTCCCTCTGAACCTTCAGTTCCTCAATCGAATTATTTAGCTCTGCCCATTCACGATCCCTTCGCTCACGATCCAAATTTATCTCTATTCTCTCAGACTCGAGCTTTTTCCTTTCTAGAGCAACCTGCTCTCTCTCTTTTGCTGCTTCTTCCTTAAGGGAGCTGATATTTTGAACTTCATTTTTCTTTTCTTGCTCAAAGGCAATCTCCTTTTCCTTCAACGAACATTCCAACTCTTCATGTTTTTTATCTATACAGTTTTCCAACTCTCCCTTCCGTATCTCAATTTCCAGTAAGAAATCTTCACGCTCCTTCTGCATCTTACTGAACCACTCAGTACGCTCATGGACCATCTTCATCATGAAGTCCTCCCGCTCACTAACAAGTGATTCCACATCCCGTTTGTGCTGATCTCGCATTTCATCCTTCTCCCGCCTCAGGTTGTCATGCTCATCCTTGATAAATTTTGAGAACGCCAACCTCTCCTCTGATACACGCTCCGCTTCCTTACGCAGTTCTTCTCTCTTTTCATCAATCAATTCCCACTCAGATTCAAACTTGGCTTTCTCTATAGCCAATTCATCTGCCTCCGCCATCAACTCTAGCTTTTGAGCCCTGATTAAATCTATTTCTTCTTTAAGCTTCATCTCAAGATCCGATAGCTCACTTGTTTCAGATTTCAAAAGCTCAAACCTCTCCCTAGCACAATCAAGTTGTTTCCTTTTTTCTTCAAGTGAATCCAAGGACCTTTGAAGTTCTAGCTTCATTTTGATAATTTCTTCCTTTTCTCTTTGCAAAATACCACTATTCATCTCAAACTCCTTCTCAGCCTCTCTTAAAGTTTTTTCTTTCTCGCCAACAAGACTTGACATGCCTGTCACTTCTTTCTCCCTATCCACCAATGCCCTCAATTGAACTTCCAATTCATGCTCCCTTTCACGCAGTAGGTCATCCCGTTGATTGAGATCCACCTCCCTCAACTCCCAAGCCCGTCTCTTGGCCTCAATTTCATCTTCAAATGATTTCCGCTTGATGTCCAGCTCCGTTTCAAATTCAGATTTCTTTTTCCTCAAATCAGCTTCGTGACTTGCTATGGCTTTCTTAATCACATCCTGGACCATCCATATAAGACTGAGGTTAAGAAAGAATTAACAGATATTAAGTCAACATCAGAACAAATTTAACAGGAACTAGAATATTAAATTACTCACAGATTCCTTGCTCACAAGTTTTTCCTGCAAAGCAAGTATCTCTTGCTCTTTTTTGTTCAAAAGAGCTTCTCTTCCAGTCAAAGCCTGCAATCAATCAAAACAGAATCACATTAGTGAAGATTTCAATAAACAAATAACATTCGGATTGGGAAAAGAATTTAAAAATGTGAACCTCCTCTCTATTAACAAGGGAAGCCTCAGTCAGATCAAGATTCAATTTCCCATCATTTAGGGCTCTACGCTCCTTCTCAATATTTTCTTTTACATCTTCTAACTCTTTTTCAAGTCGATTCAGTTCCTGAGATCGACCAAATATGAAATCCTCCCTTTGGTTAAGCAGAGCTTGTGCATCAAGTAATCTGTCTTGTTCTTGCTGCACGGATTTCTGCCTTTCACTTAAAGATTGTCTCTCAAGGCTTATCTCTTTCTCTTTTGTTTCACAACTACAAAATCAAAAGAAAATCAAAATCAATAAAGTCCCAAAAAAATATTTCTACTGATGTTATGCATAGAATACACAGAAATCGTGTATTGAGCTAGCCTGCCTTGAACAGCAGTCACCTAAAGGACCTACGTTGAGGGATAGGTGGGGGACAATGCATTTAATGGCAAGATTTAATACAACTACTGAACTAATAATTCATTTTAAGTGAATCCATCCCTTGATGCATTTTTCCTCACTTGTCCCTCATTCAAGCCCTGCAAATGAGAATTTGTCTGAGGTGTATTTATCTGACAGGTGATGGTAAAGCTGACAGATTCTAAGATTTAGAACAAGTTAATCATTATTTTAAAAATAACTTAAAACACATACTCCGTCTTGAAGGCCAGAATGTTCCTCCTAAGATCATCTTCACGAGCTTCGACTTCTTGCATCTTTCTTTCAGCTATACGGTGAAAACGACAAGCTTCTGCTTGCAAAGATTCCACTGCATGCAGCTTTCCCTCAGCATCAGTGAATTTCTTCTGAGCCTCCTCCACCATATTTCGTGCTTCAGCCAATTTACAGTCAGCTGCAACCTTTGTTTCAGCAGATTCTGCACGCAGCTCATGCATCGCCTTCTCAATCTACATTTCCATGCAAGAACATGTTATCATCACATGCAAATGAAGGAGATGGTTACCATAAAGATTCTCAGTCGAAAGCTTACACTAGCTATACACTCTTCCTTGACCCCTACTGTCTTTTTTAGGCACTCCTCCCGTTTCCTTGCATCAGCCAAAGCAGATAAATGTGCAGCTTGATCACGCTTATGCAGAAGTTCAGCTGTCTCGGCAGATGCTTTAATTTGATCATAATTGGATGCCAACTCCTTTCTTTCCAATATGAGAAGGCCCATGTGGTGTTGGTGGTCGAAAATCTAAATTAAACTAAACTGGTCAGCAAAACAACAAAAAGAAAATTTTCTACCACACAAAAAAATATATGAACAACATATTCAAGTTTCTCTCTTCAAAAAAAAAAAAAAAATTAAAGAACATCCCCACCACTAAAAGTAATACCACAAAAAAGACTCAATGTAGAATACATACTTTCCTAGGAAAAAAAAAAAAAAATTTCTGATCCATTCATTATAATGGTTTTCTGTGGTCCAAGTAGAAAATGATAGAAATTGATATCAATAGAAGCCACGGACTTATGTCATTTCTTCTTCGGATCAAATAGAATAGTTTTCTTATCAGGACTCATTGTATACATACCAACATGTCCGAGCACATTCTATTACGATATTCATTTTCTGAGACAAATCAAACCTCACTAGAAAGGATATAAGTTTTTTTTTTTACTATTTCATTTATCTATCTCCAACCTCTACCAGCCATAGAATCAAATCGAATCAAACAGAGAAACTAACAAGAAATTCATCTATATAAAAAATTGAACTCAACCTCCTATTTGGGCAAATTGTATTCCTTATTTAAAATTAAAAAAATTTGAATTCCGTTAAGTTCCAAATCCTACATTCGGCTAATACACACCTCCCACAAACTATATCCAAAAAATTCAACTAAACAAAATACCCACGGTTGGAATTAGAGAGTAGAATTCAAAAATTCAAGTTTCAAAACACAAAATTCAAAATTTTACAGAGTTGAGAAAGCAACCTCGGCTTCAAGCTTCGCAATATACGTGATGAGCGCCGCCTTGTCCCTCCGCTTAATCGATTCTTCGTCAAAGCCGGCTTCTTTAAGGTGCTTCCAGATCGTTTCATCACTTACGGGGCCAGGACTCTGCAAAATCCTAGAGCCCGGAGTTATTGAGAGAGCTCTGCCGGAACTCGGCGTCCTCCCGAAGGGTTCCGACTGTGGAGACGCCATTACGACGTCGGATCACCGGTTCAGTACCACGAAACGAAACCCTAGATTCTCTCTCAGCACCTTTTGATCTCCCACTCCTCGGCTTTTTCTTGAACTTTCTCTCTCCTCACTCACTCTCTCTCTCGCTTTCTCGAAGTTCTTTCTTCTTCCTCTCTCTTTATCTCTCTCTCCTCTCTGTGCTTTTTGGATGCCTTTGTCCTGTGCGTTGGGTGAGCATTTTACTCGTTGGACTGAGTTGGGTGAGCTTTTGTATGATAGGAGAGGCGACGTCGTTTAAGAGGGTATGGTAATTAAGCCGCCTTTTAATTCTCGGATTAGCGGCACAAATTGTGAATTAAAATTCAATTTACTTCTGGGAATGCGACGTGCGAGACGGGATCCCACTCTTCCATAAAAGCTAACTGGAGTCAACTTTCCACGTCATCAATTTGGTAAAATCTTATTTAATTTGGAGTTTCAACGATTTTTTTTAACTATCTACACTAGCCTCGCAATGAACTAGCACTAATGTGATTCAAATTCGTTTTTGGTGAGATATCGAACCTAAAACTTATAACTTACAAGTGAATAAGAATATCACTGAATTGTAGTACTAAGTGGCTAGATTTTCAACATTTAGTAGAAAAGGACAAAAAATGAATCGAAAATCAAATTGACAAATTTAATATAGAAGGTATTCCGTCACTCAGTACTACGGTCTGGTGGTATTCCTCTTCACTTGGAAGTAAGAGGTCTTAGATTCGAATCACATGAATGATGAATTCAATACCAAATTAGGCTGTCTATTATGTGGTTTAACCGAACTTTCCTTCTTCTTAATATAAAAATATTGATGTACTCAAAAAAAAAAATATATATATAGAAGATATTCCACCACAATTGATGACAGACTAATTTTTCTCTCTATGTAACCCTACACCACTTGAGACTGCAACATATTTTTAGCACTCATATCAACTGCTAAAATAGTGTTGATAAACCAATAAATATATGCGTAGAAGGTAAAACTCAAATTGAATGTCTAAATCTTTGTTTGCTTTCTAATATACTAACACCTCGAGTTCACGAATTTAGTATGTAATGTCAGTAGAAAGAATGGGGGGCTCTAGGGTTTATGTGTAAGATTGATTGGGGAAAGGAAATAAATTAGGAGTATTTAGAGAAAACTAGCCTCTCCACATGCGCGAGAGGTTTTTTTTCTTAATCACGAGCGATACGCGCTTCTAAAAATATGTTGAGTTAGTTGATACTTGATAGTAAACTCTGCTACATGTTAAACTTCTTGATTATCAATCTCTTTGTTTCTTTAGCTAACATGTCTTCCTAAATGAAAGAAGGTGAATGATAATAAAAGTTATCGAATTTATCTCGTTGTTTGAGGTTATCTCGTTGAATATTTCTTTGTAATGCAAAGCTTGTATAAGTATATACTGAATTTTTCTTTGTGAATGAATTTGATTTTAATTGTAACAAATTCAAGTTACAATGAACAACTTTTGTCATTAAATAGTCTACAAAGATAAATTTATGCCCAAAATGAAATTATGAAATGAGATTCACTACTTTCCTAGGAATACATTGAAGTAATACTTCCAGAGCCTCATGTGATCCCTCAGCGCCTCAATCCTTCTTCGTAAATATGCAAAGGAAAAAGTATAAGCCGCATAACCATATTAGTGAAAACAATAATAGAATAAATATGTTATTGTATTACAACATTACATAATTACATGTTTTGGGAGAGAAATCGAGTAATAGGAATCAGAGGTAGCAAAAAAACATACGACAATAAATATGAGCAGCAATTACAGTTACAACAGACCTCTTGTCTAATTTTCATACTTTTGTTCTTAAAAAAACATGATGCATGTACAGAAAAATAGTTTAGTGAACATCAGCGAAGTTGTGAAATGAATACCAAACATGTATGACAATCCTATTTTCATCATTGAAAAACAACTGAACAAAAAATTTAAAGGAATGAAACTCGAACAAAACAAAAGATGTTCTACAAAGTCTTTAAATAAAAGCATGATTGATATTATCATTAAGACTTTGAGGATGTCACGTCCTGCGAACCAAAAGTGAAAAGTTATCAAGAAATGAAAATTAAACCAAAGAATTATCAAGAAAATTAAGGAAAATTAAGCAGGCACTATTTATATCAAATTAAGGAAAATTAGGTATCGTTTGGTATGCAGACGGGACGGGACAGGACGGAACGGAACGGAGCGAGATCAAAGATGCCCTCGGATGGAAACAAGGAGGAAGAAGAAGGAGACGGAGATGTTATAATTTTGTGTTCCACGGATGTGGAACGAGTCGTTCCAGGGGGGTGAGGTGGAACGAAAATTCACCCAAAACTCGTCCCGTGGAACAGCTCGTTCCACCCGTTTTAGGCGCACCAAACGTGGGACGGAACGCCTTGTCCCACTCTGTTCCGTCCCGTCCCACGTACCAGACGGTACCTTAATGAATATTAAGCAGGTCACTTTTGGCTTGGAAGTTGGTGATTGGGTACGCTTGAATAAAGTATCACTCACCAGCAGGTATTCTTCATTCCATTACTCGTGATGGTAATGTAGCCGTGGGATTTATAGGGTTGGAAACTCTTTGGAAGGGGAATTATTCACAGTTTCAGATGGCAGAGTCCTATTGTCAGGCTGAAAGCTAATGTATTGAGCCCTCGATTTGAATGTCCTCGTAAGAGGAGAGGGACGTGGGCTACTGGGGAAGTATAATGGATCCTGCCACATAGGTGTCTTGGTGTCAAGTTCCCAGGAATGCTGACCTTTGTGGAAGAGAACTTTACCTTTGTAGATGATCCTGCTGAAGTGGAATTGGTTACGTTTGATGCTTGTCTAGGATTTGTGAAGAAGTACCAACATTTTGAGGATTTTCATTGGGCAGTGAGAGAAAGATTGAAAACAATTAGCAACTTAGAAAGAGAAAAGACTTACCAAAATATGAATGAAAAGTTAAACATCAAAATCACCTTCCCAATTCAATCCCAAAAGGATATATGATAAAAAAGACAGCAACAATAGAAACGAAAATACCACTCAAACACCCAATAGCATTGGGATCCTTTGTAAATGGGTTGAAAGCCTCATCACCTCTTTATGCTGCAATTCAAAAAAGCACGATCAAATCTCGGAATTGAGTAGCAATAGAAGAATCTAGTGGGCTAAAAAAAATTCCCAAATAAATTTAAAAAAAAAAGTAAACAAAAATAATATTTGAATACGTGAGATGATTAAAGAACTAATGGAGGAAGAAAATGGATGAGCTTTATGCTGGCTACAGGTTAAGAGGGATGAGTGAAGTTTGATTCAAACTGTAACTGGCACGGGCAGTTGTGAAAGAGTGGGAACGTGCTGTAGTAGTTGTGAAAGAGTGAGAACGTGTTATAGTGCGTTTCAGATTATATCTCAACTCAACTCGATAATTGCTTTTATCAAACTACCCTTCGGGATGATGCGTTTTGGTTTTTTTACTAGTTTGTCCTTATTTTCTGTTTTTTTTTTTTTTTTTTTTTTTTTTTTTTTTTTTGGGTTTGATTGTGAAGAAAACAAAGGGGCTTTTTTGGCATTTTGAAATGCTTCACCTAGTTGGGTTTCTCCCTTTATCTATCTATACTATTAAGAGAATCTCTACTAATTAATAAAACACTCATTTGTCAACAAAAAACCTATGAAATTACCAGTTTAACCCTTTAATTAAAACAGAACATGAATAAGAAATATGGGGCAGAAATGTAACTTCACACAATCAAATTTTACTGTTTTTTTTTTCAAAGCCTCAACTATATGTAATCCTAACATATCTCTAATTAAAAAAAAAAAATTCTCACTCCCACATGTTCTATCACTCTCTTCCTCTCTCTTTCTATTTCAAAAACAAAAATAAAAATTTTTTCTCACATACTTTGTGTGTGCCCATATGCTAGTCTATGCTATTAAGAGAACCCTCATTGTCAACTTTTTTCCCCTTTTTTCCTTATTTTGCCCTCACTTTTGATACACACTATCAACAAAAGAAGGGCAAAATAGTAATTTTGTACCTTTTGACAAAATGACAATCATATCCCTATTTTTCCTATTTTACTTTTTTTTTTTCCATAAAATGACAATCATATACTTATTTTTTCAATTTTACCCTCACTTTTGATACACAATATTTACATAGGAAGGACAAAACAATAATTATGTAATATTAGAAAAAAATATGCACTTATTAAGAGAAATTGTTCACACACACAAAGTGTGTGCTCCTATATATAGATAAAGACTTTGTTCAATAAAGGGATTAAATGGTCTTCGATCATAAGTTCGAAGAGGATTATTCATGAACCTACCATTGAGCTTTCGAAAATCATCGGCAATGAGCCCTTTCAGTTGGATTTGCAGGTTATTTAGATGTCTGCAATCTACTTGTGCAAAAGTCTTTCAATTTGACTGATTGTGGGAGGTGTGTACCTTGTGGTGGTTAGGGTTCTATATGGTTGAGAGTATTAAACGACAATTGAGTAGGGTTATTGGTTTTGATTCAATTGACTGAGGGCTGGAACTTGACTCGCCTGAATATGTTTACTGGTATTTGTATGCTTAATCACCAAAATGTAGTGACTCATGAAGGAAGTACTGGACCTTTTTTGTTTATGTGAAGCTAAAATGAATTTGGATAAGATCCCAAGGAACTTCTATGACAGGGTTTTTGATATGGTGTTTTGTTGTAATCCCACTTAAAGGGCTGGTGGGTTATGCTTATTGGTGATTCCAATAATATTGTGGATGTGTCAAAAAAAAAAAGAGGAGGTTGTCAAAATACGATGACTTACATGAAACATTTTATTAACTTCTTGAATAAGGGAAACCTCATATCGTTGAATGTGATGAGAGTTCCTTATGCTTGGTATAACGATCACTCTAACGGTACTAGAATCTATGAAAAACTTGATCAAGGTATTGCTAACTTTTACTGGCTAACTAAGTCCTCTGATTACAATCTTCATAATTATCCGATTTATGGTTCTAATCATGGCCACATTCTGTTAACCGACAACAGGATTAATGAAATTAAAAAATAGCCCTTTTTAAATTAGGAAAACTAATGAAAAGGGCTTCAAAACTTTGATTTTTAATGATAAGAACAAAATAAAGGGTAAAGTGAATAGTACCAAGATTGACTTTTTAGTGTAAAAATGTGGTTTTTTGTTAAAGTGAACAATACCGGAAGCTTTGCGTTAAAGTTCCCTTTTAAATTTGGAGCAATGTGGCTTCTTCTTCCCGAGTTCAAGCATTTTGTTAAAAATGCATGGCGTTGTAATGGGGAGTTTGCCCCAATTCATAAATTTAGGACATGTGCTGGTATTTTTAAGTATCTTGTGAAAAGCTAGAATAAAATAACGTTTGGTAATTTAAATGAACACAAGAAAAAGATCCTAAGTTCTCTTAGTGAGGTACAAGAAACGATTATGAAGAATCAAATCATTGATAGAGAGCTGCATGTGGAGAAGAAGCTTTAGTGATGAGCCAAAAATACTAAAACAGGAAGAAACCATGTCGGCACAAAAAGTCAAAGCCAATTGGCTACAACTAGGGCTAAAAATACAAGATATTTCCAAACGGGGGCACTATTCGAAAAAAGAAAAGTGAAATGACAAGGGTTAAAGATAGTAGTGGTCTTTTTGTGGAACGATGGGATTGATTAGAACAAGATTTTGTTCAAAATTTCAAATTGTGTTTGTGATAGCCCCTCTACCCCCACCTATAGCAAATATTGCTTCCATGGCTGACATTATCACCCCTTTTATTTACAATCATCATGATGATCAATTACTAAAGACTGTCGAGGATAAGGAAATTTAAGAGGAGGTTAAAAGCATTGGTGCTTTGAAAGCTCTTAGTCTAGATGGAATTAGTGCAAGTTTTTCCATGAATGTTGGGATACAATCAAAGATTCGGTTGTCCCAATGATTAAGGATTTCTTTGAGAAGAATTCAAGCTTAAGGCTTATTAATCACAATAACATTGCTCTTATCCCAAAGTGGAAAACCTTGAACTAGTAAATATTTATAGGCCTATAAGTCTTTGTAATGTTAGTTATAAGATAATTACCAAAGTTATTATTAAGAGATCGAACTTCTTCTTGATCTTTGTATTTCGGGTAATTAAGGGGCTTTTGCTCCTAGAGTTTTATTCATGATAATATTCTCATTGCTTATGAGATGTTATTCAATTTTAAAAGCAAAGAAAGGTAGGATGGGAGTGATGGGGATTAAATTGGATTTGGAGAAAACATATAATTATCGAAATTGGGAGTTCATTAGGTATGTTCATCACGTATGTCCTTCTTAGATTCGGTTTTGAGAAAATGTGGGTGAACCTGATTATGGAACGTATTTCATGTATCTCTTTCTTGATTGTGATAAATGGCTCTACTCACGGTTACTTTTACTTAGTGTTCTAAAAAAAAGCCTAGGCGGCCGCTTAGGCGCTAGGCGGTCACCATCCGAGGCGTTTTCTTTGCAAATCGGTCGAGCTCTAGGCAGCACCTTGGCGGGCTAGGCAACCTAGATGGTGCTAGGTGGTTTTTATTTTTTTTTATTTTTTATTTTTTAAGTTTATTCTATTCTAACTTCTAATTCAGATTCTAAGTTTCTTCCCGTGCCTTGCAGCTCCCTAATTTCAAAAACCAAGGACTCTCGTCGACAGCCACTTCGTCGTTCGTCCACTTCGTCTCTTCTTCCTTAACTGCACTACACTCACCTGTGACTTCGAGAGGTTTTCTGGGCCATTGTCATCGATCTTCTCTCCCAGTCCCAGTTTCCACGGTCTCCAGTCCAGTCTCCAGGCTCCATCTGCTCTTGCATTGCATCTTGATTCTCCAATCTCCAATCTGCATAGCTTGGCTGCGACTTACGAGCCTGCGACTTCGAGGAGCTCATCAATTATGAAGAAGAAGAGGAGAAGCCCCCTGACTCTGCAGCTAAAGTCAATAGCGAAGCCCCCAAAAAGTGAGTTTTTGTTCTACAGATTTGCTTGCTTATTTTTTTTTTCAATTCGTTGTTTGGTTGATCAGAATTAAAAATTCAACCTTTTTGTTATTCTACTAATTGCTTATCATCTGTTGCTTGCATATGAATATGACTGTTGTAATTCAAATTCAACTCATAATGCAGAACTATTTTGATTGCAATTGAATATTATTTACATTTAGGTCGATATAAATGTTGAATTTGTTAAGGTATTGGAAAAATTACAGAGTTTTGGATTTGAAACTAATTGGATTGAGGGGAATCTGTTATCTGTCTACTGATAATTCTCATAATTTTCTCCGGATGCTTGAAACCAATTTGGTTATGTTTGTCTGTGGATACTGGATATCGAGTAACCTCATTTGCTCTTCTACATCTAATTTTATTTGGTTATGTTTGTCTGTGAATAAAAATATATTAATTATCAAATCCTTCTTTCCAATTCCAAGCATAATTAAAGAATTGTCAAGTCTGGAATCTAGATTTGAGCATCCTTCTGAAGGTGCTGAGATAAGATGATTCTATGAAACTTTTTCGAAATTCTTGTTCGAAATTTCTGTAAAAATTCAGGTCTGTCTCTATGATCCGACAATGTTGAAACACTACATCAGCTATTAAGAGTCTAAGACTAAAATGTTGAAAAATAGTTTGAGTGTTTGACATGATGGCAATTAAGTGGCCGTCCATTTAATTTGATTGGGGAGGTTTTTTACTCTGAGCACATTAGGTGGGGCAAATAATTAATAAGAATTTAACAAGTTTGATTGTCTTTTAGCATTTCCTTTATGTTTAACTTCCTTTTCTGACACTAAGGAATGCTTAAGAAGTTGAGTATTTTATTTTTCTACTTTAATTATACTGTTGCCGAATAGAGATATTGATCTTGACATTGCATGATCCATTTTACTCACTTTAAAACGTTGTGCTTTGACCAAAATAGAAAAACAAAACAATCTGAGTTGGCTTATAAGTTAAAATACTGTGATAGTTTTTTGTGGGAGATTAAGACCTAAAAGTTTGTAATGTTTATTTTATATGAATTTTAGGATTGTTTCTTGTGTGATGATTGGTACTTCATCTTCTGGAGCATCTACTGCAATGTCGTGTTCCTCCCAATCTGAAAATGTGTTGAAGCGTAGCTCGGAAGATGTGGGATGGGAATATGGGATCTTGGCAAATCCTACAAACTCATATAAGGTGAAATGTAAGTTGTGTAACAAAATCATTAGTGGTGGAGTACATAGATTAAAACATGTAGCCAACATAAGGGGAAATGTAGCGGCATGCCCAAAGTCTTCGGATGAAGATAAAGCCAAATGTAGAGCTGTATTAGAAGAAGCAAAGAATAAGAAGAAACAAAGGGATAAGCACATTGTGGAAGTGAGGGAAGAGGTGCAACTTCAACAAATTCAAGAAGAAGAAGAAAACATTGAAGCGATTGGGTCAAGGAAAAGGCCTCACACTCTTGGACCTATGGATAAGTTTGCATCCTCCATCGATCCCTGATTCTTCAAATGAGGGAAGTAAGAAGACTCGGCAACAAAACATCCATGATGCAATTTGGAAGGAAATAGCACATCAAGTGGATCAATTTGTGGCTCGATGGGTGTATGAAGCTGGTATTCCTTTCCATGCTTGATAATGATAGCTTCAAGCGTATGATGGAAGCGGTTGGTCAATGTAGCACGGGTTAGCTACCTCCAAGTTAATACGAATTAAGGGAGCCATTATTGAAAGAAGAGACAGAAAGAGTAAAAAAGTCACTCAAGAATCATGAAGAAGAATGGGCTTTGAATGGTTGCTCAATCATGACCGATGCTTGGAATGACCAAAAAAGAAGAAGCATAATGAATTTATGTGTCAATTGCAAGGAATGCACCATGTTTCTTTCTTTTAAGGAATGGTCTAGTGAAGCACACACCGGGGAATATATCTTTGAATATGTTGACAAGTGTGTTGAAGAAATTAGGCCTCAAAATGTGATTTAAGTGATAACCGATAATACTTTTAACAATATGACAGCGGCAAATATGATGAAGAAAAAGAGGCCGAATATGTTTTGAACATCATGTGCCACTCATACTTTGAATCTCAAGCTTCAAGGGATTGGTAATCTCCCTAGGTTTAAAGGAGTTATTGACAAGGCAAAGGCTTTCACTATCTTCATTTATACACATCATCAAACTTTGGCATCGATGAGGAAGCATACCAAGAAAAGGGACATAATAAGGCTCAGAGTCACTAGATTTGCAATTTCTTTCCTCACATTGCAAAGCTTGATGGATAAGAAAAAAGACTTGAAGGTTATGGTTGCTAGTGATGAATGGGAACAATGCAAACATGTCAAGACTACAAAGGGGAAATCGGCATATATGCTACCGTAGTGAGTGCATATTTTTGGAGTGGGATCTCACTTTGCTTGAAAGTGTTTGAACCTTTTATTCAAGCTACTTCGAATTGTGGATGGGGATAAGAAACCATCAATGAGATTTTTGTTGGAGAACTACAAAAAGCAAAGATGGAGATTAAAGAGACATTCAAGAATAGTGAGGCCAACTATCAACCAATTCTTCAAATTATTGATGAAAAAGCTTGTGAGCAGCTTGATAGTCCATTGCATTTGGGGGGCTACCTCTTGAACCCTTATTATTTCTTCAAAGATCAAAGCATACAACATGATCCAATTGTCATAGAGGGGATTTTACTTGTGTTGAGAAGTTCTTCCCCGATAACTATGAGGTTCAAAACCAAGTGATAATGTTGAGATGCACAAGTATAGAGTAAAAGAAGGTGGATTTGGAAGGCATTTGGCCGAATTTGGATGTGTTGAGAATGATGAAAACTATATTCTGGGTATGAATATTCACATATGCTTATATTTTTTTTTATTAAATTTGAGTTTACTACTTATTTTTCATTACTAATTGTGTGTTTTTTTCTTCATTAGTTGCATGGTGGTATAATTATGGAAATGTGGTGCCTAATTTGCAAGGGATGACTATAAAGATACTTTTATTGACTACAAGTTCATCCGGTTATGAAAGAAATTGGAGTTCTTTTGAAGGTATACATACAAAGAAAAGGAATAAATAGATACAACAAGGTTAAATAATTTAGTCTATGTCCAATTGAATGCAAGGATTATGAATAAGAAGAAAAGAGAGAAGGAGAACAAAGTGGACATACTACTTGCAAGTGAAGCTAGTATGGCGCAAGGATGGATTGTGGAGGGTGGTGATGAAGAACTTGAGCTTGGCTCGGGAATTGGAGAGACATCAGAGGTAGGTAGTTCCCTAGAGCCTAGGAGGAGTTCTAAAAATGTTAAAGTAAGAGAACTTCATGAAGAAGATTTTATATCGGATGAAGACACAGAAGAAGAAGAGGGAGATGATGAAGAAATTGAGTTCGAGTCCGACACAGAGAGTCTTGGAAGGATATGGTGAAGAAGAGTTTGATGCCTAGTAACTTTCATAGCTCGATTTTCTTTTCTGTCAATGTCTACATGTGTAGCATTCGAACATTTGACTAATTGTTGTTAATTCTATGAAATGTATGCCCAGCATTCGTACTCATTGATGTTAATTCTGTGAAATGTTTGTGCATCATTTGTACATTTGACTCATTGATAGTAGATTCTGTGAGATGTATGTGTGTCATAGACTCATAGTAATGTACTAATGTTGGACTTGAATGTTTCCATAGTTCTAGTCTTCCATACTTACAAGCAGTGTCTAATTTTGAGAATGCTCATTGAACATAAGATTGGAAATCACATTTCAGTGGTTGCAAGCACTGCCTTGTTCTCAAGTATACTATATGATTATGAATTACTTTATTTGTTGAAAGAAATATTTCTTTTGTACATTTTCTACCTGTTTTGAAAGGGTTAATATGCACTTATTCATAGGATATACAAAAAATTTACTTAAATCTGCCTAGGCCGCCAAGGCGCCCGCCTAGCCATCTAGGCGCTAGGCGCTAGCCCGCCGCCCGACTAGCGCCTAGCGTTTTTTAGAATATTGCTTTTACCCCAAGAAAGGAATACGTCAAGGTGATCCCCTCTCACCTTATATTTTCACTACAAAAAAAAAAAAAGGCCTTTTGGGACGGTCAAAACATGTTGCAAAAACAGCAAAAAGTGTTGCAACAACCTTTTTTAAGATGGGCTTGCGACAGCCAATGACACATCGCAATACATAGGCGTCGTAAATGTTGGTCAATTATGTGCGACGTTTTCAGCGCGTTGCAAATACTATTTGTTACGGGTTTTGCACCGGCAAGTAACGCATCGCAAATAATTGGCACCAGGTATAAAAAAAAAAATATTGAGCGTCAAATGGGACGCCACAATCACATTATTTTTAATAGCTTCACCATAATTGTTTCATGTGAAATGTTACTACATATTTCAAACTAAAATAAAATCCAATACCAATACAATTCATAATTCACAAAATGAGAAACACTTAGATATCAAAGAATGTATTTCACTTACATTAATGAAACATATATACATGGTCCAAACATTTATAAGTTCTATATTCCTACGTCAAAGTCCTCATGATAATACAAACCATGTAGAATTGTCTTCAAACTTCTGCTTCCACCTCTTGTCACAAACCTCCTTAAATATGTACTTAAACCTGGGGCAGTCAGATAACTCAACATTTGTAATAATTTCCTTATAGAACTAAATGATATAGAATTGATAGTTGAATGTTGAATAATTCTTCCAACAAAGGTAAATTTACCTGCCATCGTACTTCACTATTTCTTCATAATAGTTTTTTTGGTGCTTAAGTATAATGGTCACTTCTTGGAAAGAGCCAACGACATTGACAAATTGGCAAACGCTTGAATAAACTACCAAAAAACCAGGGTTTTGTTAGTAGAATTTATCAGCACATTTGCCTAAACGAGCAAAAAGGTATGCGATGCCCATTGTCGTAACATAAACCTCATCAGCATTATACACAGAAAGGGCCACACCAGGCCCTTTGAAATTGTAAACATCAAGTGCAACATGGGAGACTCCTTTTGGGACTTAGCATTACAAACAAATAGATGCGTAGCAGAAAACCATATTCAGGGGGAAATTACTTCACCAACATAATCATATGATCTAGAATGTTGAGGTTTACTTATCAAAAACCATTTCAAGTTTTCATGGCCTTTTGACAACTGTATCAGGCTCGATACTAATCGCCAAAGGCATGCCTACAAATACACATGGCTTTCTTCCAACCTGTAAATTGGACACGTATTGAGCACTTCCCACATCATTTTACTTACATTCAAGATTAGAAATGACTTCGAGCCATTACCAGGAACTATTCTAGGGATGTTTTTACATAGAATAGGTTCATGAAAAAATAGCACCTGTAAAATAAAGCATTACATTTCAATTAGAGATTGTTCAAACAGTTAGGTAATCTTTTAGATGCTAACTTAAGTCGTAACTTATTAACGAAAACGAGTACATCACAACATTGACAACAAATGACATAAACCAATAATTTACAAATTACTTACTTTCTTGGACTACTTATTTACTTTTCTTTCTTCCTGCTTCGTATGATCCTTTATGGCCCCAAGAAAATAACCTACTCTCTTGCTTCTTCGCAAACCTTTCCTTGTATTGATGTCATCAGAATGCCCCACTTCATCTTCTACCTTTAAACTACACCCCATTCTCACTTTTCTTATAGACCTGCTTTCCATTTTCTCCTGCGTCTTGCTTTGACTTCTACTCATCATTCAGCATTCCTTTCCAAACAGTTCCTTCTCTTTCCTCTACAAATCTTACCTTTTTCTGACCACGCCGTGCTTCTTCACTAAAGCACTGTTATTGTCTTTGCATTCAACAATGCTTTCTTCCTCATCCTTCTCCAATTAATCCACCCCCAAATTTCTGCTTCTCTTGCTCATTGAGTCACCAGTGCCATTAAAGAATAAATAAACAAAACCAAGCCAGCATAGCAATTAATGATGAAATTGAACATAGAAAAGAAAAAAAAAAAAAAACCCTAAACACTAGGAGAACTAATGGAGAATAGATAAGACTGAAATTTGTGGAAAAATGATGAAACAACACCAAGAAAAAAACAAATTAGAAGATAATTCCTCAAATAATCCTACCGAATGAGAAGGGATGAGGTTGAATTTGAATTTCTAGCAGCAAAAAGAAAAAACTAAGAGATGATAAAAAATATTAGAGTTAGGGAAATGGGAGATTTGAGAGAGGAACAAGAAAAGTAAATCCTTACCTGGTTCAATTGTGTGTCAGCATTAGTGGTTGTGGCAAGAGTGGCAAAGAAGGATCTATGCTTTGAAGAGAGGGAGATAGGTGGAGAGTGAGAATGAGAGAGGCGGAGAGCGAGAAGGAGATGAGAGCGTGCAGTTGTGTTTTTTTTCTTCTACTTATTCACAGCAGAGTTGTGTGCGACGAAACTTATTCTTATCGCAAACAACATAGTGCCAAAGTTTAGCGTGCATAAAATAATGAAATTTAATAGTTACTACGAGAGCCGCACCACGCGTCGTAAAAAAGGTGTCGTAATTACCATATTTTCTTGTAGTGATTCTTTGCATGGAATCATTAATTAGACATTTTAATATTTTGGCAAGCAATCCTAAATCGCATGTAGGAACTCTGTTATCCCCCAGTGGATTTAGAATTTCAAATCTAGTGTTTGCAGATGATTGTTTAAGACAACCACAAAGGGAACGAGGAATGTTCTGAACACATTAAATATGTTTGCTAAGCCTCAGGACAACAGGTAAATTTTCATAAGCCTTATCTTTATTTTTCAAGTAATACCAATGCTCATACGACTGCCATTGCGGGAATTCTTCATATTCAGCACAAAACAACTATTATTCTTGTTCAAAATAGAAGTGATTATTTTATTTGGAGACCTTCGGCTAACGGTGAGTTCTCAATAAAGTTGGCAACTTGGATCCAAAACCATAACCATCATGATGTATAAATCTTATCCCTGCTCGGAGTACATTGCAGCAAATGTAGGGTTGTCCTATTCCAAGGTCAATTGTAAGCAGAATTCTGGGGGTGGAACCCGTACCCTGCATCTCATTAGATGGCATCCCCTCCTCCTGGTTTTATTAAAACTAACTTTGATGGTTTGGTCATTTGGAGATGGCGACTGCTGCCTTTGTTCTAAGGAATGAGGAGGGGAAACCGGTTGGTGCGGATGCTTTTATTCTTGATGGCACTACTATCTCAGTTGTGGAGGCCATTGCTTTAAATGTTTACTAAAACATTTGTGGTTATCGTTCTATTTTCTCTTAAGTTTATGCACATATATATTTTTTATTTTTCAATTAAAACAAATCAAATGAGAATCAAAAAACGAAATTACAAAGACAAAAAATGTGTGTAAAATTTCCGTTTTGTAAAGTGTGGGGTTAACGGGCAACAAGGATTCATAATTTTCTTACTTGGTATTTTTCTCGTTTAGTTTTACAAGCAGTGCAAGTACAAACATTCTCATATATGCAATTTGCAAAGCAGAAATAACCCCCTTATAATAATTAATTTACATTAGACCTCTAATAAAGTGATTAGACTATTGGTAATGATCAATTAATCATCCAAACAATAATCCAATTCCAAGTGCTACGAGTTCATGCATGCACATCCCATAATTTCTAATAGGGTTTCTCTCCAACCCAATTTCCTGGCGGATCATAGTTACATATGATGAGCTCCCCAGCTCCATTTCTGCAAACCTCTCGTGCACAACCCAGACGCTTCGTGTCCTTCCACACCATTTGCGTATAATGCCCACACATCTGCCCGGTTTTACAACTATCCGTCTGGTAATCATAGAACAAATTCTCGTGAGACCACGACTTCGCCGCAAACCTCGCCCCCCACGGTTGATTCCCGCCACCCCAGAAGATGTTCTCCCCGTAAGGCCCCGTCGAGTGTACCATCCTGCAGTCCATGCTCGCTCTCTGTTTCGTGTAAATCCTAGCAACCGTTGCTAGGTTTTCGTCCCACACCAAGGGCGGTAGGCCAATTTTCCGTCGTAAATTGTTGTGAACCTTCAGAAAATCATGAGGGTTCGCTGTTGGAGCACGGCGAATATGATGACGAGCTTGTGCGGCCTCAAGACAAATGAAAATGCATACGATAGTTGCTAAAATAGTTACTCGGCTTCCCATTGATGTCATTTTTCTTTGGAATTGTACCTACTCTTGGCCTTGATTTGTAAGTTATATAAGTAAGCTGATCAGAAGCCTCTCAGGGTTTCTGTAACATTGAGAAACAACAGAAAACTGTTAAGTTGTTTTCTGAAGGGGTCTTTCATTGGTTTCCTATATTATATTGGAAAGGTTTAGCTAATTTGTTTATTAACAATACTCGTTAACGTTTTAGTGTGTTATAACTAATTAACATAATTTACGTGTTCTTAGTTTTAGTTAATTAGTGGACTGTTTGAAAGTCATTTTGTTTTTATTTTTCATTATTTTTCTCATTGCCGTACGGATAACATATCTTTATCGTATAGATTTTTGATCTAAAGATCATATTTACAAAATATCATTTGAATCGGCAATTGTTTATGCATCCGAATTTATATAACAAATCAATAGTGACTATCAAGTCACATACTCATAATGAACTGTTCATTTATTTGATGAATTTAGATGACAAAACGATTTCCTATTGATTTTTCGTAAGGATGATATTCAAATAAAAATTAAGAAAATGAAATATTTTTATTATAAAATTTATACGGTAAACATATGATATTCGTATTGCAACAACAATATTCCGAATTGTCTATTTTTAAGGTCGAGCATGAAGAATCACATGGTGTAGCCCAAAAATGCTCTCAATCTAGAAAAGCCAATCCGTTGGACTGTTGAATAAAAAAGGCAATGCATGTGGCGATTCAGTTCCTATGATTATGTCTGTGGTTATTGGTTAAAATGTCTTCAGAAATTATACTCTAATTGCTACGAAAGTACATACGAAATTATTGGAGTACGCATGTTTTACTAACCGTGCACATACAACCTTGTTATTGCAGGAAGTTTATCTGCTGTAATCATGTCTCCGTGGACATGATCAAACCAAACTCGTTCAAGTACGTTGAATTGGCGGTGCTACATGCAAAAACCTGCTTTCCGTTCTTGGTAGAATTTTTCGATCCAGCCTTCTATCAGCTTAATTTCAGTTTCCCTTTGCTCAATCAACCACTTAGGATCGTCTTTTGTCGAAAAACGCAGATCTAAGTGATGCGCACCTGAGAAACAGAAAACAAAAGAATTGTACTGTTAGTAGAAGCAAGAACAGTTAAGAGGCGTTGAGCAAGCTGTTGTTTTTCTGAGTGCTCAGGTATGGTTTTGTAAAGCCAATTGTCGAGTGTAGAAGATACCTTCTTCAGCAACAAGAGCGACGATAGTTTCCGATACATTTTGCAGGACACTGTAATAGATATCATTCATAGACATTAGAACTCATATATTTAGTGTTCGACGGCTCTAATTGCAAAATTAGATAAAAATACAGTTACCTGCCACCACTCCAAGGATCCAATAAGCCATTGGAGAAAATGATGTTGCTTCCAAACGCTTTCAAGGTGGCCTCAATATCCTTCAAATTCAATAGCCAAGAGTACCAGTATCAAACTATAAATTTGAGAAGGAATAAAAATCATCTATTTAAGTAGCTACGGGTACATGCAACAACCCACATTCTTCAGACATCAGATACGCACATTGCACCGGTATACTAGTGTGAAAGGTAAAATTCAAGGAAGTAGTTGCTTCAAATTTCTAAATTTCTAATATCGAGATTTTCAAAAAATTGTTGTAACAAATGTGAAAACAAGTAATTTAAAAACAGCAGATCAGAAGTTAATCATTGCTCTTGGATAGCTAATATAAATATAATCTAAACTGTACCCGAGGTGTTCAAATTTATGTTGATCCAAATCTATTGCAAGATCGGTACATTGCAGCACCTTTATTACAAAAGAAAATCACCCTTCATTACTTTTCTAGCCTGGCATCCTTTATCACCACGCATACGAGGTTACACAATAAAAAAACCAGATTGTCATTCAATGAACCAGTATGGCACCATTCACACTATAGTAATTATTATTTAACAGCAACAATGAAATGATCAGATGCTAATAGACTTAAAAGAGGAATAGACAAATAAATTCATAATGAATCATTCTCTTACATGTCCGCCATATTCTGTTGTGATCCATGTAGGCCTTGGTTTCACATTATAATTCTTCAAGCATTCGTCTTCAAAAGAAGAGATATTAAAATCATAGGTTGGAAACATGCTGGCATCCCGACTACTAGACATTGGCATAACCATTTCTGTGCACGCCTGTACATTGGAAATCACATAATAAGAAGAAATTGCAACCATTATGTTGATTTGAAAAAGAGCATAATATTCCTGTAACGCTGATAGACCTGCCAATTCCAACCATCTGTGCCAACATCGGAAGTATCCTCCAGCTCAAAACATTCAGCTTGTCCTGTGTAATTATAGAAAATGCTTACTCCTTCAAATACACGCTCCAGTGTGCTAGTCCCATCAGGACAATCGTCAATCTTTCTGCAAACCTACAAGAAGAGCCAAATGACTATTTTGATTTACCACTGAAGAAAAAACCATTCCTGAAGATTCTGCTAGACAAAAATTCTTAAGCAACACAGCCCTGAAAGGGAAGACTAAAGAGAAACAGGAAATCACACGGTTAGAACTCCATAGTATTCATGCATATCTAAAAAAAAGCGAAACAGTCTCTGCCACAAATTTATGGTCTTAATTCCTAAGATACGATGTAAATGCCACAGACCGGGAAAAAAAAGATGTAAATACCAATTGCTAGAAATAGATTATTCTAAAAGTGACAATGATTCGCAAGCACGGTCATTAGAAAAAAATTTTGTTTCATTGAAGAAATCATAATCCAATGAGAAAGATTACAATGACTGAACTTGCCGTATTATTTGAGACAGATAATTATAAACTCGAAACAGATACACAGAAGACACCCTGGTATAGGGAATTAAGGAACATGGACACATTGTCTTTTCCTAGATTAATAATTTTCAAGAACATTTCATTTGCACATCCTGGAGAGGCTGGGATATATAGTACATGGTACATTCACATCACACGAGATCAATGGTTAATAATTGGTTTCAAAGCAAACTATAATCATGGGGGTATAATAGCTAACAATGCACAGTGAGAAAATGATCAACTAACCTCTTTTATGGGGTGTCCAGGCAAAGGCATTACAAATTCAGCAGGATATGGGTAGTTAACCATTGCCAAATAGCTATATGCTGAGTCTAACCAGTCTGAAAGATCATCGATCTTCTTTAATTCTCTGAAAAATGGTTTTGATCAGCGGAAACCCAGTGGCAGTTAAGAAGAATTCAAGTATAAACAAGACCATCTCCACTCTCCACTAAAAAACATATGTTCCTTACCGACATAAGCGGAAAGTTTTTGTCAGCTGGACAAGGCCATTATCCTTCTGTCCCTCAGTTACTAGTGCATCCCATGACGCTTTTATGGTGTTAAAGCAGCTACTACTTTCGCGCTACGGGATATAAGATGGAGGTAATATTCCGTCAATATAATAGCACAACACAAAAGCACAAGGCAAAACAAACATACAAGATGCACAATTGCACAAGTTACCCTGAAATCATTAGAAACAATGTTGTAAAACGTTTCTGTTGGCACAATATCTTCGAATTGAAGAATCGGCGCGGAAGAAGCAAGTGCACCAATTGCAATGTGAGGATACTTAAGCCTCATCCAAGCTGCTAACACTGTTTTCAACATCATTAAAAAGCAAAGCATCAAACATTTTCATGGTTTCATCAAATCTAAAACAGGGCATTACTAATTCACATACTTCCTCCATACGATCCACCAAAGAGCACCACCGGGCAACCTTCTGCCGATAAATTTCGCTTGAGCTCCGTGATTAGTACAGCGAAATCGGCCAGGGTTTGCCCGGCGGTAAGGAACGACAGTGTACTAGCATTCTTATACGCCTCTTCCTCACTCCCGTACGGCATAGACTCTCCATAGTACCGGTGCTGCCAACCAATTCCAAAAAACCAAATTAACTTTCCTTCCCTTGACCCTTCTTTTTTTTTTTTTTTTTTTTTTTTTGTAATTTTCTAGGGAACCAAACAGAAACTTACTTCGGGAAAGAGAACCATGGCCCCGAAGCGAGGGGCAAGCTCCCAGACGAAGCCCGTGTTTTCGGCGAACCACTCGATGCCGCCTTCGTTGCCGCAGTAGAAGAAGATGGGGCCAAGCTGCTGTGCGCCCACCCAGTGCTCGGTGTTGATCAGGTACCGCTGCTGGAACTTCGGCGTGTCCGTGAAGCTGAAGTGGTCAAGCCGCTGAGAGAAATATCGGGTTTCGTATCGGATTTTCGGTTGCTGTTGTTGCCGGTGCGGCGGTCGAGGTTTTGGCGTAGTAGTTGAGAATTTGCCCAGGAAGCGTGGGGCCCATTTGGAGGAGGAGGGGGCGTTGGACGGTTGCGATGCAAGGGAGGGCGGGAATGAAGTGATGACGACGGCGATGATGACGACGACGATGATCGGGAGAGGAAGTTTGGGGTTTGGCATGTTTTGCTGTTTGAGGGAGTGAACTGGTTTTTTCCAGGAGGCGTTTTCGTTTTTGGAAGGTGAGCTGGGGGGTTCGCTTCAGGACCTCTAGGTGGGTGAGATATTTAGTGAGATATTTTTCAATGTGATAATAACACAGCCTGCTTTACTAATTGTCAGAAGACAACTGTTATATTATGAAACTTAAATAATAAGTTATTCAAGAATCAAGTGATTTTATTGATAAGCAATTAATACTCACAATTATGTTTACATTCTTCTACTTGAATATCAATCTTAATTTTAATGTATCAGTACTCTATAATCACATACACACTCAAAATAATATACATGTTGCTGATGAAGAGAAAGATCGGTGCCCAGCGAATAAACCTTCACTCAACATTAATTGCATCAACGAAGAACAGGAGCACTAGGACAATATCGAGGTGCTTGAAGATAAAAAGGCTTGCATCCTTGCATAGAGGAAGGGAACTTCGATCACCATGAGAGGGAACGTCATCAAGCACCAATAGTATCACTAAAAATCCTTGAACAAACTACATGTGGTTTTATTCTTCCTCAGCATAAGAAGATATGTAGGCCGTCCATTAGGAATTCAACCACAATTGACTTGAAGACTGTTGTCTACGCGTAAATTGGGAGAAACATCTCTAAAGCCTGCCCATGTTAAGGCATATTCGTCAAAGATGGACCTCAATCAATGTAAAACACATTGTTTCATCATTTATTAGAACTACACCAACAATTTGATTCTCCTTTTCAGAGATATGTAGGTAGTCCCATACAGATTCAACCACAATCTCCCATCAAACCCTCATTCTTTTATAATAAGAATTTGGTTTGATTTTCGCGTGACTTTTGTTTGTTTGTTCTTTCTTTTTTTCTTTTTCTGCGATAAGGGAACCCTGGTATCTCAAATATCACACATCTTTGAAACTTTGCAAAAATGCAAGTCTAAAAGTTTAAAGTATTAGTGTTAAAATAGTATATTATAGCTTATTCCATAGTTGATTAGCAGCTTGAGATGCTCAAGCTGTATCAAATGCGGTTACGATAGGCAGACTATGACATAAAGACATAACCTCTTGATCTAGAAGTTTCCAATGCACCATCTAGCCTTCGTAAAGTTTATGCAACCTAAGGGTGATAGGTTTAACATTCAAACCTAGGCTATGGCTATTCGAGAGAATAATCGAAAGGGCGATCCAGAAATCATTTGAGTGGTGGCTCTGAACTCCAACCATAAGTACTTCTATCATGGACTAGCATATTAAATCAAGTACGTTCTGCAATGATCTCATGCCTAAGCAGGTCTGAAAGAGGCATATAGACTAGGAAATCCTCAAGAGGAATTTTATTCTAGTGGAACTTCGATACGTGGAAATACCTTAGCTAAGTTAGCTAAGTGTAGTCCAATTGAAAATGCTTAGGTCCGAGGCACATAGGGTGTGACAAAAGGATTTCAAAGGTGTTTTGGATCCACATGCAAGTGACCAAGTCCCTAACTAACTTTTGTTTAAGATTCATTAGGAACGAACATGCAATTTGGATTGAAAAGGAAGCCCCTTCTTAATGACACGATGTGATTATTAAATCCTCAGACCCAAAATGGGGCAAGGTGAACAAGCAAGTGGACAAAAAGTCATGCTTAAAAGAAGAACTCATTGCATACACTAAACTTAATCTTCCACAAGTGTTAGCAATTACTTTTACTTCGCTAACAAGGCAATCTGATATGTCGGTGGGACATTAAGATCTGGAGACTATACTAGACACGAATTTCCAGTTTTCATTCATACTCCATTCTCTTACACATTGCTTGAGTCTCATATATTTTTCTTACTAACTTGACCATTAGAGAGCCTATGGCTGGTACCCCACTGTTGCCAAGGTTGTTTTACGTGTAATTGCTCTTTTACAGGTTGTCGAGTTTGTGCATCTCCTCCGCACATAATGGTGCATGAATTTGGTTCCAACAAGCTTGGTTCGGGTGATTTACTTAAGCTATGAAAAAGTTTGGGTATCGACAAGGGAATACGGATCACACCATGTTTTTGAAACGCAAGGGTAGTAAGGGGACCTTGTTGATTATCTATGTTGATTATATAGTAGTTATTGAAGATGATATGGAGGAAATTGACAAGCTACAAGGGTATTTGAATTTTGAGTTTGAGATGAAGGATTTGGGTGCGCTTAAATATTTTCTGAGGATTGAGGTGGCTCGGTTGAAGGGAGGAATTTACTTGTCCTATCATAAGTATATGTTGGATTTGCTCTCAGAAATGTGTAGTTAGGATGTACACTTGCAGATACTCCCATCGTCCAAAACCATCGTCTAGGTATACATCCTGACCAACTTCCAATGGATAAAGGGAGATATCAAAGGTTGGTTGCTCGTTTGATTTACTTGTCTTTTACTCGTCTCGAGATTGCATATGCTTTAGTGTTGTAAGTTAATTTATGCATGCTCCTAGTGAGGATCATATGGTAGTTGTGATAAGGATTTTGAGTTACTTGAAGTCTTCTCCTATAAAAGGTTTAATTTTTTGGAAGAACGTGGACATTTGGAGGTTAAAGATGATACTAATGTCGATTAAGTCGGCACTATAACTGATAGGCATTCGATATCCAAGTATTTCATTTGGTTGGTGGAATTTTGGTTACTTGGCATAGTAAGAAGCAAAATGTCATTGCTTGGTCCAATGCAAAGGTTGAATTCAGGGGAATGGCTCATGGTAGTTGTGAGCTTTTATGGCTTCGGATTTTAATTGCAAAAAATTGACTTTAAGTTGAAGGGTTCAATGCAACTCTATTGTGATAATCAAGCGGATAGGGAGATTGCCAATAATCCAGTTTAGCATGACCCTATGAGCCGTGTTGAAGTTGATAGACATTTTACCAAGGAAAAGCTGGACATCGAGTTTGTCGATACTTCGTATGTAAGATCTGAGGAGCAATTAGTGGATCTCTTAATGCATGTGGTGTCTGCATGTTTTTCATGACTCGCTCGACAAGTTACGCTTAGGAGATATTTATGTACCAACTTGAGAGGGTGTTGAAGTGAGTCAAAAGTCAACTATTGTAATTGTTGTTTAATTGTAACTCCTTATTACTTGAGATTTCCTTGTTGTTAGGTATTTTCTTATATCACTAGTCAATTATGTAACACACACACACACACACACACACACACACACACACACAATACAATTAAAACTCAAATATGAGTAAATTACACAAAATTACCTCAACTATGGGTCGCACCACAATCTCATACCTTATGTTTTAAACATTGCAATGCCATACCTCAACTTATGAATTCGTTGCAATATCAGACTTCAGTTAGTGATTCTGTCAGATTAGCCATTAAGTGATGATTTGACAAATGGAGGGCCCATATATTTGCTGATGTGGTAGTCAACTTGTGGCATTAAAAATAAATAAATAGATAAATCATTTAAAAAATAAAATTTTATATAAAAAATTAAATAAAAAAGAGTGGGCCCTACCCCCTTCAAATCACAAATCCATCGTCTTCTCCGACGCTCTCCACCTTTGCTGACTTCCCTTCTCAGTCTTCGACCTCCCTAATGTGCGGCGCAAATGCCGCCTTGTATTTCTTCGTTTGCTGCACTTACTGCTACCTCACAATCGCCTCCCTCAGTGGCTTAAACAACCCAAAAAACAAGGTGTTCACGTATGTGAATCCGCAAATCCCCAAACCTGAATCCCCAAAACCGATCTCATCCTCCAATTCCTTGAAGTGGGTATTAGTGTTTTTGGGTATTCAAGGATCAACGGCCGCGGCAGGAGGTGGGAGTTGAAGGTCTCGTGAGAAAACCCGACGGAAAGCAGGTAAAAAAGAAGGATCATTTTCAAAAACTTCTTGTGGTCGATGGAGAAAGACTGCAAATTTGGGTGAATATGAAGAAATTAAACTCCGCAATGGGCTTTTGATGGTTAAGGTTTTGCTTCCACTCTTTTTCAAACGTCAGATTTTGTGTAAGGTAGATTGGTATCTGCAGTGGGGTTTTGGGGAGATCGGCGAGCGCAGAGGGCGTCGGAGAAGACGATGGATTTTTGATGGTTCAGGTTTTGCTTCTGCTCTTTTTTATTTAATTTTTATGTAAAAATTTATTTTTAAATGTTTTATCTATTTATTTATTTTTTAATGACACAAGTTGACTGCCACGTCAGCAAATATATAGACTCTCCATTTGCCAAATTATCACTTAACGAGTAATTTGACAGAATCACTAACGGAGGTTTGACATTGCAACGAATTCATAAGTTGAGGTATGACATTGCAATATTTAAAACATGAGGTATGAGATTGTGGTGCGACCCATAATTAAAGTAGTTTTGTGTAATTTATCCTAATTTTATGTAGATGCTAAATAAAAAACAAAGCAACACCTGCTGCTTTTCAATGTTCTCAATTAAATATCATTTCTTTCATATTCTTATAAATTAATATCATTAACAGCCACTTAGTACTAGTTTAATGATATTTTTCTTTATTTGTAAGAGAGTGATCTTAGATTCGATTCTCACCAAAGACAAATTTGAACCACAATATTGCTAGCCATTGTGAGACTAAACTTACCCCATTCTTCTTGACGTAAACAATATCGTTTGTTTAAAAAATATCATTAACTTATCTGTTTACTTCGACATTTCAACCATATATCAAGGGCATCTGAGAGAGCATGATTGTGGTTTGACCATAAAATAATATGCCCAATAATTTAAATGCCATAAAAGATAAAACTATGTTGACATAAAGGCATGAACATTTTGACCTACGCATGTCTTTTTCATTATCTGCAATTCTCTTCATCATCGTTACTTATTCAGACAACTTTTTCTTGGCCAACTTACACCACGGAGATGCTAAGATGCCCAAACCACTTCGAAGCATACATGGGATCTGTAGAGAAGATGTAGACGCTTATAGTTTTTTTGTTAACTTTCTGCCATTTCTTTAGTGGCTATAAGCCTAAGAGATCAACAAGTATAATTCATTGCTCCCTTAACCTCCCCACATGACATACTAGCAGAAAAAGGGGCAAGGGCCACATATACTTTTGCCACGGGACAAATAATTGTAGTCATGGATAAAACTATGGCTATAGGACTTTTAGAAAACTTAAAAACTACTTTTTTTAGTTTTTAAAATTTGGGTTTTAATTTTCAAATTTTTTTACTAAAATGTGAAAATAATTACTAAAGAAGTTTTCAATTTCTTTTTTTTTCTTCAAAACATGAAACTAAAAATGAAAAATATTATTGTTATGAAACAGCTCCTTAGTACTTACAATAATTAAGACAAATGAGATCAAATTTGTACCTAATATAAATTTGAGAATCCTTTGCGTTTCTATGTTGCATACAAAAACAGCTACATGAGAACGCACGAAGATACGAAAACCACATTATGAGCTAATTAAGGGGCTTGCTTAAGTGCATACTTATTATACAAATGCCTTCTGACAAATAGTGCTCATAATAGTATTATTTGTCAATTTCTCAAAAAACTAATGCATTTGTGAATCTTTTCAATCCCACAAAAAATAGACTACTGTAGTGAAATTCTTAACTGGTCATCTTTTCAAAATAAAATAAAAATAAAATAAACAAATGGTGAACGACACGCGCAATACTCCATAGGTTTGGCTTAAGTTGGAAGTGGGCTGCCAAATTCCAAAAAAAATCCCCAATCCAGTGTTGGAATTCGTTTACTCAGCTCTTTTTTCTTCTTTATAATTAATTATTCAATCCTCAATGATACAGGACAAGATGGACCTAAAAATTGGCACAATCATTCAAAGCCCGACTGAGATCTACATCGATTCAGCAAAATGAGATCAACATTGGGAAAAGAAGAAATATTGCGTGTGATTATAGAGAATTGAATTATTTCATATTGTCAATTGATTTTATGATAGAAATCATAACTTTGTTCATGGTATTAGAGCAGGGTAAGTCCATAAGTGAAGCCCCAACAGCTAAACGAGCTCCACGTCATCTAATTTTTGTTGTTCACGTGTTAGGCTTAAAAATTCGACACGTGATGCATAGTGTTGAGTGTAGGAATCCTACATCAGGAAAAGAAGGGACCTTGCATATGCTTATAAAGACTTGAACTACTTCCCGTATTGTTAATTAGTTTTATAATGAAGCCTCAACTTCTTTTAGTAACTTTTTGATACATTAGATTTGCTTGATTTAAACATGTCAGTTAATATTTACCTCTCATCCACATCATAGGATTATTCAATACGGAATAGGGATTAGAGTATTCAGTTTCAACATGCATTACCATTTAGCTCTATGGCTTAGATATTTGACACTGTTTCACACATAAAGGAAGCGAGTTTGTAAAGTCTAGAATTAGTTAGGTTGGCTTTTCTTCATCAAACAATTTATTCATTATGATCCTATTATCACATGAAGCTCAAATTAAGATTAGAACGATGATACGATCGTGATGAAGCTTATGTGGTAGTGAAGATTTAAGCTATCTCACTGAACAAGGTTTGGTTCAAGCATTTGCACCTCAAGACTGCATTTTACACTACTTTACCAGTGTTGTCTGCCTAGTCAAGTACGGGCATGTGCATACTTAAACATTGTCATGTGAGTCTGCTCTAAATTTGAATGAGTCATCGTACACTCTTTTATTCATGTCCTATCAGAAGAGAATGCTTCCAAACTTAATTGCATTCATCCTCAAATGTACAATTTTTAGGAAATATAAATACATGAATTAAATACAGATACACATCCCTTACAATTTTATACAATGAAACTATGTACGATTTAATAAGGCTAATTGTTCAATGAATCTAACACTTCTCTCAAGGGAGAAAATGATGATCGGGAGAGAAAGATTGGGTTTTGGCATGTTTTGCTGTTTGAGGGAGTGAACTGCTTTTTTCCAGGAGGTGTTTTGGTTTTTGGAAGGCGCTGGGGGGTCACTTCAGACCTGGAAGCGTGTGAGATTTTTTTTAGCGTCTGGAAACACAGCCTGCAATATTAACTGTCATATTATGATATTTTGGTGTACACTGAAGAATTTCTTCAGGTGTTTGCTAGAGCAACACAACGTAAAAGCGATGAGGAAATTTAGAGTTTGATCAAGGGTGATTGACAAGTGGGAAGATCTTATTGAGTCTTTTTTTATTAAATTTTCTAGTTGATTATGGTGTACACTAAAATGATTAATTTTTTAAAACTCGTTGTATAAATGGGTACTTCAAGTGTCATAAAGTAAATAGAGAAACAAAAAATATATCATTTCCTCTACTTGAATTATAACATGTGGAGAATCGTTTAAATACTCGGTACTTAAAAAAATCTCTCTCAAACATTGGCGTTTGACCATTAGATTCTTGTTCAATGGTTCAATCATCAAGATGTAATGGACACAATTCTCTCCGTTTATAGTTTCTCTCAAACTATCTCTAACTTACGCATTGAGCTCTGCAGTGTATGAGGGAATGCTAGGAAGAATGTTGTGGTGTGGAACTCTTTGATAAGTGGGTATTCAATTAACGGGTTTACAAAGGAAGCAATTGTATCTTTTCAAGAAATTTGTTGTTTGAATGTTAAGCCCGATAATTTTACGATTTCAGGCTTGTTGCCCACTTGTGCTCAAATGGGTTTGAGAATCTCAGAGAAGAACGGACTTTGGGATGTGTTTATAGGTGCATCTTCGATAGACCTGTATGCAAAATGTATAAATAAAATATATTCTAAAATCATAAGAATAATAAGACATTAGGATAAAAAATTCAATAAACCAATTACATTTAACTTCTATAGAATAGAAATCAAAATTCAATAAACCAATTAGTATGTGCTAGATTTTCTTTCAGAAATGGGTAGTTTGGATGTACACCTACATAACCCCATCATCCAAAACCATCGTCTAGGTATACATCCTGACGAAATTCCAATGGATAAAGGGAGATGTCAAAGGTTGGTTCGTTGTTTGATTTACTTGTCTTTTACTTGTCCCGACATTGCATATGCTTTACTATTGTAAAATAGTTTATGCAAGCTCCTAGTGAGGATCATATGGTAGTTGTGATAAGGATTTTGAGTTACTTGAAGTTTTCGCCTAGAAGAGATTTAATTTTCTGGAAGCATGGACATTTGGAGGTTAAAGGGGATACTAATGCCGATTAAGACGACAATATAGCTGATAGGCATTCGATATCTAAGTATTTCATTTGGTTGGTGGAATTTTGGTTACTTGGCATAGTAACAAGCAACATGTTGTTGCTCGGTCCACTATAGAGTTTGAATTCAGGGGAATGGCTTATGGTAGTTTTGAGTTTTTATGGCTTTGGATTTTGCTCGTGGAAATTGACTTTAAACCGAAGGGTCCAATGCAACTCTATTGTGATAATCAAGCGGCTAGGGAGATTGCCAGTAATCCAGTTCAACATGACCTTATGAATTATGTTGAAGTTGATAGACATTTTATCAAGGAAAAGATGGACATCGAGTTTGTCGGGCTTCGTATGTAAGATTAGATTTGAGGAGCAATTAGCGGATCTCTTATCGCATGCGGGTGTACGCAGGTTTTTCATGAGTCACTTGACAAGTTAGGCTTAGGAAATATCAATGCACTAACTTAAGGGGGGTGTTGAAGTAAGTCAAATGTCAACTATTGTAATTGTTATTTAATTGTAATCCCTTATTACTTGAGATTTCCTTGTTGTTAGGCATTTTCTTATATCACTAATCAATTATTTAGTTTGTGTGTATCTATATATATATATGTATATATATTTGCCTCCTTGAGAGAAGAATATACACAATACAGTTAAACCTCGAGGATATAATTTTATCTACATGCTGCATAAAAAACAAAGCAACGATTGCTGCTTTTCAATGTTCTGAATTAAATATCATTTCTTTCATATTCTTTATACCTTAATATCGGTCACTTAGTACTACGGTCTAATGATATTTTTTTTTCCACTTGTAAGTAAGAGGTCTTAAGTTCAATTCTCACCAAAGACGAATTTAAACAAAATCATTGCTAACCCATCATAAGGCTAAGCCCAACCCTCCCCCTCAGTGTGGATAATATCATTTGTTCAAAAAATATCATTAACATATCTATTCCCTTGGACATTTCAACAAGAAAATCAAGGGCATCTGAAAGAGCATGATTGTGGTTTGACCATAAAATAATATGCCCAATAATTTAAATGCCATAAAAGATAATCTATGTTGACATAAAGGCATGAACATTTTGACCTACGCATGTCTTTTTCATTATCTGCAATTCTCTTCATCATTGTTACTCATTCAGACAACTTTTTCTTGGCCAACTTATAACACGGAGATGCTAAGATGCCCAAACCACTTCGAAGCATACATGGGATCTGTAGAGAGGATGTAGACGCTTATAGTTTTTTTGTTAACTTTCTGTCATTTCTTTAGTGGCTATAAGCCTAAGAGATCAACAAGTGTAATTCATTGCTTCCTTAGAGAGAAATCTTAACGCCCAATTCATTGCTCCCTTAACCTCTACACATGACATACTGCAGAAAAAAAGGAGCAAAGGCCACATATTTTTTGCCACGGATCAAATAATTGTAATCGTGGATAAAACAATATCTATATATAGGACTTTTATTTAACTTATAGCCAATTTTTTTTGGTTTTTAAAATTTGGGTTTTAATTTTCAAAATTTTTACTGAAACTTGAAAATAATTACTAAATAAGTTTTCAATTTCTATTTTTGAAAAAGTGATACTAAAAATTAACAAAAAAAAAAAAAAGTTATGAAACGGCTCCTTAGTACTTACAATAATTATTTATTAAGACAAATGAGATCATTTGTACTTAATATAAATTTGAGAATCCTTTGCATTTCTATGTTGCATACAAAAACAGCTACATGAGAACGCATGAAGATATGAAACCACAATATGAGCTAATTAAGGGGCTTGCTTAAGTGCATACTTATTATACAAATGCCTTCTAACAAATGGTGCTCATAATAGTATTATTTGTCAATTCCTCAAAAAAAAAAATAATGCATTTGTAAGTTTTCTTGTCCCTTAAAAAGATAAACTACCATGACAAAATCACCATTTAATCTTTTTTTTTTTTTTTTTTTTTAAAAGAAAAAAAAAATGGTAAACGACACGCGCAATGCTCCATAGGTTTGGCTAACTTCGAAGTGGGCTGCCAAATTCCAAAAAATATCCCCAATAGTGTTGGAATTCGTTTACTCGGCTCTTTTTTCTTCTTTATAATTAATTAATCAAACCTCAATGATACAAGACAAGATGGACCAAACAAGTGCCACAATCATTCAAAAGCACGATTGATAGACTCAATCATGTGGATGCAAATTTCTGCATTCTTTTTTTTTTAACGAAAATGCACCTGTAAAATATTAACATCTAAGATTATGGTCAAGAACCTCACGTGTCTACGATGAATAGGGGTTTTGGTTGAAGAATCTCTGATACCAAAATTAGAATTTTAGAGAGAAAGTGTTTAGAGGATTTTTGGGAGAGAATGAGCTTAGATTTTTGGAGAAATATGGGCTATATATAGGGGTGTGGCCGGCTCTATTTGGAGAAATAGAGACCGGCCACTTATGGTGTTTTGAATATTATTGCAAGGTATTATGTCAAATAATATCTTGCAATTAATTTGGTAATTAATTCCAATTTGAAAGGAATAATTAGGAGTTATCTTGTGGGTGAGGATTTGATGAGGACTGATGAGAGGTTTTGAATAAATACCATTTTGATCACCTTTGACCTCGATTGAGCCCTTATTGTCCGTTGTATGCACGTGAGAATCCTGGTGTGCTTCAAGGGTCATTTTGTCTTTTTCACCCGAAAGTCCACATGTCACCTCCATAATTTTCTTGATTATTTTTTGCTCCACAAATGCCCCCACACATGTTGGGCTGCTCGCGGGAAAGGGCATCAGGTGTAGAGATCTTCTCTTGTTTCAGGAAACATAGAATTGTTTCCTACTTTGATGTAGATTATCTCTTTAATTGGAAATTAGATCCTTCTGGGTAAGGGAAATAAATTACTTCTAAAGTCTATTTAAGTCTACCTTAAGTAGATGATTAAATCAACTTCAGAGAGCAATTCATTCTACCATAAAAGAGAGAGAAAGTTAGAGGACATTTGTTCCCCCTCCCCTAGCAATCTTCTACACTTGTCTATGCAAAGGATCGTCTTTCGTTGCTTTCTTTGCCTTCACGCCGCACCAAGGTAAGAAAAAATTAATTTTTCCTTGTCTTTTTAATTTTTGGGAGCCTCAAGGCTTGAAATTTAGCTTGACGAGGGTTAAGAATGTGTGAAAAGGCTGTTGGAAAGGCTTCGGCATGACTGCTGTCGGCTTGGTCAGCGGCGGCTTAGCGCGGACAGAGGTTTTGGTGTAGCGACCTGGGCTGCGGGGCTCGGCTTGGCACGTGCCAGACGTGTGAGGCGCTGGGGTGCCGAGTTTGGGCCGTTGAGCTTAGGTCCATGTGGGAGTGGTGAAAGAAAGAGGTGCGGGCCTCCTTCCTGGGTTGGATGGTTGGGTTTTGGCCTATGTGAAAAGTGAAGGAGGGAAGCGCGGGGATGCCAGCCTCCTCCAATTGAATTGGGTCGTGAGGCCTGCAGGCTGGAGAGAAAGGATTAGGCCATGGGGCCTGGCTCACTTGTTGGGCTCCTGCGGTCTAGGCTGTGGCTTGGATTTTGGGCCATGGGGCCTGATGCGCCGCTTGCTTTTTTATTTTATTTATTATTTATTTTAATTTTAATTTTTATGCAGCCATCTAACGAATTTTTTTTTCACGTCTTTGTAGAATTTCCTTGAGCATGTCTTCTTTAAGTCATAAGGGTGATGATGGAGTGCTGCGGTTGTACCGTTAAGGCAGGTATTTGAGTAAGGTAGGCTACTTCAAGGCTGATCACTTTAAAATTAACTTCGATGACTCGTTTAAAGACTTTCTTGAGGCATATAGGCACACTATTCCGTCGGGGATGCATGTGAAACGTGTCAAGGAAAGTAGCAGGTGTGAGCCATGTAGGGGGCTCGGAGAACCATCAAGTTTCACCTCTATTACTTCGTGTTAGGATTTACTTTTCCCATGCCGTGTTTCTTCCAAGAAGTGCTTTGCTCCATGAAGTATGCCCCTGCACAATGTTCTCCTAATGCGGTCTGTGTGATGGTGGGATTCCTCAATCTTAGCCAATTCTTCGACTTGGATTTGACCATCAACGAATTTTGGTACTTTTTGACGTAGGCCACATTGAAGGTGTTGGGCAGCTGGTATCTCATCATAGGCTCTTCGATCATTTGAGCAAGGGAGATCATGAATGGACCAAGGAAACTTTGGAGATAAATGGAGAGTGGGAGTCTGCTTCTTCCCCTGAGTTATGTGTTCCGACAACTTTCATCACCTGTAAGTAAACTGCCTAGTCTCTAGGCTGCTTTGTACTTTTGCTGAGCTGCTCTCTGATTTATTGATGGTCTCATTCTGCTTATGTAGATTCGGAATTCGGCTCGACTCCCAAGACTTCTCTAGATATGAAGAAGGGGCATGTTGCACTAGGTATCTTTTCTAAGTACCGTGAGTGGTGTTGGCTGCTTAGTCCTCTTTACCGAGAGAAAGATGGATTGCCCCCGAGAGAGGAGATAAAGTGAATCAAGGCAGAGGCATTGGCTTGTCCGATTGCCATCGTGGAGCTTGCTACAAATGAAGGTGGAACAAAGAGATCTTCCTCACCTGCTTAAGAGATGTCGACTGAGAAAAAACCAAAGACTTCATCCACTGCTCATGAGGGTCCATCTGCCGCTGATAAGTTTGTGATTGACTTGACTTCTTCCAAGAGGAAGAAAGATGAGGCTGCTAGATCTGAGCCTGTGACGCCTGCCGTGCCAAAGATGGCTAGTACGATTGCTGATAGGATTGCTTAGCGCAGAGGTTCCATCATGCCCTTAGTACCGAAATTTATGCCAAAACGTTCGTCGAGGTCTAAGTATGGTTCACCTTTGGAGAGACTTGCTACTATGAAAAACGATAAGGTGGACTCTGTTGCTTGAGTGGCGCCAAAACTTACTCCCCTTGTTACTGAGATTGATTCGCCTGTTGAGAAAGAGAAGACTACTCGCGTAGGCAGTTTTGAGAAATCTACCAAGCCTGTTTCTGAGGAGGCTACTGAGATTTGTGCGCTCTTGAAACCGAATATTCTTAAAGACATGGATAGGTGTGCCAAGCTTGTTGATGGCGTTAAAGGGATTGTCTGCCTGAGTTCCTTTGCGAAGTATATGACCGAATATAGGAGGACTGCTCTGCTTGCTATGATGCAGAAAACGACGATTCTAGTAGCCGAGTATGTACTTCTTAACCAAGATGATATTAAGGCTGCCAAACGGGTGGTAAAGACTATGGCAATCGAAGCTTATTCCTCGGCCGAGAAGATTAAGAGGTTGAAATCTGAGCTCGTTGCTTTGAATGGTTTTAATATCTCTGCCCCCACTTCTCTGCAGCTTGAGATTGCTTGCTAAGAGATCGTTGAATTAAAGACTAGGCTTGACGTGATCCAAGTTAAGAATGAAAGTGTAGAGAAGGAGATTAGTTGTTACATACCTCAGATTCAAGATCTTGAGCGTGCCTTCTCAGAATTTCGTTCTGCTGCTTATGTAAAGGATGAAGAGTTGATTGCTTCTTATAATCAAGTGATCCACTTTAAGAAGATCGCCGATAGGCTTAAACCCCAAGTGCTGGAACTCTAAGGCGTATTGAAGATCAATAAAAGTTTGAAGAAGGAAGTGGATGAGCTGCAGTGCGTCCTTGTTGGTCTGCTCGAGGAGAACGAGCAGCTGAAAGGTGAGAAAGTTGGACTTGAGACTTCACTTGTTCAGAATCAAGCCGATTTCTACAAGCTGGGTTATGTAGATCATCTTTTTGGTAGGCCATCTGACTTTGAGTTTGCTGGAAAAGACTTCAAAACCTTCTTTATTTCCTTAGAAGACTTGCTTGCCTTTACTTTCGAGGCTTCTATGGTGAAGTAGTCAGAGAAGTTGGTGCCCAAGCTAGGGCAGTCAAGGGTGAAGCGTTGGATAATGCCGCTGCTGAAGGTGTGGCAACCGAGTAGTCATGGGATTTCCAAGCTACTGAAGAGTTGTTTTCTAGGTAGTCTTTAGGAATTTTTTTTGTTTTCCTTGTTGCTTTGCTTGAACTTCTTCGACCTTTGCTAGTTGTTTATCAATTTTGCTAGAAAATTTAATAAATTTGCTTCATTTCTTTTTCTTTATCTTCGCTGTTTTTATTCACGCCCAACCTTTGACTTTTAGACTAGCGACAAATGTGCTACTTTTTTATAAGCAGATAGCCCTGTGTAGCCTATGTAGCTATGAGTGGGTGTTGTGAGCCATAGGGTCAGCAGCCGAACATCTTACTTACAAAAGCAAACGAGTCCACGTGACCACTTGGCTGTTAACCTTGGCTTTCTTCAATCATTTGAGCTGTGTGGCCTACATCATAACATAGTAAAGATTTTTCGGTCATGAAATTCACTATCATTATGTATCAAAAGTAAGCAGTTGTATGCAATTTCTTAAGCAAAGGTCCAAGAAAACTCCTTGCTTTTTATGTAACCAATTTTGTGGTTTGCGTAGCAAGTATCACAACACTTTAGGAATTAATGTAGATCTAAGTGATCATTTCGCGCTTTGGCAGAGGTAAAGCTTATCGACTGTATAGCTTGTTAGCAGTGGATAAAGCTTTGTATATGCACGCTAACTTGTTTAACCTTTCATAAAAATGCGCGGTTGTATAAGTTTAGCACGTCTTACTACTCAAAGGGCAAGCTGGAAGCACTATTCCGTAAACCATAGGTTACCTTAGTGCACTTGGTAGCAGCTTTAAGGTTCCAGGATAGCATTTTATAGGGTGTACTACTTAATGTACGTCTTCTGCCTCTAAGGCTGGGTTCCCCGTGGATTAAGCTAAGAGACCCAAAATCCTTTAGTTAGCTAAGCTTTGAAAAAGACCATTGTTGCTGCTTATAGGAATCCGAGCGTAAGCTATTGTGCATCTAGTTATTCTAGGGCAGCCTGACTCATTCACATCTGGATATTTGAAGTGTATAGTTTATCCTCCTGCATTGGAGAACAAACCCATGTGGGTGTCGGGAAATTGGTTTGCCCTATCGCGCTGGAGAGTATGGTTGGTCCCCAAGGGGGTGCAATTCTTTTGATAAGTTCCTAAGAAGGGTGTGGTCTTCTTTTGAAGTGTAGGAGTGGTTAGGTGTTGTAAGCATGTAGTCGAGCCAAGTTGTAAATTACTTCTGAATTCCTCATTAAAAAAACGAGTGAAATGAACGAAAACTTAGTTGTAAAGTAGGAACTGCATAACAATTGGATAATCCTCGACTTTGTAAGGTGGTGCTCGTCGAGCTACTTGAGTCTTTGAGCTTTGATGTAGCGGGAGGTCACGCATGGTAGTTCCTCATATTGTAGGCATTCCATTGTTTTTGGATCTCTTTGTCGTTTATGGTGGCGAGGGTGTAACTACCCTTGCCGCCTACTTTGCTGATCTTGTACAAACCTTCCCAGATATGATCCATCTTTCTGGAGCCTTTTCTGTGGGCAGTGATGAAGGCTTTTCTTAGAACTAGATCTCCAGGTTGGAACTACCGGATCTTGGCCCTTTTGTTATAGTTGGAGAGGAGTTGTTGCTGGTTGGCAGTGATGAAGACTGTTATCGCGTCCTCCTCTGCCATATCTAAATTTATAGCCATCTCATTTCCATTATGCTTGATGCTTAGCAGTAGAGTGTTGATACTTGGTATGATGATATTAGGATAAATGATTGCTTCTGAACCAAATGCCAAAGAGAAAGGAGTCTCACTGGTTACTCGTCGTTTGGTTGTGCGATATGCCCATAGACATCTAGGGAGTTCATCTGGCCATTTTTCCTTTTTGTTAGAGAGGGATTTCTTGAGGTAGTCGAGAATAATCTTGTTTGATGCTTTAGCCTGCTCATTGCCTTAATGATACTTTGGTGTGGACATATGTTGCTTGATGCCATATTTCTAAAAGAACTTCTCCAAATCTTTGCCCATGAATTGCGGGCCGTTATCCAAGACGATGGATTGAGGGATGCCAAATCGAAAAATGATGTTCCTCAATATGAAGTGCTATATGTTCGTCTGTGTTACGATTGTCATAGGCTCTACTTCCACCTACTTGGTGAAGTAGTCAGTCGCCATGATCATTATACCTCTACCCCCCAATAGCAGGTAACATTGGCCTTACCAAGTTGATTGCCTACTGCATGAACGGCCAATGACTCGTCTACGGGTATAGTTCGCTGGTAGACAGTGCTGGTACCGGCTTATAGCGTTGGCAGCTATCGCACTTTTGTGCTAATTCTTTAGCATCTTAATGCATAGTAGACTAGTAGTAGTCTGCGTTAAAAGCCTTCTGTGCTAAGGATTGGCCTCCGAAGTGATTTCCACAGATATATTCATGGATTGAACTTAAAACATTTAGGTCGTCGGGAGGCGCTAGGCAGCAGAGATATGGTCTAGTGTCGGATCTTATGATGAGAATGCTGTTCCATATGTAGTAGCGTACTGCCTTTGTTTGGAACTTTCTAGACTTCAATATTTCTATGGGGAACGTGCCATTGACCAGGTAGTTTATAATGGAATCTTGCCAGTTTGGAGTTATACTAACCTGTGACACCTCAGCTGCTGGCTCCGCCTCTATGCTTGGTTTGTCTAGATAATCCATCGAAATAGAGCGTTTAAGTTGGTGGTCGAGGGTAGAGCCTAGGCTGGCTAGTGTATCCGCGTGGGCATTGTCTGCTTATGGAACTTAAATGAGGCTGTAAGTCTGAAATGCTTCAAGTTCTTTTCATACCTTTTCTAGGTATTACACCATCTTTGGATGTTTTTCTGTGTACTTCCCAGTAGTCTGGCTGGTGATTAGCTGGGAATCAAAATGAATTGTAAGCTTTTTTACCACCAAGTCTGTTGCCATTTGGAGGCCTGTTATTAGGGTTTCATACTTTACTTCATTGTTAGATGGTTTGAAGCCTAAAGTGATTGCCTGCTCGAGCATTGAACCTTCTGGGTGACAAAGACCATGCCTGCTCCCGAGCCCTTGTAGTTAGATGCACCATTGACATGAAAATGCTAGAAGTTTCCATCAGGTAGAGTAAGCGCGACTAAGGTGTGCTCGGCTGCCTCCAGGGCGTTGTTAGGCCACTCTATTGAATCACCTAAGCTAGGCGTGAATTCTGCTATGAAGTCCGCTAAGGCTTGGGCTTTTATTGCTGTACGGGGTCGGAAAACTAGGCCGTATTGGCCAAATTCCAACGCCTATTTCATTACTCGTTGAGAAGTATCTGGAACATGTATGATTGATTGTAGAGGATATTGAGTAATGAAGATGACTGTATGAGCTTAAAAATATGGTCCGAGCTTTCGAGCCACAATAACTAGTGCCAAAATTAATTTCTCGATCTTCAGATATCTAGTTTCCGCATCGAGAAGAGCTTTAGAAGTGTAGACTATTGGCAGTTGGGCTCCCAGCTCTTCTCGTATGAGGGCATAGCTCGTTATTACTTCTGAGATTGCCAAGTAAATGTATAAGTCATCCGCTGCTTTCGACTTGGATAGTAACGAAGGTGATATGAGATACTTTTTTAGGTTTTGGAAAGCTCTTTCGCACTCATCATCCCATTTGTCTCATTGTGCCTTCTTGATACCCTTGAAAAAAGGCTTACATCGATCGGTAGATCACGAGAGAAAGCGGTTGAGTGCGATTGCTCGTTCAGTCAAGCTTTGGATCTCATTCAAGGAAGTTGAAGATTTCATCTCAAGGATTGCTCGAATCTGCTTGGGATGTGCTTCGATTCCTCATTGGGTTACTAGGTACCCTAAGAATCTGCCTGAAGATAATCTAAATGTGCACTTGGCGAGATTGAGCTTCATCTTGTACTTTCTAAAGATGTTGAAAATTTTCGCCAATTTGCCGATGTGGTCTTGAACATCAATTTGCTTCTTGAAAATCAATTTGCTTTTTGGGAAAATTTTCTAAGGAAATTACTCCAATTTGCTTTTTGAACATTATGTTTACCAATCGTTGTTAAGTGGCTCCCACATTCTTGAGGCCAAAAGGCATAACCATGTAATAGTAAGTGCCTCGCTAGATCACGAACGTGATTTTCTCCTTATCGGGCTCGTGCATGGCTATTTGGTTATAGCCAGAGTATGCGTTTAAGAAACTGAGCAGTTGGTTCCCAGAAGTTGAATATACTAGTAAATCGATTCGGGGAACTAGATAAGGATCTTTCGGGTACGCTTTGTTGAGGTCGGTGTAGTCTATGCAAACCCTCAATTTGCCTTTTTCTTTCTTCATTACTAGCATGATGTTGGCAAGCCATGCTAAGTATGCTACCTCTTATATGAATTCGGCCTTCAATAACTTGTCGATTTCCGCTTCGATAATCGCCACTCGTTTGGGTGCGAAATGTCTTCTTTTTTGGATTACTGATTTGGTAGTGAGGTTAACGTGCATCTTGTGGCAAGCTATCTTGGGGTCGATGCCGGTCATGTCGAAAGGTGACCACGTGAAGACGTCACGATTTTTCCTAAAGAAAACCATGAGCCCCTCCTTTTCCTTCGGGCTCAGACGTGAACCAATTCTAGCAGTCTTTTCTGGCCGTTGGGGATCAAAAACGATGTGTTTGGTGTCCTTCTCGGGTTTTCATCATGTCTCATCAGCTGGCTCGTTGATTTGGACACCATCTTCTTGATCTGTCTACCGTGATTGCTATTTGGTAGATTCGTCGTCCCTTTGGACCTTGGTCTACGAGAATAAAGGTTTTTTTATTTACTCTTTCAATGCTTGCACAGTGCATCGTCGAGATATGGCCTGGTCAGATTTGATTTCTTCGATTCCTCATTTCGGGATGCGGAATCAAATTTTTTGATACTTGACGGAGGTTACAGCGTCCAACTTTATCATCCAAGGTCGCCCTAGAATCCCGTTGTAGGGAGATGGGTCGCTTACTATCGTGAACGTTTTCTTTGAGACAACCGGCGGTGTTCTCACGTCAAGTGTGATGTTGCCGATGACAGTTGAGGTGTGTCCATTGAATCCGGTGAGTACCTCCACTCGACGTATGATTATGCATTCCAAGCCCATCTTTTGAATTACTGAGAGCTAAAGTAGGTTGACCGCACTTTCATTGTTAACCATCATTCTGTTGACTATGACATGAGCCAGTTGGATGGATACCACTGGTGTATCATTGGGTGGGAAATCGAGCCAACGATGGGTCCAGGATAAGTGTTAACTGCCTGGACTTATGAGACCAGTAGAGCTTGCTGGATCTTCCTCTTATTAGAACTGTTGGTGGCCCCCAAGTGCTTGGATTCAACAAAGATGCCATTAATCCAAATCGTCTTAGTTGACGGCTATTCGTTGGCGTTTGCATTCTTTCTATGATGTGTAGTTGGCTTACCTAAGTATCTGTTGACTTTGCTTTCTTTCACGAGCTTTTCTAGGTAGTTTTTCTAAATGTAGCGATCGTCAGTTGTGTGACCGAGACCTCGGTGGAATGCGCAGTACTTGGTGTGGTCCAACTTAGAAGTGTTTCCCCTTGATTGTTTCGGCAACTTGAACCATGGTTCGCTCTTGATGTCGTAAATAATTTAGTGGATCGGGATTGAGAACTATGAGTAGTTCTTGGGTATTAGGCCGCTTTTAGTCGGGATCGGTCCCTACGCTTGGCCTTCTGCCTGTTTTTTATTATTGTATTGCTTCTCGTCCTCCTTCTTTTAAGCTACTGTCGATTCTTTTTTAGGCTGCTTGGGTGCCTTGTTTGTTAGCCGAGCCTCGTCCCAAAGTGCATGCTTCTCTGTGAGAGAGAAAGAGTCTGCCAGAGTTAGATATTTTTTCATGATCAATTCTCCAAACAGTGGGTGGTCTGCTAGGAGTCTTTTTTGAAAGGTTGCACTAGCTATCAAGTCATCACATCCAACTATCTTCACCTTCTTTGCTTTAAATCTCTTCACATAGTCACGAAGCGATTCCTTTGGGTTCTTTTTGACGTTGAATGAATGGTTGAACTTTTTCTTGATCGAGCGGTAGGATGAATATTCTTTCGTGAAAATCAAAGAAAAATCATCGAAACTCCAGATAGATCGTGGTGGCAAGGTGTGGAACCAATCTTGCACCTCAACTTGCAAAGTGGTGGCGAATATCTTGCACATAAGAGCATCGTTGTTCCGATAAAGGACCATTGTGCTTTGGTAGTGCTTCAAGTGTCTCTTCGAATCTCCATCTCCTTTGAAGGATGTGAAATGTTGCATGCTGAACTTGTGAGGAGGCTCTATCTACTCAATCTCGTCCGTGAAGGGTGACCTACTCCTGTTGGTCATGTCCCATTGTAATGCCTCATCGATGACTTCGTTGCTTTGAAAATCATGCAATTGTTCGGTCAAGAACCTTTCTACTTCTTCCTGAATTTGCCTTTGTTAGGGTAGCAGATCTCTCAGCTACCTCCGATATTGACTTGCTGGTCTAGGCTGCTCTTCTATGTGTTCAGCTTGTTTATGCGTGGTTGCGGTATATATGGAAGGCGAGCGAATTCCTTATAGGCTGCCAGTCAAACTTGAGCCAGATTGAGTGATTGCTTATCTCCATCCATCGTGCTACTTACTCCGATGTAAGGTAGATTATGCTCCTTATAGGCCTATGAACACTTTGTGTGGAAGGTTGCTAACGTTGATTATTAGAGTATGGCCCCAACCGTGAATGTATGCTCGTCTGTGGGCCTACCCGAGAGTGCATGCTTCTCCGTATGCTAAGACGAGAGTATACGTTATCTTAGGGGCTCAGTCGGGAGTGTACATTGCTAGAACACTCGGTTTGTGGCCGATCGAGTGGCTGCTTGCCTCAACGCTGCTGAAGAGGTTCTTAGTATGCCCTTATCCTACTTCGGGATACCTCGTCTGGGACACGTTTCATCTCGGTGCACTATAAAAGCTGATTTACCGAGGTCGTCTGTTGTGCAAGGACGCATGTTAACTCCATGACTTGTTGAGACAAGTGTGGTTTGTAATTTGGGTAGGAAGAGCTTGGACGGTAGGCATCTTCTTAAGTAGTGGAAGTGTAATGGACTTTGGGCACGAGATTTGAGTTAGGAAATGTCAAATCTGTGGATAAATGAGGTAAAAATGCCCCCAGTTCAATCTTTGGCCCAGAAATCTGAAGCCAAAAAGGTTGAACCGATCTTGGATCGGTTTGGGCTACTTGAGAGGCCATAAGAGTAGGTTGCCCTGCGTGTAATGCACGTGGGTGCTGGGTCTGGGCTTGGCTTGGGAACACGTTTGGCTAGCACCGGGCCGCGGCTTTGGCTGGCTCACCTTGGGCTTGCCCGTGAGATTTGGAGTGGCATGGCTTGGGCCTTCAAGGACTGGGCTGCTGCCTTGGCAGCTGTAGCTACAGTTTAAGCCTCCTTGTTTTGGGCCGAGCTGGATTCCCTTGTAGCACGGGCTTGGGCTTGCTATAAGGTGGCATGTGCCTAGGTTTGCGACTGCAAGGTGAAGCTTTCACCTTGGGCTTGAATCTCGCCATAAGCTGCCACGGTGGTTGCCGTTGGCATAACCACGATGATGCCCCGTGGGGGTGGTGCCGCTCCATTCATCATCTCGTTAAGCCTAGTAGATCATTGTGGTCCAAATCCTTGGATGCAGGGAGTTCCGTTCGTCGTGGTTTCCAAATTTCTAGCCATTGTACCTTTCTTTTATGTTTTATTCAAAGAATTTTATAAAAAAATTCTAGGAACAAGAATGTACGAAAAATTTACGAATGAACATGAAATGAGAAACTTTTGAATGTGAGAGTTTTCTTCGAGTGTGTGAATCAAGACTCTCAATGAAAGCACCAATTTGTTGATGCAAATTTCCGCGTTCTTCTCCTTTGATGAAAATGCACTTACAAAATAATAACACCTAAGATTATGGCCAAGAGCCTCACTCACCAACGATGAATAGGGGGCTTTGATCGAAGAATCTCCGATGCCAAAGTTAGAATTTTAGAGAGAAAGCGTTTAGGTGATTTTTGGGAGAGAATGAGCTTAGGTTTTTAGAGAAATATAGGGCAATTTATAAGGGTGTGGTTGGCCCTATTTGGAGAGAAATTAATTTGGTAATTAATCCCAATTTGAAAGGAATAATTGGGAGTTACCTTGTGGGTGGCGATTTAATGAGGAGTGACGAGAGGGTTTTGAATAAATACCATTTTGATCACTTTTGACCTCGATTGAGCCGTTATTGTCTGTTGTATGCGTGTGGGAATCCCAGTGTGCTTCAAGGGTAATTTTATCTTTTTCACCTGAAAGTCCACGTATCGTCTCCATAATTTTCTTGATTATTTTTTGCTCCACAAATCACACACCCATTCATAGGTGTTTATTTGACTCCTAATGACACAATCCTTCTTCCTATTCTCTCTTGATCATAGGTTAGTAGTTAGTATTCGATTCAACAAAAGGAAAAAAAATCATGTTGAGAAAGATCTACACCGGGAAAAGAAGAAATTTTGTGTGTGCTTATAGAGAATTGACTTATTTCATATTGTCAATTGATTTTATGGTGGAAACCATAACTTTGTTCATGGTATCAAAGTAGGTAAGTGCATATGTGAAGCCCCAATAGCTACATGAGCTCCACGTCATCTAATATTTATTGTTCATGTGTTAGGTTTAAAAATTCAACACTTGATGCATAGTGTTGAGTGTAGAAATCCTACATTAGTAAAAAAAGGACCTTACATATGCTTATAAAGACTTGAACTACTTTGAATAACTTTTTGATACATTATATTTGCTTGATTTAAACATGTTAATTAATATTTACCTCTCATCCACATCAATAGATTCAACAGGGATTAGGATTAGAGTATTCAATTTCAACATGCATCATCATTTAGCTCTATGGCTTAGATATTTGACACTGTTTCACACCTAAACGAAGTGAGTTTGTAAAGTCTAGACTTAGTTAGGTTGGCTTTTCTTCATCAAACAATTTATTCACTATGATCCTATTGTCACATAAAGCTCAAATTAAGATTAGAACAATGATATGATGGTGATGAAGCTTATGTGATAGTGAAGATTTAAGCTATCTCACTGAACAAGGTTTGGTTCAAGCATTTGCACCTCAAGACTGCATTTTTACAGTGCTTTAGCAGTGTTGTTTGCCTAGTCTAGTATCGGCACATGCATACTTAACATTGTCATGTGATTCTGCTCTAAATTGGATTGAGTCATTGTACACTCTTTTATTCATGTCTTATCAGAAGAGAATGCTTCCAAACTTAATTATATTCCTCCTCAAATGTACAATATATAGGAAATACAAATACATGGATTAAATACAGATACACATCCCTTACTACTTTAAACAATGAAACTATGTAAGATTTAATGTGGCTAATTGTTCAATGAATCTAACACTTCCCTCAAGTTTCTGTAAAAGATGGCTCAAGCCACTTTTGTAAGAGAATTTCAACACAAGTCAACACTCCCCCTCAAGTTGGTGCATAGACATTACGCATGCCCAACTTGTCGAGAAACCTAAAATACTTATGACTTGAAATAGCCTTTGAGATGATATATACCAATTGATTTTCCGTTCTTATTGTCGATACCTCAATTATTTTTCCTTCCAATTTCTCTTTGATGAAGAATCGATCAACTTCAACATGCTTTGTTCTATCCTGCTGTACTAGATTATGTGCAATGTCACGAGCAACTTTATTATTACGAAATAATTTCATGGGAGGATGATGCTTTATACCCAAAACACTTAACAAAAGCTTAATCCCCAATGCCATACCTTTATATTCAACTTCTGCATTGGAACGAGTAGCCACATGTTGTTTTTTACTCATCTGCGTAACCAAGTTACCCCCGATGAATGTAAAGTAAGCTAATGTTGAGTGTCTATCGTCACCGAACCTGCCTAACCTTCATTTGTTCAAACAAAATTCCTTTGCCCAGACTTCCCTTCAAATATTGCAAAATTCTCATTACTGCTTTAAATGTTGTTCTCTAAGGTCATGCCATGTACATTAAACAACCTACTAACATTTGGTATCTACCTTTGTCAACTAGTACTTGGTTAGGATTAACACTGAACTTCAACCATTCCTCTAATGGTGTAGCTACTGGCTGACAAGCTGACATGCCAGTTTTGTACATTAAATCAATAATATACTTCCTCTGAGACAAGAAAATTCCAAACTGCTTCTTGATACCTCAATCCCTAGAAAATATTTTAGAGATCTAAGGTCATTCATCTCAAATTTTGTAGACATGTATCTTTGCAAAGTCGCACGCTCTTCCGAATCACTCTTTGTTGCCACCATATAAGGCTCTAAAAGACTTTAGGCACTAATCGGGGGGCTGGCTGGGGTCTAGCTCCCAGACGACTAGGTTGGGCCTAGGCGGATTTAAGTATATGTATATGTATAAAAGTTTAGGACTTTTTATGTTAATTTTGTAACATTTAGTCAACCCATTTGTTTCAATCATTGTTGGGCTTTGTTTTTCATTAAAAAAAGAATTACACCTTATTTTCTTATTAAAAAAAAAAGTTTATTCCCTATTTTTTTAAAGAAATGCCACCAAAGTTCCTAATTAAAAAAAAAAAAACCCTAACTCTACTTACCCGAGCTCAGCCCTCCATTTGGCTCTCTGCAATTGCAAATACCTTTATCTCTTTCTCTCCGTCTCTTTCTATTTTCCTAGCCAAGCCATCCCTCTTCTTTAACTCTGCAATTGCAGATCCATTCTTCCATCCCACTTCTTTTACTTTGCAATTGTAGATCATTGTCTATCACTCTCATCATAACCAAGGCGTCCTACTTCTTTACTTTGCAATTCTAGATCAAAACTATTGAGACAATCCTTTAGCCGTCTAGTGCCCATCTAGGCGCCGCCTAATACCCTTTCCAATTTCTTCAATGATTTTCGTTTAATTGCGGCGACAAATCGCTGCCCAATGCCTATGCGCTACTTAGGCCAATTTTAGAACACTGTCACCATATCATCTACATACACAATTAGTGCAGTAAGCTTCTAATTTTGTCTTTTTGGGAATAGGTAAGATTAGAGTTACTTTGTCTGTAACGAAATGCTCTCATAAATTTTGTGAATCTTCCAAATCACGCCCGAAAGGACTATTTCAAACCATACAAGGATTTATTCAACCTGCACACCTTTCTTTCGTATTTATCTAGAGCATTACATCCTGGGGGAAGATCCATATAAGTCTCTTATGTTAAATCTCCATATAAGAAGGCATTCTTCACATCAAACTGTTGTAAGGGCCAATTAGATTTGTAGCCAAAGACAACAAAACATGGACTGTGTTGATCTTGGTCATAGAGGAAAATATATCTGTATAGTCAATTACATATTTTTTTTAGTGTACCCTTTTGCTACCAGTCCTGCCTTGAAGTGATACATCATCCCACCAAGCATGTATTTCATAGTGTAAACATATTTGCATCCTATAGGTTTCCTGCTAAATGGCAAGTTTTTAATCTCCTAAGTAGCATTCTTCTTCAAAGATTTAAATTCTTCATTCATTGCTGCTTGCCAACAAGGATAAGCTAAAGCTTCCTCAGTAGTTTAGGAATACCTCGGTTAACACGGTCAGGGAAATGACGTGGTGGTGGTGCATCCAGAATCAATGATGATTGATTATGGTTATTAGGGCTCAAAGGTGGAAGGACTGACTATGAGATAGTTGGAGGCACTGAGCTGTGTAGCGGTGTGGAAGGCAGTGAGTTATTCAGTGTCAGCTCATTCATTTGAAGGTTTTAAACACTGTTTTCATGCGAATGATCACCACTTGTCTCCAAGATATTACCACTTGATTCCAAGTCATTCACAACACTATTTTCTCGTGAATTATCAACATTAGTTTCCAAAATAACACCACATAAATCTAAATCATTCACAATACCTATATATGGAAGAGTATAATTAAGAGTTTGGACTTCTGTCCGATTCTCCCCCTGAAGTGAAGACTCGGGATTGGCAAAGTACATATCATTATGATGAAATGTAATATCCATAGTGACAAACAACTTTTTCGTCGGAGAGTGATAACATTGATATCCTTTTATTTATTTGAGGCATATCCTACAAACAAATATCGTAAGGACCGATGTTCAAGGTTACTCTTCTACTGTTTATAGAGATGAATGAAGGCCACACAACCAAAAATGTGAGCTGGAAGATTGAGGACTGCAGGAGCATCAATATATGAAGACAGAGGTTGAAGCAGTGTTCAGAACATAATTAATGAGATACGCAGCTAAGGTGAGAGCTTTTCCTCAACATGATAAGGGGAGACGCGCCTCAAGTAAAGAATCACGAACAACCTCTAGAAGCTGATGATTCTTGGGTTATGTAACCCCATTTTGTTGTGGAGTAAATGGGCATGTAGTTTGATGAACAATACCATGATGATCGAGAAAGGAACGAAGTTCAGAGTTCACATACTCGCCGTCATTATCACTCATATGGACCTGTATTTGTGACATATACTGTACTTGCACTATTTTGTGAGATCACTTAAAAAAGAAGGGACTTTACTTTTGTATTTCATCAAACAAACTCAAGTCATATGTGTGAAGCCCAAAAATATTCCCAAAAAAATCGTGGAGGTGACACGTGGATTTTTAGACTAGAAGGACGAGATTACCCTCGAGGCGCACCGAAATTCCCACACAGTTAGGACTCAATCAAGGAAGAGACAAAGGTGATCAATATGATAAATCCCTCTCATCACTTCTCATCAGTCCCTTATGATTTTATTCAAAATGTAACTCCCAAAACTTCCTATTCAATTAAGAAATAATTGCCATGTTAATTGCAAGATATTATTTCACATAATATCTTGCAATTGTTCACCTAATTACACCATATATGGCCTACCACTCTCCACCAATAAGGTCGGCCCCTCTCCTATAAATATCCCACTTATCCCACTAAAATGCTAAGCCATTTGCTACCCACAAACTCTTAAATACATTCTTTTTAGAATTCTAACTTTGGCATTGGAGATTCTTCGGCCAAAGCACCCCCATTCATCATGGCCGCGTGAGGTTTTTGGCCTTAAACGAAGGTGTTATTATTTTGCAGGTGCATTTTCATCAAAGGAAGAGATGGCAGAAATTTGCATCCACAAATTGGTGCTTTCATTAAGAGTTTGATTCACACGCTTGAAAAAGACTTTCACATTCAAATTTTCTCATTTCTCGTTCATTCATAAATTGTTCGTACGTTCTTAGTCCTGAAAATTTTCAATTCTTTGAATGTACGTAAGGGAAAATACAATGGTGGGAAATTTGCAAACCAAGACGAACAGAACTTCATATGTTCAAGGATTTGGACCAAATGATAGAGATCGCGATGTGGCCCCACCACAACCATCCACGAGGGTCAATGCCACAATAAAAGGAGTAACTTTGCCACCATGAAGCACCACCACATGGTAGCCACGACAATTGTCGAGAAAGTGGGGGGTGGGACAGCTCTATGGCAATGAGGCCACGGTGAGCAAGTAGCAGCGGGGCAGCCATAAGCCCATGCCCACGTCACCTTGCAACAGTAGCGCTAGAAGCATCCCAAGCCGCTGCCCAAGTAGCGCAAATCCATGCTTTACACATAACCACCATGCACGGCCTAAGTTATCCAAGCCCAAACACCTGCAACTGCAGTCATGGAGAAGGCCCAATACTCACAAGCTTAAGGCCAGCACAAGCCCAGCGCGCTTCAAAGTAGCGAATGGGCCCAGGCCCAACGTGCTCCTAGCGTTGTACCTTGACCACGCGCCCTGAACGTGGCTCGGCTGATTTCCACAGTCCAACTCATTTTCATGGCCCACCTAGTGATCCCTACTGGTCCAAGACCGATTCAATCGTCCTAACTTTAAATTTCACAAATTTGACATATCCCAACTCAAATCTCATGCCCAGAGTCCATTACACTTCCACCACTTAAAGAGACACATACCATCCAAGTTCTCGTATCCCACATGGCGAACATCATCTGAATAGACAAGTCATAGAGTTGATAAGCGCATTCGCACATTAAACAACCATGGTGAATCAGCTTTGGCAGCGCACTGAGATGCAGTGTGTCCGAGACAAGGTGTTCTAAAGCAGGGCAAAGGTAGACGGTGAACCTCTAAAGCGTTGTCCCAGTAAGCAGCCATTCGACCAGCCATGAACCAATCATTCTTGTAGTGTACACTCATGTCCTGGCCCTTGAAATTACGTATACTCTCGTCTTGGAGAACGAAAAAGTGTGCACTCTTGGTTAGGCCCATAGACGAGCATACATTCATGGTTGGGGTAACACTCTGATAATCAACATTGACAACCTTCTAGGCAAAGTGTTCATTCACAGCTAAGCTCGCAAGGAGCATCTTTTACCTCACATTGGAGTAGGCAGCACATTGAAAGGAAAGAAGCAGTCACCCAACCCGGCTCAAGTTCAACCGGCAGCATACGAATAACCCGTTCACTTGTTAAGAACGTACCATATACACCGCAACTGTGACATTAACAAGCCGAGCAAAGGGAAGAGCAGCCTAGACCAACAGGTCACGACCGTGGGTAGTCGGAAGCTCCGCTGCCCTAGCAGAGGCAAATTTAAGAAGAAGTTGAGAGGCTCCATACTGAATGATTGTGTGATTTCCAGAACAACGAAGCTACTGACGAGGTGCTCCAACGAGACATGACCAACATAAGCAGGTCACTTTTCATTGACAAGAAAAAGCAGACGGAACCATTTCACATACACTGGTGGATACAAAGATTACTTTTATTTCGACAAACGTTGCAACTTAGCCTAATAGCGCGCGTTGAGAACAAATAGGTACCAGAAGAACACACCAGCCCTACCATTAATAACTAGGGGCAGGTTTTCTTTTCATCATTCCAGACGATTCAATACTGGAGTAGTACATCACCAGTAACCGAGCATCGCGAACCTAATTGTTTAATTCCTCTTGCTCCATATAACCTGGCCCAAGCTGACCCTGGCTCTATGCTCATAGACGTGTTTGCCTGCTCCACGACTCCTAGCCACCCTCAATTTGTCACCATGGCTCCCAACTGTGTAGATCTTGCACCACGGCTTCAAGCCATGCCAATCTTGCCCTAAGGTTCTTAACTGCACCGACGAAGCCCACGATACTTCAAACTTCAAAGCATCCAATGACATAATAGAATCGAGGCTTTATTAGTAACCCTTGCTAATGAAAGACTTAGCGGTGAAGAAGCTTGCAGTCCATTTAGATTCTCAGCTAACCACCAACCAAGCCTTAAATGAACACACGTTGAAACATTTAATGATCATGTAATACTTGAAGAAGGTTTAGAAGCAGCTCACTACGCTTCTCATTTACACCTTTACGCGGGTTCCACAACTAGTTTGAAGTCTCAAATAGATCGCCAAACAAGACTTCACAGGTCGAGGATTATTTCAGTTGTGTAGTAGTCCAGTTTACCTCAATTGCGCTTACAACAACGACTTCTATGCTCTCCAGTACGAGAGGGTAAACTTATTGCTTTCTAGTGCGAGAGGGTAAACTTATTCCCCTACACCTATATGGGTAATCTTTCTAAAACGAGAAGGTAAACCAATTCCTCGACACCCATCTGAGTAAACTCTATAATGCAAGAGGGTAAACTAATTTTTTGACACCCATTTAGGTAAGCTTTCCAGTACGAGGAGGTAAACTAACTGCTCTCCGATGCGAGAAGGTAAACTAATTCCCTGACACCTATCTAGGTAAGCTTTCCAGTGCGAGAGGGTAAACCAATTTCCCAACACCTATCTGGGTAAGCTCTGTGAGAAGGTAAACCAGCTCCCCGACACCTATATGGGTTTGCTCTCTAATGCGAGAGGATAAACCAATTCGCAGACACCCATCTGCGTCTGCTCTCTAGTGCAAGATGGTAAACTAATTATCCAGCACCCATCTGGGTAAGCTCTCCAGTACTAGAGGATAAACCAATTCTCCATCATCTATCCGGGTCTGCTCTCTAATGTAAGAGGGTAAACTAATTATCCAGCACCCATTTGGGTTTACTCTTCAACGGAAGGGGGAAAACTGCCTCTGAACTTCCACACACCTACTCATTTTGATGTGATTAGTTAACGATTTTCATATTCCACAAATCTTTATCATGTTGTGATGTAGGCCACATAACTCAAATGATCGAATACTCGAACACCAACTAAGCAGCAAATGGTCAAGGGGTAGGAGCCGACGACAAACCTAACAGCTCAACGCCTAAAAAGCCAAAACTCACAATCATAGTGACTTTGAGGGATTGTCAACTTTTTTCAAAGTAGCGTACCCAACTGACAGTTTTATGGCTAAAAGCTTTGCAAGACGTTTCAACCAAGCAAAGTTTCAAGAAAAATGAAGATGGAGTAAAGGGAAGAAAGCGGTTTATTTCTAGCAAATTGATACATTTATACGAAGGTTGTCAAACTTCGACACAAGCTAAATAGAGCAAACTACCCATTTAGCAGCTTGGATGACCTTGGGCTCTCCAGCAGCCATCATGCCTTCAGCAGCCACTTCTCACTCAGTAGTTTGCTCATCTAACATTTCATCTTCAACGGCTCCAATCTTGGCAATTCCATCCTTGATTGCTCCATCTATGATAGCTAAGAAATCAAACTTAAGTAGTTTCCTCCTTCTTGGCAACCAGCACAGACGTGGCAGCCTAAACGGTGGTCTATGCCACGTTATTGCCTTGACCCATGCCGAGCTAGCCCTTGGTTTTAGCCAAGTTGTGGCCCCTACTATACCACTTTCACGGCCTATGCCGAGCCAACTCCTAGCCTCTGCCAGCTGCACCACCCCCACGGCTGCCTTGCGGTAGCACCACCCAAGAAGAAAGCAAAGAAAATTAAGTTTTTCTTACCTTTGTGCGATGCGGAGAAGACAAAAAAATCAACAGAAGATAGTTTTTTACAAAGGCAAGAAAAAAGAATGCTAGAGGAGGGGGAACAAATATCCTCTAGCTTTCTCTTTTTCTTGTAAGGATAAATAATTGCCCTCCTAAGTTGATTTAATCCCTTATTTAAGGTAGGCTTAAATAGACTTTGGTCACGATTTATTTACCTTTCTTAGAAAAATCTAATTCCAAATCTAATTGGGAATCTGCATCAAAGTTGGAGATCCCTACACCTACTACCCTTCCTTGCGAGTAGCCCAGCAGGAATGGGAGCATTTGTGGAGCCAAAAATAATCCCAAAAAAATCATGGAGGTGACACATGGATTTTTGGAAAAGAAGGATGAGATTACCCTCGAGGCACATCGAAATTCCCACATGCATGCAACGGACAATAGCGACTCAATCAAGGAAGAGTCAAAGGTGATCAATATGGTATTTATTCAAATTCCTCTCATCAATCCCTTATTGATTTTATTCAAAATGTAAATCTCAAAACTTCCTATTCAATTAAGGAATAATTGCCATGTTAATTGCAAGATATTATTTCACATAATATCTAGCAATTATTCACCCAATTACACCATATATGATCGGCCACTCTCCACCAATAGGACTAACCACTCTCCTATAAATACCCCACTTATCTCATTAAAATACTAAGTCATTTCTACCCACAAACTCCTAAATACATTCTTTTTAGAATTCTAACTTTGGCATCGAAGATTCTTCAGCCAAAGCTCCACCTCATCCATCATGGGCACATGAGGTTTTTGGCCTTAATCGAAGGTGTTATTATTTTGCAGGTGCATTTTCGTGAAAGAAAGAGATGGTAGAAATTTGCATCAACATTACGTGTACAATAATCAATAAACGTAACAAACCAATGAGCACCAATAAATATAACGGTATTAGAGGGTCCTCATGAGAATGGATTATCAAAAATGGAGTAGAGCTTTTATTCAAACTTGATGAAAATGAAGTGCGCTGATTTTTAGCCAGTTCACAAGCATCACACGTAAAGCTAGAAACATCATGCTTAGCAAATAAGCTAGGAAACAACCTCCGTAAATATGCGAAAAAAGCATGTCCAAGGCAACAATACCACAACCAAACCTCTGAAGCATTATTCCTATTCTGCTGAGATATTTCCACGGCAAGAATTTGAGTCAACATCTGGGTACCATTAGATGTCAGCTCCAAGTAGTAGAGCTTTCCATTTCTAATACCATAACCATTAGCAACACTTACAGAAGTTTTTGTGGATCGTTTTAGGGCTTGCACTTGTCTAGAATCACAAATCATATGTTCAGTAGCACCAGAAACAATTATTGATGTATTATTCATAATAGGTACAGAAACCCTTAACGCCTTACCATTCTTACCTGTTTTAGTAAGCAAAGCAAAAAAATTTCTCTGCTATATGTTTAGAATCGATCTTAGATAAAGTAATCAAGGCACGTGCCTTGTTACAACAAGGATCACAAGTTTTGCCCCATTTATCTGGATAGTTGATAAGCTCGAAACATTTGTTTTTGGAATGTCCCTTTAGATCGCAGTGAAAACATTTGCTAAAGGGATGAGCATGGGCTGCCATTCTCAAATAATTGTAATTAGTACATGACAAACGATTTTAAAGGATGATGATGTGCGTGGCGGCAATGCTTGCAGGTGGCAAACACGGGTTCGTACAAACGTAAGTCTTACAAATTTCAATCCGAGGCAAGGATGGTGCGGTGAACTCGAGTCAACAATGACAGCGTCGCTCGCTGAACAGCAAGCTGCACAACTGGCTGTGCGGTTGGAGTTTTTAGGTTTTCAGGTCAGCAACCATGGCGTCGCTCGTTGCTCGAATGATGCTGCACAACTGGCTGCACTTCATTTTTGTTCTTTTCTAGCCTAGGCTCTGATACCAAGAAATGAATGCTTTCAAACCTAATTATATTAATCCTCAAATGTATAGTATATAAGAAACACAAATACATGGATTAACTAAAGATACACATCCTTACTATTTTATACAATGAACCTATGTAAGATTTAATGAGCCTAATTGTTCAATGAATCTAATTAACACTTCCCCTCAAGTTTCTGTGAAAGATGGTTCAAGCTATTTTTGTAGGAGAATCTCAATACAGGTCAACACTATCGATATTGAACGGGTGTGCCTCATGTATGAGCTAGCTACGGTTAACTGTTTACACAAAAATGTCCACATATTCATGTTGAATTTTGTGTGGTCATGATTGCATTGTGATTTAGGTATATGAGAATGTAAATAAGAGCTAAGCCCTTAACTCACTTTTAGCTCTTGAGCCCGTAGCTTTCCTAACCTAAGCAGCATAAACTTTCCCATTTTGAGTTGGATTTGCATTTCATAAAAATGGTTAGAGAATATTTCAAGTTCTTGATTCATCTTTTATATGAGCTTATACTTTTTGCATATAGATCTCTAGGTAAGGATTCATATCAAATCTTTTCAATCTGTTGATGTTCGATTGAGAATATTTGTTACACGTGCCACAAGCGAAAACATCAAGTTGAATCTCACACGTGCCGCAAGGTAAGGATTCATATCAAATCTTCTAAATCTACATTCTGATCCCATTTCACTCTTATTCATCTCACATATGCTGCAAGCAAAGAGCTCAAGTTGAAGCTGTCACAGGTGTTGATGCCAATTTTCGTCATCTTTAGCTTTGAAGAAAATGCACCTGTAAAACAATCAACACCTTTGATCAAGGACCTAAGCCTCATGTGCCCACGAGGTGGGGGGAGGACTAGACCAATGGATCTCAAATGCCTATGTTACTTTCTCTGAGAAGAGTAAAGTGTTTAAGGCTTTTTTAAGGTAGCAAAAACCTCTGAAATTTGGTAGAATATTGATGTGCAATATAATAGCACACAAATTAAACCTTATAATTGTAGTATGTGTAAGTAGGGATCGTTCTAGGCCGGGGATTAAAAGGGATGCTAATCTACACAATTTAAACTCAAAAATAGAAAACTAGACTCTAACAACTCAAAACAACCTAAATAGACTAAAAACATACAAACTAAGTTAAATTGACTCAAACTAGACGCTAAAGGGTGGTTTGGACGAAAATTACTATTAACTTGACTCAAAACACTTAAAAACACAAGTTTTGATAGATTGTAACTAATTTGACACAAAAGTAAAGGGGATTGGGGTTTTGACGAATTTAAAGTAAAGACAAACAAATTTTAAAAACTCTAAACAACTTGGACGAAATTGGGTGTTTAAATGGGTGAATGACTAGCTAGAGGGTCCTTCTCCACACATGACACATATGTATATAAATTGATTTCTAGTTATTATTCCTTTAAACCATGAATGACAATGCCCCAAATTAATCGTGAAAAGCACAAATTAACTTTCAGATTTTCATAAATTCATTGAATTGGATGGAATACGCATCGGCAACTAAATTATTCTTATTAAGTTCCCTACATGAACATCATAATAGAGATACAATCAAAGATCATTAAGCTTTGTGAAAATCATAAGCATTGACATGACATTCGTAATTATGAACTGCATGATACTCCTACTATGGATTTACTTAACACGATTGTGACTAGCAACCTCCACTACTTATAAATATAAGTTCATAACGATTAGGTGAAGTTCCCTTATATTCTAGCATCAAATTCATGCATGCAAACTAAGTGTGCACCCTTAATCAACATACAAGAATAAGTTATCAATCAAACAGATAAGTAAATCGCATTCATGTTTTATGAAACAATAACTAGAGGAAATCAATTCATATCACATATATATATATTCATGGCTTTGGATTCACCTCTAGCTAAAAAGAAATTAGTTCCTCATGTTCACAATTGAACAAAGATAAATAAATTTAAACATTAAAACAAACAATAGAATACACCTAGAAACGCTCCAACAATCCAACGTCTTGAATGGCAAGCACGGCTCCAGGTTCTCTTCTCTTTCCTCCTTGCAAAGTTGTGGCACTAGAGGGGTTTGTGTGTATGATGGATGTGTGGTGTGAATTGTGGTGAATGATGGGTGGTGGAATGAGTGTTGCGGCATCATGTATTTATAGGGAAAAGGGAAGGCACGGCAAGGGCAGAAAATGAGGGGAATTAGGACTCCAAATCACCAAAGAACAAGGACACTTTCATTCAAATTCCAGGGAGGACAAGGAATGGTCCTTGCAGCAGGAAACATGTGTTCTAGAAGGGATAGGTGCGGTACCAGTGTAGGAGAAGGATAGGGCTTCTAGAAACTTGATATTTAGGTGTTCTAATTTCATTTGGATGTCCCCCTTACAGCAGGAATTAAGGTAGCAAAAGATTAGGATATGATAAGATAAGATAAGGTTGGATAAGGTTTCGATAAGATAAGGTTGTTTGGATAATGTTCCATGTTTCTTGCTTTTTCCTTATCTTCTTTGTCTTGAACTTGTTTCTTCAGATTTGTAGCATGTTCTTAGCCTCTTTTTACAAATTCATCCATCCACCTCACTCCATATGCAAGCTATCCATTCCAAGCCCAAAATTGCTCCAAATAGCTCCAAATTGCACTTTCTTGCCAACTTTGTCATTTAAACCTACAAACACACGAAAATAGCTTAAATCACTATAATAAATAGAAACTAACTTACTAAATGCAAAGAAACAAGCTAACAAAGTCTTATAAATATGCTCCTATCAAATTCCCCCACACTTAGCTTTTGCTAGTCCTCGAGCAAAACAAAGAAAACAAAACACAACCTAAACTTTCCAACAATTGCCTCAGGGATTTCCAATGCAACATGACATGTTAAAAATCACTACTCTCACAGATTTTAGTTATCCCTACCCTCGAGCATATACTTAACCGTAGTCACCACTCACTAGCTCGCATTTAATCAATTAAAACAGTATTTTGAATGTAGTAACATGCCTTAGAGAATTCACTCAATTCTTCACCGGATATACTCTCTATTTTCACACAGATTTTCTGACTACACTCCTTACACTAGGTATATGTGAGAAGATTGATGTAAACATGTAGACTAGCACTCACATATGTATAATCAAAGAAGGCACTTTCTGGAATTATTAACACAACATGTATATGATCTTATGAATGGAATGTCACTACTTAGACGCGAGAACCAGGGATACCATATGTTTATACCAATTTTAAACTCCACATATTGAAACACATAACAATCAAGATCGAAGTCTAAGGGTTGTAACGGGGCTAAGGTATTGGCTAACAAAGAAAGGTAAAGATAAACAAAAGTTGTTAAAGCGATAGTAAGCAAAGTAATGAAATAAACACTTAGAATTCACTTTTGAATGCAGAAATCAACTTTAAACACCCATGGGAAGATTCACACATCACTTAGGGCCAGATTCAACTTTTGGACCCTTTCTTCAACAACCAATACTTGTGAGTTCATTCTCACTTATTTCTCAACTCTTTTCTTTCTTTTCTTCAACTTTTTCTTCTTCTTCTTTTTTATTTTTATTTTTTATTTTTTTTTATTTTTTATTGTGCCCTTTTCTTTCTGTGGCACACAAATGTACATTCTCATAGATTTCCAACGAAAAACATTCCCCTACACTTGTTTTTCTGCAAATTGTAGATCAAAAGGAATTCTCTCTAAGTCATGCTCCACTATTCTTTAAGAACAAGGGTATAGATAGTCCTATTCTAGGCTAGGTAGGGATAATGTGGGCTAACAAAGAAAATTAGGCTAACTAAGGCTCAAAGGGGTTAAACCTACAATACATATGCAAAGGATAAGGCTTTTTGGCTCTGGTTTTAACTAAATAACTTCATCTTGTTATTTGTTATGCACTCAATTTTATGCTTTGAATGAAACGGGCATGAGTTCTAGTATTTGGATCTATAATAATGAAAATGCATTCTAAGTAGCAACCAAGCAAAGAAATAATGAGATCATGCAACGACTTTAGAAAACAAAAACATCAAAATTAATAACTCTCCAAATAAAGTTTAGGCTCAAGTCTCTCAGGGTTGTAGCGTTAGTTTGAGTTCCTTCCTTCAAGCATGTTACAAAAACTTATTTTTTCCTTTGTGATTACATGTGAATTCGTTAATGACAACTACAACTAAGCATAAACAAAAGAGCATATCAAACTTCCATCCATGTTTGTAACTTTCTTTAACAGTCATGCAATTAAAAACCAAATCCTCATCATTGTGTTGGAAGGTACCCTAAGACACAAACAAACAAACAAACAAAAACGACTCTTTTTGGGTTTTTCAAACACTTTTTTTATTTATTTTTTTTCAAATTTTCGGATTTTCCTTTCTAACCACATTAAAACTCCTCAAAACACACTAAAAACACTTAAAAACAGTGAGTAACAACTTTAGAAGTGATAGGTGATAAAATCCCACGAAAATTAATGAAAAATCATTTGTTTACCCCCCCCCCCCAACACTTAAACCAAATATTGTCCTCAATGTTTCAAACATAGACTTACAAACAAACAAACAAATAACACAACTAACAAACACGACAATAATGGCAAAATAGAAGCAATAAAGAGTAGGGTTTAGGAATGCAAATCTGGTTGTGGAGCCGGAGATTCCTAGGTCTTCTTTATTTTAACGCATGGGTTGCCTCCCAAGAAGTGTTTGCTTTAACGTCTTCCAGCCGGACGATACCTCCTTTTAAGCTCCATTAGTACCCACGGCATGGAGGGGTACATCCTCCACGACATGCTCCTCAAAATACTCATAATAAGGCTTAATGAATGGAATAGGATAGTGATCCTTCCTGATTGTGGCATTGAGCTTCCTAAAGTCCATGTAAACTCTCTCACCACCTTGGATTTTATTGGGAACCTACACCAAAGAAGGTAACAACCTATTAGTTGAAATGGGAATTGGAATTGGAATAGGTGGCTCACCAATATATTGCAATAAAGGTTCAAAAGTAGCAGCATTGTCAACAAAATCACTAGGGGTGCTTTCGGCCAGATTGGGTTTCTTGATGGCAGGGGCGTGTCCCTTGTGCTTTATTCCAATTCCTTCTTCGTTGGTGGTCCAAAATGCATCCTTCTTAATTGGTTCTGAACGTTCATGCCCTATATTTTTAATTACATCAATGGCAAAACAAGAATGAACATCATTAGGATTCTCAATAAATTCAGAAACTTTAAAGTTAATCATATTGCCACCAAACTGCATAGCTAAGGCTCCCTTGGCCACGTCAATCTTGGTGTGGGCTGTTTTCATGAAAGGTAGTCCAAGTAAGATTGGTGATGGTGGATAGTGGGCTGAGTCCTCCATGTCAAGCACATAGAAATCTGCAGGAAAAATCAAGTGGTCTACCTGCACCAAAACATCTTCCAAAACTCTTTCCGGGTATGCATTAGATCTATCGACTAATTGAATAATAACACCATCATTTTTAAGCTCTTCTAGATTTATAGATGCATAAACAGAATATGGCATGACATTAATTGATGCACCTAAATCTAGCATAGCATGTTCAAACCTTGTATTACCAATTACACAAGGGATAGTGAAACTACCTGGATCTTTGCATTTAGGTGGCAGCTTTATTTGCAACATTGTAGAGACATTCTCACTTACATGTACCACCTCTTTCTCCCGAATCCGTTTCCTTGTTGTACAAAGCTTCTTAAAAAACTTAGCGTACTTCGGGGTTTGCTTTATAGCATCAAGGAGTGGGATATTGACGTGCATCTTCTTAAACGTCTCCAGAATGTCTTTTTCATCCTCTTTGTTCCTAGATTGCATAAATCTGCCAGTGAAAGGCACATTGGGTGGAATAACGTTAGAAACAATTGAATTTAGACCTACCTTGATGGTTTGAGACTATTTTGAGGCCTTAGGGGCCTGTGGCAAGGATTAGTCTTCCCTTGCCGTGGCTTTTGCTTTCTGTTCTTCTTCTTGCAACAACTTTTCATCCTCGTTAAGGCCTTGTTTGGATGGTTTTGGGTGATTTCCAAGCTCCTTGCCACTTCTTAACATAATGGCCTTGGCGGTTTCAAAGCCTTCCTTTGGATTCACAATAGTTGAACTAGGAAGTTTGCCTTGTTCTCGAAACTGCCCAAGGAACTTGAAGATCTACCCTCTTTGTTTCTTCATGTCACTCATCTCCTTGTCTTGGTTCGCTATTCTATTATTTTGATTTTGTAATCCCTGCAATACAGAAGTTAGTAATTGAATAGCTTGATCATTATCAAATAGCGAACCTGAGTTTGGTTGAGCAGTTTGTGATTGAGATTGAGATTGTGCGAATGGCCTTTGATATATCCCAGGGGGTGGCTGTCGAAATCCTTCTTGTTGTTGAAGTTGTTGAGGCTCTATCCATTTAAAATTTGGGTGATCTTTATATCCCGGATTGTATGTATTTGAGTATAGATCATTCCTTTGCTGATTTTGGCCTTAATAACCTATGGCATTGGTGCTTTCCTATCCTCCATTCTCTATCAATTGAGTACATTAATCATTAAGGTGCCCTTGCATAGAGTACACGCCACACACACTTAGTGTAATTCCTTACACTTTGCATCCTTCGACAACCTAAGATACAAGCATAGTGAGGTTAGCTAATTAAGATTGAATTTCAGCTATTGAACTTACCTCATGGACTTGCTGCCGTGGGATGTCTCTTTTTCCAACACCTTCGTATTGTTGTGCATTCAAGGCTCGGTTTGCAATTAGGATCTTGGCAGCAACTAGGGTTTTATCCACCAAAGCACCACCTGCCGAGGCATCTAGCATTTGTCTCATAATGGAAAGAAGACCTTAGTAGAAATATTGAATTAGAAACTCTTCTTTCATTTAATGTTAAGGGCATGATGCAACTAAAGTCTTGAAACGCTCATAATATGCTGGAAAAGACTCTCATTGGTTTTGTTAAATTCCGTTAATCCTCTTCCTTAAAAGAATGACTCTCGAAGTTGGGAAGAATTTCTCTAAGAATGCTTTTTTCATGACTTCCCAAGAAGTGACAATTCCAGGTGCTAATTTAAAGAGCCATTCCTTAGCCTTTTCCAAAAGAGAGAATGGAAAGTCTTTCATCTTCAAAATATTGCCATCCACATTAATTGGTGTCATGCTCGAACATACTACTTCAAATTCCTTCAAATGCTTGTTTGGATCTTCCATGGACAGCCCATGGTATTTGGGAATGTGACGCAGCAAGCTAGACTTCAATTCAAACTTATCGGTTTTGTCCAGAGCTGCCCTAGGGTATTGAATGCAAATAGGCACGGCATTGTCCAACCCCAAGGCTGAAAGTTCCTTGATTGTTCGATTGTCCATTGCCAGATCTTGTTCTTCCTCATCTTTTTCTTGAAATTCGGATTCGGAGCTAGAACTAGGTGGATTTGGTTCTGGTTGCTTCTTCTTCCTTCTCAAAGATCGTTTAAAATCGTCGTCAAACTCCAATATATGTGCACAAACAGGTTGAGAATGTCGAGTCATACACTAGTACCTAAAACAAAGAAAACAAAACAAAATAAGAAAACAAAGAAAAGTAAAATAGAAACAAAGGAGAGATTAGCAATTTTGCTAATCCTTGGCAACGGCGCCAAAATTTGATGTGATATATAATAACACACAAATTAAACCCTATAATTATAGTATGTGTAAGTAGGGATCGTTCTAGCCTGGGGATTAAAAGGGATGCTAATCTACACAATTTAAACTCTAAAACACTAAACTCGACTCAAAAACAGAAAACTAGACTCTAACAACTCAAAACAATCTAAATAGACTCAAAACACACAAACAAAGTTAAATTGACTCAAACTAGACACTAAAGGGTGGTTTGGACGAAAATTACTTTTAAATTGACTCAAAACACTTAAGTACAGACAAACAGATTTTAAAGACTCTAAACAACTTGGACAAAATTGGGTGTTTAAATGGGTGAATGGCTAGCTAGATGGTCCTTCTCCACACATGACACATATGCATATAAATCGATTTCCAGTTATAATTCCTTTAAACCATGAATGACAATGCTCCAAATTAATCTTGAAAAACACAAATTAATTTTCAGATTTTCCTAAATTCATTAAATTGGATGGAATACGCATCGGCAACTAAATTATTTTTATCAAGTTCCCTACATGAACAACATAATAGAGATACAATCAAAGATCATTAAGCTTTGTGAAAATCATAAGCATTGACATGACATTCATAACTATGAACTGCATGATATTCCTACCATGGATTTACTTAACACGATTGTGACTAGCAACCTCCACTACTTATAAATATAAGTTCATAACGATTAGGTGAAATTTCCTTATATTCTAGCATCAAATTCATGCATGCAAACTAAGTGTGCACCCTTAATCAACATACAAGAATAAGTTATCAATCAAACAGATAAGTTAACCGCATACATGTTTTACGAAACAATAACTAGAGGAAATCAATTCATATCACATATATATTCATGGCGTTGAATTCACCTCTAACTAAAAAGAAATTAGTTCTTCACGTTCGCAATTAAACAAAGATAATTAAATTTAAACATTAAAAACAAAGAATAGAATACACCTAGAAACGCTCCAACAATCCAATGTCTTGAATGGCAAGCATGGCTCCAGGTTCTCCTCTCCTTCCTCCTTGCAAAGTTGTAGCACTAGAGGGATTTGTGTGTATGATGGATGTGTGGTGTGAATTGTGGTGAATGATGGGTGGTGGAATGAGTGCTGCGGCATCATGTATTTATAAAGAGAAGGGAAGGCACAACAAGGGCAGAAAATGAGGGGAATTAGGACTCCAAATCACCAAAGAACAAAGACACTTTCATTCAGATTCCAGGGAGGACAAGGAATAGTCCTTGCGGCATGAAACATGTCTTCTGGAAAGGATAGGTGTGGTACCAATGTAGGAGAAGGATAGGGCTTCTAGAAACCTAATATTTAGGTGTTCTAATGTCATTTGGATGTCCCCTTACAACAGGAATTAAGGTAGGAAAAGATTAGGATAGGATAAGATAATACAAGGTTGGATAAGGTTTGGATAAGATAAGGTTGTTTGGATAATGTTTTATGTTTCTTGCTCTTTCCTTATCTTCTTTGTCTTGAACTTGTTTATCCAGATTTGTAGCATGTTCTTAGCCTCTTTTGACTTCAAATTCGTCCATCCACCTTGCTCCATATGCAAGCTATCCATTCCAAGCCCAAAACTGCTCTAAATAGCTCCAAATTGCACTTTCTTGCCAACTTTGTCATTTAAACCTACAAACACACGAAAATAGCTTAAATCGCTATAATAAATAGAAACTAACTTACTAAATGCAAAGAAACAAGTTAATAAAGTCACATAAATATGCTCCTATCAAATATGGGGTATATATAGGAGGAGATGGCCGGCCATAGTGTTAGGGTTTTACCCTACACATGGTGGCATCCTATTGGCCAAGGTTTATGGAGAAATATTCTCAAGATATTAAATAGGAAATAATATCTTGAGATAATGGAGTAATTATCAGTAATTGATTTAAATTGGGATTACTTACTTGATTGGAGTCAATCTTCAATTGAAAATGTATTAAAGATAGGATTTGGGTAATTAATCCTTATCTTTAATGCTTTGGCTTTTCCTTGCCAAGGGCAGGTGAGATGCAGATAGTCGTATTCAGCTGCTGAGACCTTCAAGGGTGTGAGCTAAGCATGGGAATATCTTAGGAACATGCTCATTTAATGAGGGAAATCTTGTCTTTTTTTTTGGGCAAAAGTCCACGTGACACCTCCAGAATTTTTAGGATTATTTTAGGCTCCACAAATGCCCCCACACCTCATAGGCTGCTTGTAGGAAAAGGGCAGTAGATGTAAAAATCCAAAGTTGCATGGGTTTGTAGAGTTGTTTCTCAATTTGAATTTGATCTCCTTTCTTGATTTGGAAATATACTTCTTCTAGGAAAAGGAAACCAAGTTCCCCCACTACCTATTTAATTCTGCCTTAAGCAAGGGATTAAATAAATTTGGATAACAATCTTCATTCCAGTAAGGAAGAGAGAAGCCAGAGGAAAAATTTTCCCCCTCCCCTATCTTTCTTCTTCTCTTGCCCTTGCAATGACTCATCTTTCGTTGTTATTCTTCTCTTCCGTGCCGCACCAAGGTAAGAAAAAATTAAAGTCTATTTTTCTTGATTTTTTTTTTTGGAGTATTGGGACTTGAAAAATTAGCTCGGCGAGAGCCGAGGATGTGTGAAACATGTGGCAAGGGTGCTATGGGGCTGTTGACGACGTAGCTTGGGTTGAGGCACTGGCGGTACGCAGTTGATGTGGGTTAGGTGATGGCTCGACTCGAGTCGAGGGCCCAGTGGGGTGGTACTGGGCTCAGGCCGATTCTCTAGCTTCTGTGGTATGGGCTGATAGGCATTGGGCCCTTGCAGGGTTTGCACACGAGAGAGAAAATGATGAGGGAAGAACAGGCCTCCTTCTGCGTTGGGTTGAAGCAGCTTAGGCCGTGCGTATTAAAGATAGTGTGAAGGCTAGGCCCTCGCTGCACCAAGGTAAGAAAAAATTAAAGTCTATTTTTCTTTATTTTTTTTTAGTATTGGGACTTGAAAAATTAGCTCGGCGAGAGCCAATGATGTGTGAAACATGTGGCAAGGGTGCTATGGGGTTGTTGACGGCGTAGCTTGGGTTGAGGCACTGGCAGTACGCAGTTGATGTGGGTTAGGTGATGGCTCGACTCGAGTCGAGGGCCCAGGGGGGTGGTACTGGGCTCATGCCGGTTCTCTGGCTTCTGTGGTATGGGCTGAGAGGCATTGGGCCCTTGCAGGGTTTGCACGCGAGAGAGAAAATGATGAGGGAAGAGCAGGCCTCATTCCGCGTTGGGTTGAAGCAGCTTAGGTCGTGCATATGAAAGATAGTGTGAAGGCTAGGCCCTCTTGTGGCTTGGTTGTGTAGGTGAGCTAGGCCGTGGAGCTTAGCATTGGGGTGCTGGGCTCTGCTATCCTTTGTGTTTTTTTTTTTTTTTTTTTTTTTTTTTTTTTTTTTTTTTTGTTTTTCTTCTCGCGAGCTGCCTTTTAAATATTCTAAATATTCTCGTTCATACTTTTTGCAGGGACCCTGAGATGCCTTCTTGTGATCACAAAAGTAACGAATATCTTCTAGCTTTGTACCGTCAAGGTGGTTTTTCCGGCAAGGTGGAATTTCAAGGCTGTACATGTCAAGATCAATTCTGACAAGCTGTTCCGGGACTTTCTTAAGGCGTACAAGCATACGATTTCGTTAGGGGTTCGCGTTAAGTGGGTGAAGGATAATAGCGGCCATGAACCGTGCGGCGAGAGTGCCACTGCTAGGAAAAGGGCTATCAAATTCCATCTGTATTACTTCATGTTGGGATTTACTTTTCCTATTCTGCGCCTTTTCCAGGAGGTGATCGGCTTCATGAAATATGCACCTACTCAGTGCTTCTCGAATATAGTTCGTGTGATGGTGGTTCTCAAACTTGAGCAGGTTTTTTGATCTTGGCTTGACCATAAATAAGTTATGGTACTTCTTTGAAATTGGCCACAAGGAAGGCGTGGGGCAGTAGAGATCTCGCCATAGGCTATTTAATGCTGCAATGGTGATCGTGAGTGGGCCAGAGATACCTTGGAGGTAAGTGGAGAGTGGGAGTTTGACTCCTCTCATGAGCTGCGTGTTCCAATTGTCTTTATTAGTGGTAAATGAATTGCTTCATTCTTGGCCTACTTGAATTTTTGTTGAGCTACTTCATAACTTTGTGTAGATTCGAAATTTAGCTCAACTCCAAGAACTTTGGCGGAGATGAAGAAAGTGCACATCTTCCTGGGCATTCCTACTGAGTACCATGAGTGGTGCAAGCTGCTCAATCCTCTTCATTGGGAGAAAAGCGGGTTGCCTCCGAAGGAAGAGATAAAGTGGATAAAGGATAAGGCGCTTGCTAATCTGATCGCTGCTGCAGAGCCTGTTGCCAATGAGGGTGGAAAGAAAAGATTTTCCTCACCTGTTCATGAGCCTTTGACCGAGAAGAAGCCAATGACTTCTTTTCCCGCTCGCAGGGGCTCGTCTATTACTAAAAAGCTTGTCATTGATATGACTCCAACCAATGGGAAGAAAATGACCGTTGAGTCTAAGCTTATGAAACCTGCTACTCCAAAGTTAGACATGACCATTGCTGAAAGGATTGTCCAGCGAAAAAGCTCAATGGTGCCCTTAGTGTCTGGATTTGTGTCGAAACGCGCGCTTGGAACTAAGTCCGGTTTGGCTTCTAAAAGACTTGCCACTATGAAGAGCAGAAAGGTGGATTATGCTGCTAAGGTGGCGCTTGGGCCTGTTCCTTTTTCTGTTGCGTCTGATTCGTCTGTTGAGAAAGAGAAATCTGCTCGTACGGGCAGTTAAGAGAGATCCACCGAGTTTAAGGATGGGGAGTTTCCCAAGGTTTATGTACTGCTAAAGACTGACCTGCTTGGGGACATCGATCTATGTGCCAAGTTCGTTAATAGTATTAGGAAAGTTGTCGTCCGCTCAGACTCCTTTGCAGAGCGTCCTGCCTACTTGAGAAGATTTTCCTTGCTTGCTATAATGCATAAGACTTTGATCCTAGCAGCTGACTCTATGCATGTTGATTATGATGTTGTCAAGTGTGTTAAGGACGTCGAAGTGGCATTGACGGCTCAACTTCGCTAGGCTGCTAAAAAGATCGAGAAGCTCGAATCTAAACTCAGCACCTTGAAAGGGCCTGATGTCTCTACCCCCACTTATGTGCAACTGGAGACCGTTCATAAGGAAGTCATCCACTTGAAGGCTAAGCTTAGTGTGACTTAGGTGATGTTGGAAGCTGCAGAAAAGGAAGTTAATCGTGTTTTTCTAGTGGTCAAAGACCTTGAATGTCTCAATTCAGAGCTACGATCTGCTTATTTTGCCAAGGACGAAAAACTTGTCTTCATGCATACTGAAGTGTCTCGTCTCAAGGTTATTGCCAATAAGCTTAAGTCCAAGGAAGTAGATCTGCAAGATGCGCTGTCTACTAGCGAGAACCTGAAAAAGGAACTGGATAAGCTGCAGAATGTTCACACTTGGGTTGTTGAGGAAAATGTGCAGTTGAAGAATGAGAAAACCAATCACGAAGTGGCACTTATTTCTTGTCAAGCTGATTTCTACAAGCTTGACTATGTAGACCATCTTCAGGGTAGGCCATCAAATTATGAGTTTTTCGAGAATAACTTCAAGACTTTCTCTATTTCTCTAGTTGATCTGCTTGATTTTTCGTTCAAGGCTGCCTTTGGTGAAGCAACTAAGGGTCAGGTAGTCCAGGCAGAGGTGGTTAAGGATGAGCTGATGGAAGCTACAGCTGCTGAGAGCAGTGTTTCTGTTGAAGGCATAGCAGTTGAGGGACCAGTGGTTGCATAGGCTGTCGATGAGTAGTCTTTTTGCTTAAACTTAGGAGTTTTCTTCTTTTCCTTTTCGTTCTGCTTTGTTTTGACTTTGTTGGCCTTTGAGCCAGTTTATCTATTTGCTAGAAATTTAATAAACAACATTCTTTGCTTCGCTTCATCCTTCTATTTTGCCATGCCTTTTGCGAAACTTTACCACATGATGGGCAGTTGGATGAGCTGCTTCAGCAAAGCAATATGTCCCACATCGTCACTTAGGTTTTAGTTTCGGCTTTGAGGCTTCGGGAGCCTTGCCTGCTAGATGCGACTTGCAAAACTTTATCGTAAGATAGGCGATTGTGTTGGCTACTTCAATAGAGCAATCGATCCCATGTCGTCACTTTAGGCTTTAGTCTTGGCTCTAATGCTCAAGAAGCTTTACCTACATGAACCTTGGCTCTTCCGGGGCATGTTGTGAAATTTTCAACTTATAGAGCCGGCGGGCGAACATATGCTTTTCGTAGAAAGCAAAGGAAATCCTCATAGCTGTTATAGTCATATATTTTGGCTTTAGCGACTGCACGAGCTTTGGCCCTCCCAAGTATGTTGTGAAATTTTTAACTTATAGAGTCGGCGACCGAACATATGCTTCTCGTAGAAAGCAGAGGAAATCTGCGTAGTTGCTATAGTCGTATATTTCGGCTTTAGCTTTTGCAAAACATAAACTGTTGACCGTTGCCCAGAAACGCTACTTTTAAATAAGCAGTCCGCGTAGTCATAGCAGGCGTAAGTTTCAACTTACAGATTATCTTAGGCTGCCAGCCGTTGGGTCGTCAGCCGGGCGTCTTACTTACAAAAGCTGACGACCCACGTGACCACTTTAGGCGTCATCCCTGGCTCTCAGATGTTTTTTAGGCTTAAGATGTAAGCAAAATTCCGTCTCAAAGGCTATATCATTCCGAATTGTAACTTAACTCTGCAGCTCGCTTAATTAGTATTACAACACTTTAAAGCCAAGTTACGTTTAAAAAGACTTGCATATCGAGCACAGACCATCTAGTCACGCGAATTCTTTCATAGGTAGGAATCCTACACTTAGCGTCTCTCCGGTTAGAGAGCCGGGCTTCTGCGAAATTGAATCCTTCAGGTCGCTAAGTCTTTCTAGGAGAAAGACTATTGTGACCACTTCTGGGAGTCGTCCGGCACAGGTAGTTGATGCATTCAAGGGGAACTGTCGAAAAACCCATCCACGTCTGGATATCCCGGATCAGTTTACCCTCTCTTGATGGGAGAGCATAAACCATGTCTGTAAGGGCATGGGCGTTTTCTACTGTTACAGGGGTGGTTAGTTTATTTATACACTCAGCCCAGGCTTGTGAATAATTCTTTCAATCTTCATTGAAAATAAAGAAATGTATTAACTTTGCTTGTAGGCAGTAATAGCATAACAATTGATAATCCTCGGCATGCAAGGTCTTGTTTGTAGAGCTGCTTGAGTCTTTGAACTTTATTTGTCTTGAATAAAGTCCAAGGAATGATGGAAAGTCACACGTAGTACTTTTTTCAGGTTGTAGGCATTCCACTATTTTTCAATCTCTTTGTTGCTTATAGTGGTGATGGTGTAAATGCCCCTTTTGCCTACTTAGCTGATTTTGTACGGACCTTCCCATATGAGAACCATCTTTTTAGAGCCTTCCCGGTTGGCGATTATAAAGGCTTTTCTGAAGACTAAGTCTCTTAACTGGAACTGTTTGATCTTCGCCCTCTTGTTGTAGCTGGACATGAGCTGCAGTTGATAGGCCATAATGCGGGTGATAACCTTTTCGCGCTCTTCCTCTACCAAGTCTAGATTTGTGGCCATCTCCTTCTCGTCTTACATGAAATTCGACAGTATAGTGTTGATGCTTGGCACCATGACGTTGGGAAAGATGATCGCCTCATAGCCATATGCCAAGGAGAATGGAGTTTCGTCGGTTGCTCGTCTCTAGGTGCTGCGATATGCCTACAAAACACTAGGGAACTTGTTGGGCCACTTATCCTTCTTGTTTGGGAAGGACTTCTTGAGGCAGTCGAGGATGGTCTTGTTGAACGCCTCTGCCTACCCATTACCCTGCAGATACCGGGACGTGGACATGTGCTGCTTGATGCTATAATTTTCGAAGAACCTCGCCAAGTTTTTGCCCACGAACTGCAGACCATTGTTTGTGACGATGGAGTGAGGGATGTCAAAGTGGTAGATGATGTTCTTCCATATGAAGCGTTCTATATCCGTCTGGGTAGTTGTAGTCATGGGCTCGACTTTAACCCATTTCGTGAAGTAATCGGTCGCTACGATCATCATGCTTTTGCCCCTAGTGGCATGCGACATTGGTCCTACTAAGTCATTCAACCACTACATAAATGGCCAAGGGCTTATTTGCAAGTGGAGTTTGCTAATAGGTAATGTGGGCACAGGCTTGAAGCACTGGCAGCTGTCGTACCTTTGTACATACTCATTGGATTCTTGATGCATGGTAGGCCAGTAGTAGCCGATGTTAAGAGCTTTTTTTGTGCCAAGGAACGACCTCTAAAATGGTTTCTACACCTTCGTAGATTGAGCTAAGAATCTTCAGGTCGTTTGGAAGTGATAGGCAATGAAGATGTGGTCATGAGAATGATCTACAAACGAGCATGTCGTTCCACATGTAGTAGCGTGCTGCCTTCATCTGGAGCTTCCTAGACTCCTATCTGTCCTCGGGGAGCGTTTCGTTGATTATGTAATCAATTATGGGATCTTGCTAACTCGAAGTTACGTTGATCTGCGTTACCTCGACTGCTAGTTCTTTATCTATGCTCCGTTTTTCCAAGTACTCGACTGGTATGGAGAGCCTGACTAATGGTCTAAGGTAGAACCTAGACTTGTTAGTGCGTCTACGTGGGCATTTTTTGCTTGAGTGAATGAATACGCCTGGAACCTGAGTGAGTCTGTACACCTGGAACGTCGCTAGCTGCTCTCGTACCTTCTTGAGGTATCGGGCCATCCTTGGATCCTTTGCTGCGTACTCTCCCTAAGGTTTGGTTAATGATCAGTTGGGAATCGGAATAGATCGCTAGCTTCTTCACCGTTAGGTCTTTCACCAATCAGGGACCTGCTAGTAGGGCTTTATACTCTACTTTGTTGTTTGACGCCTTGAAGCTTAGAGTGATCACCTGCTCGAGCATCGAACCGTATAAGGTAGTAAGAACTAGGCTTGCTCCCGATCCCTAGTAGTTGGATGATCTGTTGATGTGCAAATGCCAGAAATCTCCTGCATGTAGGGCTGGTGCAGTTACGACATGCTTGGCTGCTTCTAGAGCACTTTCAGGTTGAGTTGCTGCATCTTTTAGGCTTAGGGTGAATTCTACTACAAAGTTCACTGATGTCTGGGCCTTTATTGCTGTGCAGGGTTGGTATGCTAAGCTGTATTGGCCAAGTTCCAACGCCCACTTCATTACTCGTTGATAAGCATCTAGACTATGCAAAACTGATCGCAGTGGGTACTAGGTTATGACAATGATCGAATGCCCTTGAAAGTAAGGTTTGAGCATCCGTACTGCAACAACTAGCGCTAAAATTAGTTTTTCAATCTTCGGGTATCTGGTTTCCGCATCGATGAAAGCTTTGGATGTATAGAATACAGGCAGTTGGGCCCCCAGCTCTTCTCATATAAGGGGCAAAGCTCACTGCTACTTCTAATACTGCCAAATAAAGGTACAGGTTCTCCATTGCTTTTGGCTTGGATAGTAATGGAGGTGACGTCAGGCACTTGCCGTCCCATTTGTCCTTTTGTGCCCTCTTGATTGCCTTAAAGAAAGGCTTACATCGATCGGTGAATCGCAATAGGAAACGAATGAGTGCAGCTGCTCATCCGATCAAACTTTGGATCTCCTTCGGAGTTGTATGAGACTTTATATCAAGGATCACTTTGATTTTACTTGGATGAGCCTCGAATCGGCTTGAGGATACGCCAAAAGTGTACTTGACTGGCTTGAGCTTCATTTTGTGGATGTCAAAAGTCTCTGCCAAGTTACCAATTTGGTATGACCGATGCTTGGCCTTCATCATGATGTCGTTGATGTAGACCTCTATGGTTACTCTGATTTGCTTCTTGAACATTACGTTTCTGAGTCGTTGGAAGGTTGCTTCTGCATTCTTGAGGCTAGAAAACATGACCTTGTAGCAGTATGTGCCTTGCTTGATCACGACTACAGTTTTCTCCTTGTCAAGTTAGTGCATGGCAATCTGATTGTAGCCTGAGTATGCGTCCAAGAAGCTAAGCAGCTGGTTCTCAGATGTTGAGTCAATGAACAGGTCGATTCGGGGAACCGGGTAATTTTCTTTAGGGTACGCCTTGTTGAGGTTAATGTAGTCCATACATACTCTTCATTTGCCTTTGTCTTTTTTCATCACCAGCATGACGTTGGCCAGCCATGTTGAGTGTGCCACTTCTTCGATGAATTCGGCCTCGAGTAACTTGTCGAACTCCACCTTAATAATTGCCACTCGCTTGGGTGGGAAGTGTCACCTTTTCTGGATCACATGCTTTGCAATATGGTTGACGTGCAGCTTATGACAAGCTATCGCTAGATCAATACTAAACATGTCAAATGGTGATCATGGAAAAATGTCACAATTTTCCCTAAGGAAAATTGTAAGTTCCTCATTCTCCGTTAGGATCATACTTAAACTGATCTTTGTTTTCTTCTCCAGCTAATGGGGGTCAAGAATGATACTCTCAGCGTCCTCTTCGGGTTTCCATCTTGATTCATCTGCCAGGGCATTGTCAACCTTGACGCCATCTTCTTGACTTGTTTGCTATAATTGCTATTTGGATGAGGTAGAATCGTCTTTCTACACTTTAACCACTATTGTTGGGACGAAAGACTTCGTCTTCAACTCCTGGATGACTTGTACAGTGCATCGTTAAGACATGGCCTGGTCGTCTTTGATTTCTCCGACTGGTCATCTCAGGATTCAAAATCGAATCTTCTGATACTTGATCGAGGTTATAGTTCTAATCTTCACTAACCAAGGTGGGCCCAATATCCTATTATAGGGAGATGGGTCGCTGACGATCATGAAGGTCTGCGATGAGACAATCTGAGGGCTAGTTAGATCAAGCGTGATCATGCCAATGGCAGTTGAGGTAAGTCTGTTGAATTTGGTCAAAACCTTTGCTTTGCGTTTGATCGTGCTTTCCAGGCCCATCTTATGGATGACTGATGGTTGTAGGATGTTGACCGAGTTGCTGTTGTCTTTTATAATTCTATCAATGATGGCATGGGGAAAATCTACTCTCTCAACGTCTTACTCGGTGAAGTCGACAATTGGTCTAGGTATAGCATCTATGACTTGAACTTGAAATATGCTAGATCTTCCTTTTCTTGAAACTGTTGGTGGCCCTTAAATGCTCAGATTCAGCAAAGATGTCATTGATTCGAATCATTTTGGTTAGGGATTCGACATCGTCGTCTGCTTCTGACCTTGGTCGCGTAGCTGGCATGTCGACATACTGGTCACATTTGCCTTCATTCCTGAGCTTCTCAAGGTACTTCATCCATGTGGTGCAATCGTTCTTGGATGCCAAGGATCTTTATGAAATGTGCAGTACTTTGTCTGGTCTATCTTGGAGGTATCTCTCTTACTAGTGGCAATGTTTTGAACCACGGCTTGTCCCTGAGGTCGCAAAGGATCTGGTTGATCGAGACCGAGAACTTAGTGTACGTTTTGGGCGCTGAGCCTCCCTTTGCAGGGGACTGGTCCCTATGTCTGCTTCCTGGCTTGTCTTTGTTATTAAGCGGTTTATCGCCTGCCTTCTTGTGAGTAGGCTGCATGTTTGCGCCGCTGCTCAAACGACTTCTGGAAGCGCTTGGCCTCATCCTAGAGGAAGTGTTTTTCTGTCAAAGCATAAAAGTCTGCCAAGGTTAAGTTCTCGCCCATAATCAATTCTCTGAAAAGTTGGTGATCTGCTGGAAGCCCTTTTTCGAAAGGCTAAGTATGCAATGTTGTCATCGCATCTAACGATATTCACCTTCTCCGCCTTGAACCTCTTGACGTATGTGCGGAGTGACTCATTCGATCATTCTTCATGTTGAAGAGGTGGTCAGACTTCTTTTTGATCGAGTGGTAGGACGAATATTCCTTAGTGCAAACCAAGGAAAGTTCGCTGAAGTTCCATATTGAGCGTGGCGGTAAGGTGTAGAACTAGTCTTGCGCCTCGCCTTCGAGTGTTGTGGCAAAGATTTTACATATGAAAGCGTCATTGTTGCAGTAGAAGGTTATGGCGCTTCGGTAGTGCATCAGGTACCTGTCTAGATCTTTATCTTCTTTGAATAAGGTGAAATGTGGCAAGCTGAACTTCCGTGGTGGCTTCGTCTGCTCGATCTCATCTGTAAACGGTAACCTGCTCAAGTTGGCCACATCTCTATAAAAGGCATCGTTGGTAATATCAATGCACTAGAATCCGCGCAACTGCTCTACTACGAGCCTTTGTACTTCATCCTGAATTTTCGCCTGGTGGGGCAGCCGACCTTTAGCTGCCCCCGGTGCACGTGGTTTGTTTTGCACTGCTCGCCATCGTGCTTGGCAGGTGTTGCAAGTGGAACTTAAGCTGGACTACTTTTGTGCTCTCCTGGTCCGCCATATGGGTGCCTACTCCAGTGCTTCACAGGAGGATCTCCTTATGGGCCTAACCTCATGTGCACGCTTCGCCTGGAATGTTCTGAATGCTTGTCAGAGTGTGGACCTAACCTCGAATGCACACTAACTCATGAGCCGTGTTAGGAATGAACGCTTCTCTATGCATCTAAACGGGAGAAAACGTTTTCCCGTGTTAGGAATGAGTCACGTTTTTCTGCTGCTCTGGGACACTTCGTCGGGGGTGCGCTGTGTCTTGATGTGCTCGAGGAGCTGGTTCACCAAGGTGGCTGCTACGCGAGGACGTTTGTCAAATTAGCGACCTGCTAGAAATATAGTGGACTGCAGGTACAAAGCTTGAGCCCAGAGCAAGCATTCCTACAGAAAAGTGGGCTGAAAATAACCTTGAGTCCTTCGCGAGACCGGTGGTCAAAATCTGGATCACCAAAAGTGACCTCGGATTGGATTGGGCTATGGGCCGAGTCGCCGAAGTGGGTCGCGGGGCGGGCCAACCTAGCTGAATGGTTGGGCCGTGCATGTGAGCGCGATGGGCTCGTGATTATGGTGGTTGGCCTTGGGCCTGCGCTGCGCACTGGGCTATCGTTTACCCTTATAGAGCCTCGGCTGCATCTACAGCAAGTAGAGCTCGGCATTAGGCTTGGGTCGTGGCAACTTGGGCTGTTGCAGTTTGGGCAGCCTGGTTGACAGCTTGAGCTGCTACAGCTTGGGTCTCTTGGGCTCGGCTTACAGCTTGGAGGTCATAAGATTCCTGCCCGTGGGCTACGAAATGGACTTGGGCCTCTTACCCATAGTTTTGAACGTTGGGCCACTGCAAAGGCAGCGGGGCTGCTGTTTGTGTCGTGGCCTAGTGGCCTTGCTATGCCTGCTGAGTAGCGAAAACGGTGGTGGTGCGACTCAGCGGTTGTGGGGCTCCTTCTACCATCGCGTTGAGTCTTAAGGATAACCGTCGTGGGGCTATGTCTTCATCTCCACTCTCCGGTCCAAATCCTTATACGTACGGGCTTCCGTTCGTCGTGATTTCTGAATTTCCTACCATTTTATCCTTTCTCCAGGGATTGATCAAGAAACTTTTTTAGGAAAAATTAATTGATACGACTTGTGTGAAATTCAATGTAACAGAAAATTCAAGAAACAAATGCAAGAAGCTTATCCAAGTATTTCAATCAGCTCTCAATGAAAACACCAATTTGTTGATGCAAATTTCCTCCATCTCTAGGTTTGACAAAAATGCATCTTCAAAACAATCAACACCTTTGATAAAGGACCTAAGCCTTAGGCCAATGGATCTCCGATGCCCAAGTTAGTTTCTCTGAGAAGAGTAAAGTGTTTAGGGCTTTTTTAGGGTAGCAAAAACCTCTGAAATTTGGTAGAATATGGGATATATATATATAGGAGGAGAGGGCCGACCATAGTGTTAGGGTTTTACCCTATACATGGCGGCATCCTATTGGCCAAGATTTATGGAGAAATATTCTCAAGATATTAAATAGGAAATAATATGTTGAGATAATAGAGTAATTATCCGTAACTAATTTAAATTGGGATTACTTACTTGATTAGAGTCAAATTTTAATTGGGAATGCATTCAAGATAGGATTGGGTAATTAATCATTATCTTTAATGCTTTGACTTTTCCTTGCCAAGGCCAGGTGAGCTGCGGGCAGTCGTATTCAGCTGCTGAAACCTTCAAGGGTGTAAGATACACGTGGGAATATCTGAGGAGCTTGCCCATTTAATGAGGGCAATCTTGTCTTTTTTGGGGAAAAGTTCACGCGTCACCTTTTTAGGTTCCACAACAGGTACGAAGACAAAACTCAGATCTCCTTGAAGAAATTCAAGTTGCATAGAGATACAAGCTGCTCCTTTTATATTAGTCTATGATTTGTGCTTATGTGTGTGTGATTCTCTGTATGAACTTGACTTTCTACTAATGGATGGAGCTCTTGGGAGTTCCCTCGATTTTTTACCCAGGTATAGATTTTTCAGGCACAAATATCTAGGTTTAACCTTTGTCCTCCAACTTTTATCATAAACAAACCAGCTAATTGGGTGATTGGATTGCTGGTAAAATACAGTTGATAGCGATTTTACCGTCTATTTAAATAAGGTCAAAATCACATGAAATACTTGCAAGAATACAAGGATGTTGTAGTATAGATGCTCATGCAAGGTCGTTCTCCCCAAGGACTATTTGGATAACTTATGTAAAAACAATTCCTATTCAATTACTTAAGACTAAAAACTAAGAAAATAGATTTTGAATTTGGGTAAAATAAAAAATGTATTTTAATTAAAAATGAATAGTAATTTTGCCCTAATTGATATAATAAAATAAAAGAGTTATAAATATCAGTTTATAAAAGCACTAGGGTTTCGCCATCACCTAGCAATCCTATGCATTTTTACCAATTACTTATAATCTACACATGCCACTTTGAAGGTTAGGTTTTCTTAATTTATATTCTACTTGGAACCTCCAACATAGAATGTATATCTAACATGCAATTTGTCCGAACATTCGGATCAAATCTGAACATGAAAGACTCATTATGCTTTATAAAAACCCTTTGAAAAATCATGCAACCCTTAAGACGTGGTGTTCATCTTAAGTGAAATTACAATTATTAATCACAAGAAGCCAGTGTCAATTTTAGGGAACCTTCCGACCAAAATTACATCAAACTACTTTTCTAAATATCCTAATGGTGGCCACGCATTAAGACAATTAAATAGTGTAAAACAATGATCAATAATTCAAAGCATGCATGTAATCAATCATAAGCAACTAAATAAAAATTACATATTCATGCTAAGACTCAAGGCTTCGCCCTAGCAAAACAAATTAGTTACGCATATTCATAATTAAAATCATAGAAAATATTATTAAGAAGAAAAAGAATGAAAACACCTTAAAGTAGAAAATCTCCAAGAACCTTAGCAATTACTCTCTGTCTCTAAAGTTGCACAAAAGAAAGCGTAGCCTTAAATTGAGAACGGCAAAGCAATATATGTTGCTATGCCATCACACAAACCCTAAAAAGTAGTCTTTTATTCTAACTAGAAAACTAAATAATAATAAAATATCTTAGAAAATAAAGTCTTAATTAAGCTAGGAGAATCGGGTAAGTAACTGTCCAACCACATTTTAGTCTCAAATATCCTCCAAATCCGGCCCATAATAGCTTGTTTTAAAGATCAGGACATTCTAAACATATCTTCAGAAGGCCACGAACCCATCAGATGTCATATTGGGCTCCAAAAACGTAATTCAAGTCCAAAACGTCACTTTTCCAGCACCGAGCACTGCTCCTTCATAAAATAACCGCTTGGTGAAAATATCTGATATTTTGACATGATCAAGCCAAGTGACTCAAGAACGTCCTTCAACTGGAATTACTTCAAAATTCATCTATTTGGTCACTCTTTACTCAAAAGGAAGTCGAAAATCCTATATTAAAAATACAATTCAAAATATCAAAATTCTTCCAAAATATTAATTAAAATATACTAAGAATATGACTAAACATATAATATAAAATCTACTCGTCAACAGCCTTTCAATAAACCCCTATCTGTGTTGCATTTTTGGTATGACAAGTGTCACGGGCCACATGTTACAAACAAAGAAAATGCCCAAGACATCATATATCTAAGCCCATAAAGCCTTGTCTTCATGGAAGCTTCTGGAACGTCCCGGAAAGATCAAGAACATGGCGGAGCATTCAAGATAATCTAGGGCATTCCGGAATAATCCACACAAGTGTAGATATTTAAGCCTCACCTAGAACAATCTAGATTAGGCAAGTTGTATCTAGAACTATTCTAGATATTTTTGGATGTAAGTAGGGAATTCTAGAACCCTCCATTGAGGAGGTTACTTAGGCCTATAAATAGGAGGCAAGGCCATTTGGCCAAACCATCCAAGCATCCAAGAGTTGTAAGCAATTGTAAAGCTCTCCAAAGTTTCAATACAAAACTTCCATTCTCCCATCTTCTAAGTGATCTTAGCATTCTCCAAGCTATCTTAGCTTTCTTTGTGATTCAATCCGGGGAAGCGAGGCTTCAAAGGCTTACTTAGCTTGTTCATCGAGGTTTCAAGTCTAAGTGCCGCACGGGCGGAAGGCTTAAAGAGTCATCCCGTGACAGCTGGTATCAGAGCCAAGCTCACGAATCACTTAAAAGAAAGTAGGATATGGCAAGTGGAGAAATGGTGTCCGGAGTCTCCGACCCAAGGGAGCGTACTGCCGAGGTGCAAGATGTTGCCAAGAGCAAGCCAAAGTTAAAGGACTTGCAAGCATCAATGGAGACCATGGAGGAGCGACTCGAGAAGGTGGAACAAACCATACTCGAGTTCGATACTCGACTTGATGAGGACGTTGTCGACAAGGAGGAAATCCAAACCATGGTGGAAGATGGTAAGGATGAACTACGTGGCTTGGTGGAAGGGCTACGAGATGAGCTCCTTGGCGCCCTCAATACCATGGCCGACAAGATGCGGAGGGAAGTCCAGGTTCACCTTGACAACATGGAGGCAAGGCTTGTGGCGCTTCAAGAGGAGGTAAAAGACACAAAAGAACTTAAGGGAGATGTGGCGTTTTGCAAAGAAGCAATTGTGAAGCAATTCGTGCAAGGGCCGAGGGAAATCAAGGCGTTGGACTCCAAGGTAATCGACTCCTTTAAACCCAAATCCTATAATGGGAAAAGGGAAGCAAAGGAGCTCGACACATTTGTGTGGAACGTGGAGCGATACTTCAAGTACCTGAAGCTTGAAGATGAAGAGTCCAAAATCGCAACGGCAACCATGTTCTTAGCTGACAATGCCCTTATGTGGTGGCGTCGCCGGAGCATGGAGATTGAACAAGGTACGTTCTCCCTCACCACTTGGGATGAATTTAAGAAAGATCTTATGTTGCACTTCTATCCCCAAAATGCCAAGTACGAAGCTAAGGAGAAACTAAGGTGGCTCAAGCAAACGGGGAGTGTCAAAGAATATGTCAACACCTTCGTGAGCTTGTTATTCGAGGTGCCCAACATGCTAGAGGAAGACAAGCTCATGTACTTCATGAGTGGACTGCAAAATTGGGCAAAACTCGAACTACAAAGAAGGCACGTGCAAACATTGTCTGATGCCATTGCCGCCGCCGAATCCTTGATTGAGTTTAGATCAAGCCACCAAGGTGATTCCAAGTCCACGGGGAAGAGGGGTAACCATGAGAAAAGTGGGGGAGCACATAAGCCGAAGGATAAGGCTGAGACAAGCAAAGGGGCTGAGACAAGCAAACCGAAGGAGAAGAAAGCCGATAAGCATGACAAAGGCAAGGGTAAGTCTTGGCAACCCACTTGTTACTTATGCAACGGCCCTCACATGATGCGAGATTGCCCACAAAAGAACGCCCTTAAGGCCATAGTTTTCAAGGAGGACAAGGGTGAGGAGAGTAACGATGCAAGGATGGGATGCATCCGTCTCCTGAATGCCATCCAAACAACCCTTCCACAACCTAAGGCTCAAGTTGAGGGAGGATCATTGTTCGTCGACGTCAAGACTGGTGACAAGACGACGCGTGTGTTGGTGGACACAGGAGCAACACACAACTTCATGACGTCGGAGGAAGCTATAAGGCTTGGCCTCCGAGTCACAAAGGGGCCCGGTAGCGTGAAGACGGTAAATTCCGCTGCCACCCCCATCGTCGGAATTGCGCGCAATGTGCAAGTAGACATTGGCGCATGGAAGGGAAAAATCGACTTCACCATTGTCAAGATGGACGACTATGGCGTAGTCATTGGGCTAGAGTTCATGGACAAGGTACGAGCCTTTCCCATTCCCTTCTACAATATTTTCTGTATCTTGGACGAAGGAAGACAACCTTGCCTGGTGCCATTGGAGAGGCAAGCCAAGAAGTGTATCCAGCACTTGTCGGCAATGCAATTCGCCAAGTCCTGGAAGAAAGGCGAGGCCACATTTCTTGCAACCCTAATGTTGAATGAAGGGGAGGAGAAGTACGGGCCTTTGCCGAAACAAGTGGAAGCAGTCCTTATGGAGTTCGCGGACGTGATGCCTAAGGAACTGCCAAAGAAGTTGCCACCAAGGAGAGAGGTCGACCATGCGATTGAGTTGGAGCCTGGTGCTAAGCCTCCCTCTAAATCACCTTATAGGATGTCGCCACCCGAGTTGGAGGAATTGAGGAAGCAACTCAACGAGCTACTTGATGCTGGCTACATCCAACCCTCCAAATCCCCATATGGTGCGCCCGTCTTGTTCCAACGCAAGAAAGAAGGTAGCCTAAGGTTGTGCATCGACTATCGAGCATTAAACAAGATTACCATCAAGAACAAGTACCCACTCCCGTTGATCGCCGACTTATTCGATCAACTTGGTGAAGCAAGGTACTTCACAAAGTTAGATCTTCGATCGGGATACTACCAAGTGAGGATAGCCCCTGGAGACGAATCGAAGACGGCGATGGTGACCAGATATGGTTCGTTCGAGTATAAAGTCATGCCATTTGGTCTGACCAATGCCCCTGCAACATTCTGCACATTGATGAACAAGGTATTCCATCCTTATCTTGACAAGTTTGTCGTTGTTTACATCGATGATATTGTTATCTATAGCAAGACATTGGAGGAGCACGTCAAGCACCTGCGCATAGTGTTCAAGACCCTTCGGGAACATGAACTCTATGTCAAGAAGGAGAAATGCTCCTTCGCCACCCAAGAAGTAGAATTTCTTGGCCACAAGATAAAGGATGGGAAACTTATGATGGAAAAGGGCAAGATCAAGGCCATTCAAGAGTGGGAACCGCCGACCAAGGTACCAACACTTCGATCCTTTCTGGGGCTAGCCAACTACTATCGAAGATTCATTGAAGGGTACTCAGCTATAGCGGCACCCTTAACGGACCTTCTCAAGAAGAACAAGGCATGGGAATGGACGGACAGGTGTCAAGAGGCCTTTGAGAGGTTGAAGAAGGCCCTAATGGAGGAGCCTGTACTAAGGTTGCCCGACCTTAGTAAGCCATTCGAGTTGCACACTGATGCTTCCGACTTTGCCATAGGAGGAGTGTTGATGCAAGAGGGACACCCGATAGCCTATGAAAGTCGCAAGCTAAACAATGCCGAGAAGAGGTACACGACCCATGAAAAGGAGATGACCGCCATCGTCCATTGCCTTAGAGTTTGGAGGCATTACTTGCTTGGTACTTCCTTCATCATCAAGACGGACAACGTTGCCACTAGCTACTTTCAAACCCAACAAAAGCTCACACCTAAGCAAGCAAGGTGGCAAGAGTTCTTGGCGGAGTTTGATTACAAACTAGAGTACAAGCAAGGAAAGGAGAACGTGGTGGCCGATGCTCTAAGTAGACGAGTAGAGTTAATGGCTACGGTACTCAAGCTGCAAAGCCATCTCTTGGGCCGTGTCCGAGAAGGTTTATCGCATGACGTCCAAGCCAAGAACATTGTGGAGTTTGTCAAGGATGGGAAGACAAGAAGGTTTTGGCTTGAGGACGGCTTGCTATACACCAAGGGCAAGCGGATCTACGTCCCAAAGTGGGGAAGCTTAAGGAAAGAAATCCTGAAGGAGTGCCATGACTCAATGTGGGCAGGACATCCTGGCACTCACCGCACGTTGGCTTTGGTGAGCGATGCTTATTACTGGCCACAAATGCGGGACGATGTAGATTCGTACGTGAAGACTTGTCTTGTGTGCCAACAAGACAAAGTGGAACAAAGGCAACCGGGAGGACTGTTGGAACCGCTTCCCACCCCATCAAGACCATGGGAGTGTTTAACTATGGATTTCATCACACATTTGCCCAAGTCTGATGGATGTGGATCTATCCTCGTCGTGGTCGATAGATTCACCAAGTATGCCACTTTCATACCCGCACCTGTGGAGTGCACAGCCGAAGTAGCCGCACGCTTGTTTCTAAAGCACGTGGTGAAGTATTGGGGAGTTCCGAGGAGCATAGTCAGTGATCGAGATGCTCGCTTCACGGGTAGATTTTGGAAGGAGCTCTTCAGGCTACTTGGCTCAAAATTAGACTTTTCCACAGCTTTTCATCCCCAAACTGATGGACAAACGGAGCGGGTTAATGCATTGTTGGAGACTTATTTGCGGCACTATGTTAGTGCCAATCAACGAGATTGGGCTAAGTTACTTGATGTTGCCCAATTCTCTTATAACTTGCAACGTTCGGAGTCGACGGGAAAAAGTCCGTTCGAGTTGGCTATAGGGCAACAACCCTTGACCCCGAACACGGTCGCGACTGGCTACACGGGGAATAGTCCAGCCGCTTTCAAAACCGCTAAGGAGTGGCAATTAGCCCACGAACTTGCTCGAGCTCATTTGGAGAAGGCTTCAAAGAAGATGAAGAAATGGGCGGATCGTAAGCGAAGGAATGTGGAGTTCCAAACTGGCGACCAAGTCTTTGTGAAGCTTAATGCGTCTCAGCACAAGAGTACTCGTGGCTTGCACAAGAGCTTGTTGCGGAAATATGAGGGACCATTCCCTATCATCAAGAAGGTTGGCAAAGCCGCTTATGTCGTGGAACTCCCACCCCGTCTCAAGTTCCACCCGGTGTTCCATGTGAGCAACTTGAAGCCTTATCATGCAGACAATGAGGAACCAAGCCGAGGTGAGTCTCATCGAGCACCCCCTTTGATGACGGAGGCATTTGACAAAGAAGTGGAGAGCATCGAAGCCAAGCGTGTCGTGGTGCGACCAAGACAACCAAAGCATGTGGAGTACTTTGTCAAATGGAAAGGGCTACCATACTCCGAAGCGACATGGGAGAAGGAGACGTCCTTATGGCAATATAAGGACTTGATTAATACATTCGAGGGGCAAGAGTCGACGAGGACGTCGACGGCTTAAGTGGGGGAGGATGTCACGGGCCACATGTTACAAACAAAGAAAATGCCCAAGACATCATATATCTAAGCCCATAAAGCCTTGTCTTCATGGAAGCTTCTGGAACGTCCCGGAAAGATCAAGAACATGGCGGAGCATTCAAGATAATCTAGGGCATTCCGGAATAATCCACACAAGTGTAGATATTTAAGCCTCACCTAGAACAATCTAGATTAGGCAAGTTGTATCTAGAACTATTCTAGATATTTTTGGATGTAAGTAGGGAATTCTAGAACCCTCCATTGAGGAGGTTACTTAGGCCTATAAATAGGAGGCAAGGCCATTTGGCCAAACCATCCAAGCATCCAAGAGTTGTAAGCAATTGTAAAGCTCTCCAAAGTTTCAATACAAAACTTCCATTCTCCCATCTTCTAAGTGATCTTAGCATTCTCCAAGCTATCTTAGCTTTCTTTGTGATTCAATCCGGGGAAGCGAGGCTTCAAAGGCTTACTTAGCTTGTTCATCGAGGTTTCAAGTCTAAGTGCCGCACGGGCGGAAGGCTTAAAGAGTCATCCCGTGACACAAGGAACTTGTGATTAGTCAAACATGTGTTTATAATGTGAATAGTCGACTATTGGTTGTTATCCACTTGTGTTTATATTGGGGTTGTCTTGGATAGAAAAAGGTATTGTATTTCTTGTTATTGCATATTTTTGTTGACAAGTTCGCCTAGCACTAATTTCAAAGTTCCGTCTGCATTCTAGAATCTCATTAAATTTAAGATATAATTATTGGTTTACATTGGATTCAAATCCTCTTTGGATCTAAGGATCATGAGCTTAAGGATCAATTGATCCGACCCGTTGAAATTTAATCAAACGGCTATAATTATTATGATTTTTAGTAAAACTCTCTGTTTATAACCGTTGAATCAAATTTCAACAAGCTGAATCAAGTGATCTCTAGGCTCAGGATCTTGATCAGTATACTTTATACAGATTACGTTGTTCGCTCATTAAAGCAATCCATTAACAGACACTGACTACATATCAACTAGCCACATGGCCAACTTAGCAAGCCGAATTGCTGAAGCTCAGACCCTACTTACCGAGTGATAGCATGCATTATAGATAGGGCACCTTTTTGGAAGCATGCGGTCACATAATCAACTAGCTTCCATGCAATGTTTCGTATCTTTGGATCGATGATCATGGCATGCTGATGACCAAATAACCATGCCCATGTGCCTTGCTGGCTTGGAACATGAGTGCTCACACAAACACAGGCAAGCTAAGGATGCTCCTCCACCAACATCAATAACTTCATACATACCAATGCGACTCCTTCGTGTTTGTATAAGAACCCTACAATAGTCGGACCCTATTGCCCTTATTAACTTTGTGCCCCAGAATAGCCGGCATATCAAATCCTTCCAACCGTTTTTCCCCTTACCCCAACCCCCTAGTCAATTTGGCTATGCCTCCCCCACGCCCAAGTGTCCCTTGTGGGGACCTTTCCCCGTGATTACTTTCTAAATTACTCAGTACTATCATAATGAAAGGAGATTGCTTCTGAATATATTAGAACAGTTTTTCTAACAGTCATAAACGTTTTTTAACAACCAAAAACACTTCTAGTTATGTTTGGTTGAAAAACTTAGAAGTGATTCTATAGTAACGCTTTTAGAGTAACTCATGCCAATGCTTCTTCAGACACTCTCAAGTGTTTTTTTAAGTTAACTTGGATTTTTTATTTTTTATAGTTGATATATAATAAAAGCATTTATAGCATAAGTGTTTATGAGCAGAGATAATCACACACCATTAACATTTTAACTTTCGTATAATAATAATGTTAAACCCAAAATGCAGCATTATCATTGTATGCAAGTCTTTCTTCCAAATTAGACAGAATTCCACTTATCGATAATTGCACTCCATATCTTTTGACAGTATGGTAACTTAAATAGGTATTTTACTTGAGCAATAATTCAAACACGACAAACCATGTTATCAAACAAGTCATAAACCATGCTAACTGACTCAACACTCTAGGTGATTGAAAGCAAAGGTAGTCACCATTAGTGAGGGATGACATGGCTCTATGCTTTCACAACTTTTCAACTTAAGCCGGATGGCTATGTGGGAAAAGGCTTCACCCAGTAAGTCATGTACAAGAGAGTTCTAGTGGGGCAAGCAAAAGCTTTTGGCTTTAATTTGCTTTATCAAAAGTCGGTGCGGTTGTTGATACGACCTCCTCCAGAACTATACTATAAAAATACAGTTTACTCCAAAAGATTATCCTTTATATCCCCTTGAGTGTTCAACTTTTTTTGTCGTGGTAATGTATTCATATCTCAACTCACTTTTTGTGAGTCATGGCACACCTGCTGGCTAGGCACAAAGACATGGTTTTCCTTTACCACCACACTTTATGCACTTGTTATTATAAACAAATACATACATATACACAATCCACAATTCAAGTTTCCATCAATTTATATACTTTCTTCATTGTTTTCTTTTTGGTTGGGGTGCTAAAGGTGAAGAGAACTTGTCACACAAGTTGGTACAAATATAAATTCAAATTCAAAACCACCGATTGACTGGGAATGAGAATATTAACCCATTATATAACCCCAAAAATAGATCGCATTTCAAATTCTCACACTCTCTCTCATTATATCACAGTCGAAGACTATTGTAGTCGCAATTAGATGGTCAAAGAAGAAATAATAAATAGTAGAACTAGGAGAAAATTATAGTGTGAGCTTATGATTGTTGCACAAATTTAGAAATATGTCAAGTTGTCATATATATAATTGTATGTTGTAGATACATTTTGCAGATAGCGTGCAACTCATGCATATTGTTTTTCATGGTAAACTAAACAATGCACGGCATGTTCGTGTAAGTAGCTAGTGTAACATTTTTGCTTAAAAAATTATCGTACGAGTGGTATAATTTTTTGCTTAAAAAATTATCGTAGGTGCGGTACTGTTCGGCCGGAGATCTTTCTCAAGGCAACGGAGTGGAAGAACAAGAGGGGCGGAGAGGGAAAGAGAAGAAGTAGAAGAACAAATCGAATGATATTTCTCGACCCAACTAAAAATCAAACTATCTATTCTCAAATGATGATTCTCGTCCCAACTGAAAATGTCAAGTTGAAGAAAGGAAGGCAAGGATTTGGACAAAGGCGGGATCACTGTTTCTAGAAGATAGTTGAAAATTAGAGTACACATAACAATGAACAAATAAACAAGTTACACAACTATGAATGTTATTGAAAACAAAGAAACATTACAAGATTTGCCAAGAAGACTACAAAACTCGTAAGACTACATTGTGACGGACTTTTTTCTTCGTATCCATCAGCCAATGCCAGAGTTTAAACCTCCCTTGTTTTGGCCTGTGTGTATAATAAGAATTTTAGTACACATTTTTTTTTAATTTATTATTATCACCAAAGAGAGGAATGGTTTTCGGATATGTGAATTAGCTTGTTTTCTTAAGAAGCGTATGTTTTTTTTTATTGTATGTAATTGTTTTCCATTACATATTACGAGATTATCAACTCGTATATGTAAATTAACCCGTTTTTTAAAGAAACGTATGTTGCTTTATTGTGTAATCACTAAGATATACATAGGCTTACAGCCTCCCCCGTAAGCACGCACAAACAGAAAATAACAACATGGTCGGCTGGGCTTTAAAGGGAGAGGAAGAGGAGACATCTCACAAAAACCTTATCCCAAATTCTCTCCTTCCATCATTGCCAACTTCTACGCTCCACAATCATCAACCCTTGCCCTCCATGGAATCAAATGCCCTATCATACCAAATCATTGGTGGGCCCTCCATGTCCTAACCCTTATACCCATCCACGTGTCACCCTCTGCGCTTCTCATTTCTTATTATTATTTATTATGTTATACAACGATATCACACAGGAACGAGTCTAATGAAGATGATGATTGAGTTAAGTAACTTAACGAGTCAGACGATAACCAGGTATTAATTTTTTTTTTTTTAACAAATAATATCTACATTAAGGGGGAGGCCGAGGGTGGACTTTGTTTTACAATATGCTAGTAATGATGTGGTTTAAAATAATATCTACATTAAGTAACATTTCACGTATAAATAAAGAGAAATATTACTAGACTGTAGTACTAAATGGTAACTAGATATCAAACTCAATATCAATATGTTATGTAGTTGTTATTTGTTTAAAAGAGTAAAAAGAAAAAAAATGAGTGAGGGGAGGCGGGATAGGGTGGTGATGACACATGATTGACAACCACCTCTAGTTTATTTGGTTTTATGTCAATTCGTTTTGGTGTACGAATTATTTAACTAATTCATCAATTCAAAGTTTGTTTTATGTTAATTTGTGAATGTGCCCCCAATCATGCTATTAAAGTGAAAGTTGCAAGATACACACGTACATTTTACTTATATTATCGGACCCGTATAAATTAGTTTGATATTCTCACAATATGTCAAAGTCAATGGCTATCAACTTGTGGTCCAAAAATATTGGCTGTAAATCAATTTCATATTAAGCCACTCGATTGATGACGAAAGCTTTGGCCTTTCGATAATCATTTAAATAATTTTAGGAAGACAAATTTTTAAGTTAAATTTGTAAATAAAATAATATGTCACAAATAATAAACAAGTACGGTAATTAGTTAATTGTGGCTTGCTACCAGTTATTCCTTTTTTTCTTAAATAAAAGAATTAAAAAATAACAATTCAATCATCTACAACCACGTCAATTGATTTACAAATATGATTTAAAAATTTTGGTATCCTTACATTACCCTTTCCTAAATATCCATCCTTACTTTTCTCAAGCACAATAATAATAATAATAATAATAATAATAATAATAATAATAATAATTTGAAAATGAGAAAACGACCATACTACTCAATTATAAGTTTCTTTTCGAGAAAAAAAGTTATATATATATATATATATATATATATAATTAAGGGAGAAGTTGAAACATTTCAAAGACATCACTCACGAGTCATGACCAATCTTTACACACGCATGAGCCATGGTGTAATCTAATTACAAACACGTAATGGACTAATTATTTTTTTTCATTTAATAAAAGACTCCTTATATCCTATTTTTAGGTCACATATTTTATGGCATTACTAATAGAGATGATGCCATGTATGTAGGAGGAATGAGTTGTGGAGAATTATTATACAGTACAAATAGTTTTATCAGACCAAAAATGTGATGTAGTCTTCAGTTTAGTAAGATGGCTAAAGCAGTGTCTTTCACCATATGCATATAGATTTGAAGTTTTATTTCCGTTTAGATGAATTTGGAATAAATAATCGTTTGCAAAAAAGAGAAGAAAAAAAAAAGTAATTCCTCTAGGACTAGGATTACTTTTAATTATAATACTAAATAATTTTCTTGAAGTCTAATCATTTTATCGATCTTTCTTCAGTCTAATAATTATTAGTTATTTGTATATAAAATTATAAAGTGATCCTTGAATGCTATGGGTCAAAAGTGGAAAATAAAGAACCTTATACGTTCTTTGAAAGTTTAGGTTCAACCATATATTCTTTACACCATTTTTGTTTTCTCAAATGAACCATATGTAGTCAATATTTCTCCACTGTCTAAGATGTTATTATTCTTTAGCCGAAATATAAAGAATAAGTTTAACCACGTTTTCAATCCATGTTTGATATTTTGAGCAAGTTGAATAATGAATATAGCACCACAATAATGCATGTGTGAATCATATATTGCTAATCAAATGTCTCGAGCTAATTCGACAGGTTAAGAAATGTATATGATTCCAATAATCTTAGGGTCTCTAAAATGCACTTTTATTGAAAAGCGATTTCAACAAAAAACGCTTGTATCATAATAAGATTAATATTTAAATGAAAATGCAAGTGTTTCTTTAAAAAGTACTTGAAAAAGTTTCTTAAAAAAACACATCATAGATGCTTTTTCTAGAAATCATTTCAAGTTTTTTTTTTGTAATCCAAATGCATTTTAAATTTTTTTTTTTTTTTTTGGTCAAATATTTCATAAGTATCTTTGATAATCTGAAGCGCATTAAATTCTTTATTATTTGGATCTAAATTTTGAAGTTCTTATAGAATTAGGTGCATATGCACCATTGAATATATAGAATTGCATGCATGGCATTTCAAAACAAAATCATGTGATAATGCAAGTGTTTAATAATTAAATCCCCTTTGAATTCTTGATGCGAAAGTACTACTTTGTGTCATGCTTCAAACTTGAACAACTAAAGAATTAATCCTACATATATATATATATATATATATATATATATATATATAATTGTGGACTTTATATTTCAATGGAGCAGTACTAATGCCACCACACTATTCTCGTCAATGAATGTCTAAGCTTAATAATTAAACAGTGATCCTCCTTCTCTCAGACCCTAATTATTTTTCCTTAAATTAACATTGTAATTGGAGTTAATAAGCATAGAAGCTTGTATTGCTGTTGTCTTGCGTTGCATTATTTTAGAGTTATCATGTTTTATAGGTGACCTAACTACTCAGCTCTCCTCATCAGCATCGATCGTTCGCCGACAAAGCAATAATATTATTGAGAGAGTGCTTAATTACTATTATTTGTATTTGTATTTGTATGAACAGAGAGGAGTCGGTCCCACACACTCCATATCAACTTTCTAGTTAAGCAAAAATCCGGATTCTTGTTGATGAATCATATTCTCGTGGCACAATTATAACTTTTTGAATTGAATTGTATTAGCAGTAGTACTCCTCCAATGGGATGTTTTCGACCAACTTTTCTTTTTTCCCTTTCTCTTTATTTTTCTCACAAAACAAACAAAGAAAACAAAGGAAATTACTGCTAATCCAACACTAATTATATATGCAATGCTAGATATATATTTGTGTGTACACATTTATATTAGTGGACATCTCTTTTGAATCTCTCTCAATTAAAATCATAATTAACCAAGAAAACATTAAAAACCACCCACCTCTCTATAATATCGACCCATCCCCATTAAATAAAAAGTTGGAATGCAATATTCAAGGAGGTGACACATATGTGATGCATGTCCATCTCTCTAGCCAGTTGAATGAAGCAAGCATATAGTGGGAGACAGTTCAAGTGGGCTGTTACAACTAAAAACAACTTCTTAATATCCAATCATGATCTTCTCAATATTTATTTATTTCCTTTTCCAATCAGATAAAGCAATCCTTGAATGAGCAAATCCCACACTAGTTAATTGGGCATAAATATTAGAGTCACGTTTCCTAATCTAGTAATTAAGAATATATGATCACTCACAGTTGAATTTGATATCATAAGTTGAGATGATGACATTAAAAACATATTTGTTTAATATACACTTTCAATATCAAATCTAAAAGCGCAAATGACCATACATTTTTAGTGCAGAACATTTTTTTTTTCTGATGAAAATATGTCACGAACTACTTTTGCTAGGACACACTTGTTCTATAAATCCTCACTTAATGTTGTTTAGGCGTTAGGCTACTAGCTACCATCCTAATTAATTTCTAGACATTTGAAAATTAAGGAAGATCGTCTACACCTACGTAGGTGCTTGTCCAAACCCGCCTAGGCGCCTACTTCAGTCGCAACTCTCACTTAAACAGAAAATAGATAACTTTTGTTTGGCAATTTTTTTTTTCAATAAATTATAAGAGACTTATTAAATACTTAGTTGAACACATATTATATGATTGTTCCCCATGTTTTCATTATGTTCCAATACTTTATAATCTATATGTCATTCTATTTGCAATTTACGTATCCCAGTGAAATTATGTAATTTTAAGTATAAGCATACACTTGTTTATACAATATATAACACATTTACTTAAGTCTGCCGAGGCCCTGCCTAGTCTCCTAGGCACTATAGAGGCCTCAATATGCCGTCCAACTAGCACCTAGCATGTTTAACATCTTTTAGAACCTTACAAGTAAGAAAACAAACAGAAAAAGTGTGCCCAATAATTGATATACATGTAAAGTGAGAACCTACAAACGCAAGAGGAAGCATATATGAAAAGAAAATTAAAGTAGTAGCTAGCAATAGTTAGAATTGGTACGTTAATGGGTGGCGAAGCACTAGCAAATCATCCTCCTTGATGTGTTTCCCACTGCCATGGGATTCTAGCAGCAAGCAATAGCATATATATGAGTTCGAGAGAGAGAGAGAGAGAGAGAGAGAGAGAGAGAGAGAGGGGATATAATAGTGGAATGGAGATTTATGTAATATTATGTATAATATTATATGGTAGTGGGACTCAAATGGTCAACCTATGTATAGATAAGGGAGGTACCTTCATAATTTCCCAATGCCCCAGATTCGTTTCTCTACTCATTCCTTCGTTTGATTAATAATCATAGCCACCCACCCACACCCGCCCAACGCCCCTACAAAAGTCTCATTCCTAATTCTCTCTCTCTCTCTCTCTCTCTCTCAAACTCATAACGCACACCCTTCTGCTCCCATAACTTTAACCATATATATTATCTCTCCCAACCCCCCACTTCACATAACAAACCACCAATTACATCTCCTCCTCCTTCCTTCTTCTCTTCTGCCAAATGGGTTTTGATGATCATGCTTGTAACACAGGCCTTGTATTAGGCTTATGTCTCACATCGTCTGCTTCTCAGGAGAGTTCTAACCCTACAAAGTTTGCAAAGAATAATATTAAGCCTTCCCTAAATTCTGCTCCAACAAGTGGTGATTTTGAGCCATCTTTAACTTTAGGTCTTTTTGGTGAGCCGTATCATCAACAAATGGTAGCCTCCAATATTTACAAGGTTGGTAATTCTTCTCAGGAGGAAACAGTTGATTTGTACAGGCAAGCTGCAGCAGCGTCCTCTCCTCACAGTCATAGCGCAGTCTCTAACTCCTTCTCTAGTGGTAGAGTGGTCAAGAGGGAGAGAGACATCAGCAGTGAAGAGGTTGAGGTCGATGAGAAAGTCTCCTCAAGAGTGAGTGATGAAGATGAAGACGGTTCTAATCCTAGAAAGAAGCTTAGGCTCACCAAGGAACAATCTGCTCTCTTAGAGGAAAGCTTCAAACAACATAGCACTCTAAATCCTGTAATTTCTCTCTCTCCCTCCTCCCTCTCTCTCTCTCTCTCTCTCTCTCTCTCTAATCATCATTTAGTTGGCTATTTGATCAGAGAAAGAGTTTGCAGGTCGCTGTTTATTTTTGTATCTTGATTTTCTTTTTACTTTATTCAATTCAAAAGTCAGAAATAAAACAAATGTGCACGAGAAAGGAAACATGTCTGAAAATCATTTATCTTTTATTACTAATATTGTCTCCAGGAAAACATATATTAATTTCATTGGCTTTATTTACAGAAGCAAAAGCAAGCTTTAGCCAGGCAGTTAAACTTGAGGCCAAGACAAGTGGAAGTATGGTTCCAAAATAGGAGAGCCAGGTATCTATTAAAAATTAATTTCAGGCCAAATAAAAGTTTCTGGTTTATTGTCCAATGGGTCCAGAAAGTAATAAATACACAGAAATTGATTATGTTGGCTTTGATCGGTTAATTCGCAGGACAAAGCTTAAGCAAACTGAGGTAGACTGTGAGTTCTTGAAGAAGTGCTGTGAAACACTAACAGATGAGAACAGGAGGCTACAAAAAGAGCTGATAGAACTCAAGGCACTGAAATTAAGCCAACCTTTGTACATGCACATGCCAGCAGCCACCCTCACTATGTGTCCATCTTGTGAAAGAATCGGAGGTGTGGGTAGCGAGGGATCATCCAAGAGCCCATTTTCTATGGCTCCAAAACCTCACTTTTACAATCACTTTACCAATCCCTCAGCAGCTTGTTGATTGGGATATGAATTATTGTTGTGTTAGGCATGGATTTAAGAGAAATCAAACCCTCATGATCCCTATATTTTTGGTTAAGGGCTTTGTAGTGGAACTAGTGTAATTAATATGTAGAAAATAGTTATTACTGATCAATTACTTTTACTTTTTGCTTTTAATTATACATGTTTGTAAATCGCAAGAAATATATATCTATGAAGGGATTACTATTGCTTATTTATTTGTTGATTAATCGATGCTAAAAAAAAAGTTTCTTGGAGGAGTTGATTTTTGTACCAAGTGTGCATAGCTTACGTAAGGAAGCATGAAAATATCTGATAATCTATGAAAATTTAAACAAACCACAATCTTCATGCATGACTTAGTGAAAGAGGTTGGCATTGATGTATGAAATATCAGATAGGATTGAAATCTCGAACCACTCGACCAAACAAAGGTTTTGGAAGAATCGTAATTATCGGAATAATTACAATATCCACCACAAAATTCTTTTCCTTTTGTATCTTTAAGACACCAAAAATAAGAAGAAGAAAAACAGTGCATATGACAGAAGTATCAATTCTTAGGATAAAAGTGGTTTAGAAGAAAATAGCAATCACTCACAATAAGTTTGAAGTAAACATGCATGTATATTCTTGTATCATTTGAGAAAATTTGAATTTGCTGTAAACTCATTAATTCGAGTTAACAATATATTGTGGGCTCATTTGGAAAATGTCTCTAAATTTTAAACATTTTTTTGAGTTCTAAAAATATTTGAAGTGTTTCATGCATATACTTTTTGCATATAACGCACTTTAGATGATTTTTCATCTAATATTACAATGTTCAAAAAATAAGGTATGAGTATGTTATGTGATTCAAAATTGAAGGTGCAAAATATTATTTACTCAACACATAAAAATTAATAATTTTAGTGAAGGATTATGGTCACGTGACATGCTATGGTTTTACCAAGGACCAATGGGGTCACAACCCACGTGATATACCAATGGCTCTCTTAATCTTATTTCTTTCACAAAATCTTATCAAGAGATTTTGTATCAAAGTCAGAATCTACTTCCCCATTTGATGCATGGACCCCAACCCTAACAAGGATCCAATCCACCTTCCCCTCCTATGGAATAAAATTCCTAAATCCTTTTAAAAAATTTCAGTTCCGTTTATTTACCTTATAATTTGGTAGATCCCTCGATCGACCTTAACCCAGAGAAGCCATGAGAGAACTCGAATAGAGAGAATGACAAAAAGAACATGGATAATATTTCATAAACTGTTTTCTGTTTCTTACAACTCCGACTATATAGCAACTTTCCCAACTACTTTTACCTAATTACAGTTATACTAACAACTTTATTACAAGTATTACAGCTTCATCACTCAGATGATGACATCTGGCACAATCACAATTGCTTTATAACCACTAATAGCAAGTAGAAATCCCATCAGAATCCTAACATTACTCCCCCCTTTGAAATCAGCCTTGTCCTCAAGGCTTAAAGTCAGGAAACTTCGACTATAGAGTATCCAAGATTTCCCAAGATGAATCTGCAGCATGGTGATTTTTCCAATGCACCAACACTTCTGTGATGGAAGTTGTTCCTGTGTTAACCACTCTGCAGTCTAAAATAGCTTCTAGTACAGGTTCATCAGTCATTAAGCCAACATCTTGAATTGTTGGTAAAGGAATAGTAGTGATTGTAGTTCCCAGCTTCTTTTTTAGACATGAAACATGAAAAATTGGGTGGATTTTGGAATGACTTGGGAGTTTCAATCTATACGCCATAGGCCCCACTTGATCAAGAATCTCAAAGGGACCATAAAATCTAGGATGCAGCTTATGGAAGGGGTGCAAGGCTAGGGACTTCTGCTAGTAGGGAACCAATCTGAGATAGACAAAGTCACCAATTGCAAATGATCTCTCAGTCCGATGTTTGTTTGCTTGAGTTGTCATTCGTTCCTGAGCAGCTGCTAAATTGGTTTTTAACAGAGATAAAATTCAAGTCCTGTCTTTCAAGCATTGATCCACCATATCAATTTTTGTTGTACCAAGTTCATAAAGTGGAACATGTTGTGGTGGTTGTCCATACACTATTTCATCAGGTGTCATTTTAGCTGCAGAATGGTATGAGGTGTTATAGCTCCATTCTACCCAACGAAGCCATGTCAACCATTGCTTTGGGTTGCAAGCTGCAGAAACACCTCAAATATGTTTCCAGACATCTATTTAGAACTTTAGTTCGTCCATCAGTTTGAGGATGGAAACCTGAACTGAGATAGAGCTTGGATCCTTGAAGTTTAAAAAATTCCTTCCAAAATGAGCTGATGGATATTAGGTCTCTATCAAATACAATGGAAGTAGGCATTCCATGTAATTTAAACATCTGATCAATAAAGACTTGTGTCAATGAATGTGCAGTATATGGATGAGATAAAGGTAAAAAATGTGCAACTTTTGAGAATCTGTCAACAATGACAAATATAACTGATTTACCCTTGCAGAGAGGGAGTCCAGTGACAAAATCCATAGCTATATCAGACCAAATTCTTTGAGGGATTGGTAGTGGATTAAGAAGTCCAGCAGGTGCAAATGTCCCGTACTTATTCTTTTGACAAACATCACATCCAGCAATCAGTTCTTTGATATTGTTCTTCATACCCTCCCAATAGAAAGATCTAGATATCCTTTTATAGGTTTTAAGAAAACTTTCATGGCCTGCAGATGGTGTACAATGGTGTTCTTCAAGTATCCTTGATCTCGATGGACTTGTAGGACTAATAACAATCTTAGTCTTATACTTCAAGAATCCATTATCAAGCTGATATTTGAGCAAACTTAATAGAGTCCAATATGGGTGTGTGTGTGTGTAAAATAGCTTAAGCCTTCTATAAAATCCAATCATCTTTTTCAACATGCCTCCGCAGATCATCGAGCCAAGACATATAAGCATATGATAAGGCAACTAAATCATTGTCAAAGTCTGTGCATTCCAAAGTAGTTGAAGCAATATTGCTATCATTACTCCCAACCATGCTTGAAGCCATAACAAGTTCATTACCTGAATCAATAGCTGAATTAACTTGAGAAGTGAACATTCTAGATAATGCATCAGCTGCCTTATTGTCACTGCCCTTTCTATACTGGATTTCATAATCAAATCCAAGTAACTTGGAAACCCATCTTTGCTGGAAAGGAGAATTAGCTCGATTTTGGAGAAAATATTTAAGGCTATGATGGTCTATCTTTATAATGAAATGGTTTCCCAGTAAATAGGACTGCCACTTTTTAACTGCATGAATCACAACTAACATTTCTCTTTCATATGCAGATAGTGCTTGATTTTTTGGTCCCAAAGCTTGACTGGTAAATGCAATAGGTCTACCTTGTTGTTGCAGAACTGCCCCTATCCCAGTGCCTGAAGCATCACTTTCAATAACAAATGGTTTTGAAAAATCTGGTAGTGCTAGAACCTGAGGAGACAACATTGTATTTTTCAATTCCTGAAATGCATCAATGGCTGTAGAACTCCATTTAAACCCATCCTTCTTAGTGAGTTGAGTCAAGGGTCCACTAATTCTTCCAAAATGAGGAATGAACTTCCTATAATAACCAGTTAAGCCTAAAAAACCCCGTAAAGCTTTCACAGAAATAGGGAAAGGCCAATCTGCAATGGCTTTTAGTTTGGAAGGGTCAGCAGATACTCCATTCTGAGAAACAAATGGCTTAAATATTCAATTCATTGTTTCACACTTAGACAGTTTCACAAACAGGTGATGAGTTTGGAGTAAATTGAGAGCAAGGCTAAAATGTTGCAGGTGTAATTCCCAAGAAGCACTATATATCAGAATATTATCAAAGAAAACTAAAATGAATTTCCTCAAATAAGGCCTAAAAATCTCATTCATAAGGCTTTGGAAAGATGCAGGGACGTTTGTTAAGCCAAGGGGCATAACTAGGAACTCATAATGTCCCTCATGAGTTCTAAAGGCAGTTTTTTCAATATCTTTAGGGTGCATACGAATTTGATGATAACCGGATCTAAGATCCAGTTTTGAAAAATATTTTGCACCAAATAACTCATCCAATAACTCATCAATCAATGGTATATGGTACTTATCTTTGATTGTGAGTATATTAAGTGCCCTATAATCCATGCACATCCTCCAAGTACCATCTTTCTTTTTCACTAAAAGCACTGGAGAAGAGAATGGACTATGGCTTGGCCTGATGAAACCTGATTCCAGTAGCTCCTTGACACATTTCTCTATTTCTGTTTTCTGAAATGGACCATACTTATAAGGTTGAGCACTAGGTGGTTTGCATCCTTCCAACAATGGTATTCTGTGATCATGAGGCCTGGATGGATAATCCAGATGGACTTTGAAAAATAGATTGATACCTTGCTGAAAGAACTTGCAAAATCATTATCTTGGTGAGAATCCAACTGAGAATGAGTACATAGAGTTGTGTTGTCTGCACTAACTTGCAAAACAAATAAAGTAGCTCCTAAACATTGTTCATGATTGAGCAACTTATCCATTTGTAAGGAAGAAATGGATTGAGGTGCTTGGGACTGAGGACTTAAGATGGAAAAAAGTCGTGTTGCCAACTACAAACTGCATAATCATCTTGTTAAAGTCTCATAGTACTGGTCCCAATGTTCTTAACCATTGTTTGCCCAAAACAATATCACATCCACCTAAGGGAAGAGCATAGAAATCAAGCACAGTGGCATAATCTTGTATTCGAATAGAAACTTGAGCTAAACATCCAGTACTAATAAGGGATCCCCCATTTGCAATCTTCACAGTGAATGGGTGTGTGGTATCTAGATGACCCTTTAGTTGTTTGACTAATGAAATATCAATGAAATTATGCGAGCTACCTGAATCTACCAGAAAAATAACATGACGTAACCTCAGGCTCTTCGTTGTTATCAGGATGATGCTCAATAAGGTATCCATCTTCGTACACATCCATGAGTAACACTTGACATTTTGGACCCGTACACACATGCTCTCTGGAAAAAAATTCATCACAATTAAAACACAGCATGTTCTTCCTTTGAAATTCAATTTATACTGTTGTTAAGCACCTGAAATTCTTAATTATTGAAGAATTCTCAGTCTTTGGTGTGTTGGTGATATCAGATAACTATGTTGGCCTGAACTGAGATGCAGAGGAAGTGTTTCTTGAAAAAGATCGAATCTTCAATTCTGCCAATTTGGCATCCACTTGTTGGGAGTGAGCAATGGCTTTATGAGCATCAAATGGTCGCAGGATCTTGACATCATGGAGAATTTTTGGTTTCAAACCCTAGATAAAGCAGCTTTTCAAGAGTCCAGGGGTTATTTCCATTGTGCGATTTGCCAACCTCCTGAATTCCATGATATAGTCCTTGAGCAATCCAGATTGGCGAAGTTTCACCAAATTTTCAATGCAGTCCATAAGGTCAGATGAACCAAATTCCTTGCAAAAGATCTTTGTAAAATCTTCCCATTTGGGGTAGTTCTTGACACAGTTCACCCATTGAAACCATTAAAGGGCTTCACTTTCCATATGAAAGGAAGCCATTCGAACTGTCTTGCCTGCTGGGATATCAAAGTAATCAAAGTAATGCTCTGCCTTGTAAGTCCATCTAAGAGGATCGTCCCCTTCTTGGAAGCGAGGAAAATCCAATTTTACCAAAGGTGGTCTTGGTTGAAATTCAGAATCATGACGGTTGAGATTCTGGGTTCTTGAATCGTCACGCAGATTGGGGTCAGAGCGAGTTGCATCTGATGAATCTCCTGGACAACCCATTTCACATTTGTCCAGAAAATCGCGATGAAGCTTCTCAATTCGAGCATCCAAGGAATCTTGACGCCCTTCCATGGCGTCAAACCTTTGGAGTAGTGTGTTGAGAGTGTTGTTTATCGCAGCAAGATGATTCTGCAATTCCATAGCTTTCTTTGTTGATGTACAAGTCATACGGCAACAGAGAAAGGATGGAGAAATCAGTACTAGCTCGATACCAATGGTAGATCCTTCGATCGACCTTAACTCAGAGAAGCCATGAGAGAACTCGAATAAAGAGAATGACAAAAAGAACTTGGATAAGATTTCATAAACAGTTTTCTGTTTCTTACAACGCCAACTATATAGCAACTTTCCCAACTACTTTTACCTAATTACAGCTATACTAACAACTTTATTACAAGTATTACAACTTCATCACTCAGATGATGACATCTGGCACAATCACAATTACTTTATAACCACTCATAGCTACTAGAAATCCCATCATAATCCTAACATAATTCAAGAAAAAAATATGGTTACCTATCATTCGATCTAATGTAGCAGTGGAAAAGAAAATAAAATTAAGTTAAAGGACCTCATCATCTGTTAGATTAGATCAAACGTTAAGTAACTATTGTTTCTTGAGACCATATAGTCCACGAGAAAAAATAACGTATGTTCTACCTTTACAATAATGGAACACACAAACGCAATAAGTTGAGAGTAGCTTAAGCTATATACTCAAATAAGTGGAGGGTCCAGATAGATTAGGAAAAAGAAAAATTACTACATGTTTACGTTATAGGCACGCTATGATGAACGATGAGAAAGGTTTGTTCTGAATACAAGTCCACACATCAATCATAATAGATGGTGTAGAGTGTGGACCAAATAAATCATGAGGGGAACTTTCTAGGAAAAGAGTACACTTTCCGGGAAAACCTCTTTGTCTTGTGGTCTCATCATCACTTTCATCACCCAGTTTTTCTGTCACGATCATAATTTTATGCGAACCCTTCAACCCTCTTTAAATTCCAAGCTTGAAATAATTAATATTTTGATTGCTAAAGAGTGTGAAAGCTGTGCCAAGCTATATGGGTGGCGGTTTTGCACTAGTTAGTTTTTGCCCCGTTTTGCCTTTTCGGGAGATTTTGGGGTTGTTAAATGCTATTTTAAAGGGATTACTTGTTGTCTACCGTGTGGGGGATGGTAAGGGGACAAAAGTTTTAGATTAAGAAAATCATAATCAAATTATTTGAAGGCAAAAACCAGTAGGGTCATATGCTTTATAAAAAGCATCCCATGTCTACGTGTGCGCATACGTAAGTAAATAAAGAAATGGACCAGAAAACACATGTCTTCCATTGGATGAGTCGCCGGTCCGTCGACTTGTATATAAGGAATTGTTTGGGGAATTATTATTAACATTTTAAAATTTTTATTTTACACTTCTTACAAGTGTATTTTTTTTTTTTTTCTAATTATAAAAAGTTTGAAATGTTAAATGAGATTTTTGAAGTACTAATAACAATTCTCAATATTTGATATTATTTTCTCCTTCAAAAAGTGATTAGTTGTGATTCGCGATGATAGTCTATCCTTCTAAGTGTTGGGAAGGTTCACAAATATATTTTAATCTCCTATAACCACCATCATGCAATTCACCAATGTTGGAAATCGAACTCATAACGTGCCGTACAGAATACAAACTTGGAATTCGTTCCCAACTACTAATTAAACCACTCTATTGTGGTTAATTGGTCGATATTATTTCGAAAATTACCAAATCACACAAAATTCTGCATCACTTTACGCAGGAATTATATTACACTAATGTTTGAAAGTGTGTTTATTAGGTTGGTTTAGTGACCGGCTACCAACCAGCTCTAGAACTTTACTAATGATGGGTTTTGAACCAGTTAAGTAAAAAAAGTAGTGACCCGTTGTATATTGTTTTCCCTCTTAGACGTTTGCTTGCGAACTTTTATCTGAAAATACATTTATCATGCGACTTTAATGAAAAGTTTAAACACATCACTTATTTAATACTATGATAAAATGATATTTTATTTATATTTATAAGTAAAAAATTTTATGTTCAATACGCGTCTCACAAAAGGCGAGTTCAATAATAATTTATGAGTGGTGTCTACACACTCATTTTTAACTCTCACATCCACCCCTCTCAACATTCAACCATCAGATCAAAAGAATTGAAGTGAATTAATGAACAAAAATTAATAAAAGTGTTTGAGAGAAAAAAAATCGTGTATAAATAATACTACCCTAATTTATAAAAAAAAAGAATTAAACTTTTAAACACGCTATTTTTTTTTTCTTTCTATTTTTTTAATGATGCTGATTTTTTCCTTGATTATGATGATAATCCATTGTTCTGTTTTACTTTTCTTGTCTGTCTTCTTAAAGAACTAAATATATATTACTTGACTATACTTTTACTTGTATCAGGAAAGGAAGATTGAAATTTAGTCTTGAGTTAAAAGTAAATTTTCACTAATTGAGTTTAAAGTACTCATTTTTTCTTATGACATAAATAATGTGTTTATGAATATGTTAGGTTAAAAATTCGATTTGCTCCAACTTTTAATCTAAAAAAAAAAGTTTGAAGACGCAACTTCACGTCTGTGCACTAAAGACTCACATGTCTACATATAATTCTATATCACAAAAGTCTTTTTCAACTCAAAACAAAGATAAAATTCTTTGTAAAAAAAAACGTTTTCTAATGATTCTACAACGTTAAAGAGTTGAACTAACCAATTTCAAAGACTAATGTGTCTATTAGGATGAAATGTTGAATCACGGGAGGCCTTAGTTTACAATTTATTTTACAGTGTAAAATTATAGGGATGATTTTTCTATTTTAAATATGATCTAAGTTGGGACTCGCATCAAATGAGAAACGTATGCAAGAAGACAATAAGAGAGGTGGACGAGGATGTGTGGAGGCAAATACGTGCATCTAAACACTCACTCTAGAATGTTGTATTTCCCAAATTGGGTTTAGGGATCGAAATGGAGAGGGAAAATCTGATCATACCCTGTCCCATTGCCATCTCTTCGTGAACTATGTCAACTTGTATTTTGTGTAATATTATTTCAACATTGTAGCTTTTAGAATGTAAAGAGGGAGAGAACCGAGAAAAACACGAAACTACACATTTTATATTTAGGGTTTTGTTTGATAGTTAATGCATGAATATGACATAACACAAATACAACTAAAGACGATGTTCCCACGGCTTTAATTATTTAGAATTAATACTTCCAATTACATAATTTAGCCACTCGAAAGCAACTAAGCTGAATTCAAACTTGAGCGTGGCTGCGTCATGGGTATAAAGCAACACGAAATACGTATGCTATGGTGCCCATCATACATGAGTCAGCAGTAAGAAAAAAGAAAAAGAAAATAAACATGGCTATCAATCATGAGTCATGGGCTCGGAAGCTTGTGACTAGTTCGTACACGCGTGAAGAAATACAACATGTCTCATTAACAATTAGCCAAATTTCAAACAGAAAATTTAAACTTCCTTTTGACTAGTGGGTATAGTGGATACTATCAAATAATTTTTCCATTTCAGAAGTTATTTTGTGGTACCGAACTATAATGTATTTGTGTTTGCGTTTTACAACGTGAATTGATTATCAATATTATACTCTAAAATATAAACTCGTTGACTATTCATATATTATTACTTGTGAATTTGTTATAAGGTAGCATAACAATATATTCCAATATTATATATTAATTTTTTATTTTGACTTCTAAAAATTCTGTACTAGGGCATTGACATTTCCTAAGCAGAGACTTTGGTTTTTGCTCCTCAGTCTGAAGACAGAAATATGTAGGGTTTGTTTGACTAGGACTGCTCGTCATCTGAGTTTGGCAAATGTTTCGTCTTTGGATAACCAGAATGGGCACTTGTTATAGATGGGGAAGCCGACCTAGTCGTCATTTGATCTTAAATAATTTTTTTTTTTGGACAAACTAAGTTACTTTTTCATTAAACAAAATGACTAATACAAGGAAAAGAGAGCCCAAAAGGCATCTCACAACCTAAATACAAGCCCATCAATAAAATGTAAATACAACACAAAGCCCAAAAGGCATAACTAAAAAACAACAAAAACCCTAAAATTAAAGAGGAAACCAGTAGCCACCACCAAATCTGACGCGCCACCATTGGAAGGCCACCACCACCAAAAAACGAACCAAACAAAGCAACAGGATCAACGGAAAATGGGGGTGAGTGAGCCACCAACGCAGTGAACGCTCCCATAGTCCTACCAAATAATGCAAAAAGCACTTTAACAGCCACCCAAAACCCAAGCGCGTCACCGAGGAGAAGCACCCGGGGCCTGGTAGCAGTGGTTAGTAGTTGTGGACACTCGACGGAAGGAAGCATCGGAGCAAGAGAGGTGTCTAAAGGTTCCGATCTGAGACAAGCTCATGGAATTAAGACAAAACTCAAGAAAATTGAGACAAAGCTCAAAGAAAGCCAAAAGGAAAACAGAAATAAAGCACCACAGGAGAAAACTAAAGGAGGGAAAGCTTGACAGGGGAACGAGGAGGACTTGAGGGTGTGGGTAACGGGTTGGGTTCCAGCAAGAGGGAAAATGGTGGAAGGGGAAGGAGGAGGACTTGAGGGCAAAGGTAACAGTCTAGAGAGTAGGAAAAAAAAAAGGTAGCAACAAGAGAAAGTCGGCTGACTCCAACTAGAGGAAGGAGTTAGCGGCGAAGGCTGGGATTTTGGGGGGTTTCTTGCGAGAGAGAAAAGCTGGAGCGGCTAGGGTTGGCAATATTTGATCTTAAATAATTGAATCTAAATATCACATAGTTTCGGGATGCAATTAAAAATCGTGCCTGTGTTTGGCGCCATGCGCTTTATCCCTGTGGAGTGCATAAAGTTGTATTTATACGCCTTCTTTTACTTAGGTTTTTTACTTAAAATCTCTATGCATCACAAGGCATTTTGTTGTTTGTATTTTATTTCAGGATGAAAGTAAAGGCTTGAAGAAATCATCTTATTTTGAATATTGTAACAAGTGGCCCAAGATCCGCAAAAAAAGACCCTTGAAGAATAGCCAACTTGCCAGCTTTGCCCCGAAGTGCTTAGAACGAAATAGAAAATGGGCCATATATGGTTGGAAAACCCTGGAAGTCTTCTTTCTGATGGTCTTTACAGCTTGTGATTTGGAGGTTTTGGACAGGAAATTATAACAGAATAAAGAGGAGCTATTCAGTTACAAATTCTGATAACAACTAGTTTTCAGTTACTCTAATACTAAAAGCTGGTTATTATGAGTTATAAATGAGAGTCAATTCAAGGATGTAAATGTGTCAGATGTTAGATAAGCCCTAAGCCTTTTAATAGGAGACATACTCAACAGAAGGAGGAAAATCTGGAGAGAGAGCAGGAGTCTTCGGCCTTGAGCAGTTTCTAGGTTCTAGCTTTCCTGACTTTTTATGTATTTTGTTTTTATGGATACTTAGGGCTGCTTTGAAACCCTAGACATGATTGAATTAATGTTATGATGCAATTTTAGTTTATCAATTTCATTTGCAAGCTTGAATCAGTTTTTTGTCTCAATTATTTCAAGCACATATTTTCAAGCTTAGCTACCTTGTTTATGTTTGCTTTTTGTTGAGAATGATAAGGATGACTGTCATATCTTCTTTCATTCATTAGCAACATGTGGTTAGGTTCAGAACTAATCATGTAAATTGATTTCATGAAGTTCTAGGATAAATGACATGTTATAGGGTTCATGTGATGTTCATAATCCTCTTTGTTCTTAATGAGTTTCTAGGTGCTAAATCTGAGTATATGCCATGCTACGTTGCACCTACAAATATAACTTTTATGTATATGCCATGCATCTAACATGCAAAGTAAGAGAGGATTCATACAATCTAGTTATATGCCATGCTAGATATGTGAACATCTTAGTTGTGCATTTAAAATGGATAAGTTAAAAGATCATATCACTGATTCAGGAATGTTTAGAGGAAGGCCTTTGTTTATTTGAAGTCAGATTTATGTCCTAAAAACGTTTCTAACCTATTCCATGTCTTAGTTTTGTTTTTAGATAGTTCTAATTTTTCCCTTTTCTTTATGTCTTTATTTCTTTTCCAAAATTACTCAAACCCCCCATTTTAAGTCATAGGAGTCTTTAACTAATGCTAATTTGTAAGAGTCAAAGGTTTTACTAAGTTGTTTATCGGTCCTTGTGGTTCAACGCCCTTACTTGTGCTGCTATACTATCCTTATATTTGTACTCGAAAGGAACTTCAACAATCCCATGCACGTTGCTCAAACACTTGCTCACTTTAGGCTCGTGACTTGAATTCCTTTTAATTAAATAAAGGTCAAAACCTATTTAATTAAGATTATGTCTAATAGGACCAAATAATTAATCCATTTAACTAACAATTAATTATCTTATCATCATCCACAAAATGTTACTAAAACTTATCATAGGTGTTTGACCTTTTAGGTTCTAACTAAAGCAGACAGAGAAATTAATTAAATTTATTTAAGTTCATAAACCATGAGTGACACCATATTCCGATCAAGATTTATGTTAGTCACATGTAGTCATCTATGATCACTATGATCTATCTCATGTTGAAGCCCCCTTCTTACAAACGTATTTTGATCAACAATTACTCTCCGTAGATATTTCCGAGATGGATCTTCACGTGGCTTTGAGGGATGTCTCCTTCTATGAAAATTTACTAGAAGTTCATAGATTCCATATTGCAAATTCATGTATTTTCATGCTCATACATATGAAACCGATTGTCACACTGTTGGGCTTGCGAAACAATGAAGGCTTTGAGGTGATGAAACCAAAGTTCATATCTATAAAAACAAGGTACCTATGATGCCTCAGGTCTGAGAACTATTTGCATACTACAACAAGAAGCTTTGTAGCGTTTGACATGTGGTAAGAATCTATACATTCAAGCTTCTTGAGTGGTCAGTGTTCAGTAAACTTGTTCAACAAACAAGCACCTGTATATCCAGCACATGTCCAACACGTGTAGCACTAGACCATGCTAGCCTTAATGGGATATACACCAGCCTTTCTAGATAGTCAATGCCCAGTTGACATTCCAAACAGCTAGGAACTTTGTTTAAGGACTAAGTGACTATGGAATACAAGTCTCCATGCCCTAACCTCATTTAAGAGTTAGGACATTACTTCCATACCTTAAGTCCTATGGACTCTTTCTTTAGTCTATTATCTTTTTAATATAAAACCAACTCATGAATGGATTTTCGCCAAATGCGAATTTGAACTACATTATTGCTAACCTATTGTGAGGCTAAACCCAACCCCTCCTCTTTAGTGTAGATAATATCGTTTATTTAAAAAAAAAAAAAAAAAAAAAAAAAAAACCTATGAATGAACAAAACATGCTCTTTTATTAATTAATTAATTAATATGAAATTATACATAATATCCAATATTACAAAAATTGACTTTTAAGACACAACCCCAATAGTTTTCAACTCATGAAAACCATCTTGCTCGTTCTTTTTCTTTTCTCTCACACTCAAGGATAGAGAGAGACTTATATTTCTCTCACTCGTTTGTTTTTTTTTTTTTTTTTTTTTTTTGATACCAAGGTAAAATTGATTACCAAGAAAAGTTACAAAGCAAAGGCCCAAAATAAATACACAAGGGAAAAGTAGACTTTGAAAACAACTGTTGGGGCCCAAAAATGTTACACACCAACCCAACCAAGTCTCAAGGCCCAATTGTCATGCAAAGCTTACATTCATGCCCAAACACATGCCAAGGTGCAGGATTGATGAAGAATATATTTACAAACATGTCATGCCAGTCCACGGTAATTAAGTCAGATATTCATATAAATCATGCCATGCTCATGCCTAGGCATCACACGAAGCTTCCTCATGCTAGTCATTATTCATGCTAAGCCCAAGTCACACACTCGAGGCTTGTCAAGTGGATTGTGATGTGGATGGTTACAAAAGGTTATTGGGCGCCTACGTGGAATCGGGGTTATGAAAGACTTTGGGCTGCTTGGGGGCCCAAAGATCCAAGGCCATACCCTTTCCATTTCACGCTAGCAACATTGAGAGATAACTAACCTAGTTTACCCCTTTCTCTAGCAAACCAACCCCTTAGTTAGGACTAAACTAGATTTCTGCATTTAATGTATGCTAAACCTAGCAAGTCAGGCATTTAATGCTGACTTTTCATTCCCAACTTGCACAGACAACCAACACAAAAGCCATAAAGAGCGCTACCAGAAGTAGCACCTGCGGAAGGTTGGCCTAGGAAAGTCGTGCCTCGAGAAGAAGCAAATTGCAAGTCTCAACAGTGCAATTATCTTACACCAAAAGGGGAATGATAGGAAGGCTAGGGAGAAAAGAAGGGGAAGACCAAGCCATAAGGGGAAATTCATTTAAAGCCTAGAGAAGAACCCTTCACTTACATAATGAGAGAGAAACCATTTGAGCAAGGGGAAAATATTGGAGGTAACACAAAGATAGATAGAAGAAACGCAGGAAAAGAGAACCATCCAGGAAATAAGCTCAGAGAGTTTCATTTAGCCCAGAAACATACTTCAAGCCTTAAGCATCATCATCCATTCAACCTTAGTAACTTCCACAACCTTCTATGAAACGTCTCAGCCATTAGAAGCCTTGCTATCACCCTAGGAAAGCCTAAACCATCCAGTCAACAATGTCATGCAGCCATGCAAATCCCTTCTCTCTCATGTTAAACCGATAATCTTTTGGCTTCCACACCAAGCTTCACTTGAGCAAGTCCTTATCATGATCAATCATGTTATCTTCGAGCCCTTGATGTTATCGAGATATTTCCTAAGACAAGCTAACTCTTTTGAAATATTCTAGGACTTGGTACAAATCCGCACCAATGGAGACAAGAGGACGTTTTCAAAGCCCAAGTCCACCTCGACCTAAAAGTCCCTAAACAACAACAAAACAAGCAACACACCAAAAGCCAAAGCAAAAGATTAGGCCCACAAACAAATAGAAAACCGATGAAAATCCTAGGTTTCTGCTATAACTGGCGCCGTAACACCTCAAGATTAGCTTGAATAGCAACCCAACGAACGCCAAAAAACGAACCAAACAGCGCCTCAGAAAATGGAAGGAAGGAATACTCCATTATTCAATAAAGAAATCCTCTCCAATCGTAGCCACTAGGTAGATGGAAACAATGAAGCTAGTGGGATTCTCACAAGTAACACTGCCAACAAAAGCAGACCATGAGAAGATGGTGATACGAATACCTAAGTCGGTGTGAACACCGAAACTCTACGCATCTTCTCGATAAGCCGCAACAAAAGGGGTTAAAGGTGATTTAGATTGAATTTGGACCGAAATTGAGGAAACACGGAGCCAAGTCAGAGAGATCGATTTAGGTGAAGAGAGAGAGATCGGAATTGTAGAGGGATGAGGGACATGAAGATGAAGGGATAGTAAGGAATATAGAAAAGAAAAGTATGGAGACATAGTTCACCAGGATCTACCTCTTGTGGGATGCAAAGACCACGTTGGTCAGGAAAGAAAGCAGGGGAGAAAACATTAACAGAAAGGAAGGAAGGGAAATTAGGAATAAAAAGAAGAAGACTGCCACCGACTTTGATCATAGCTAGGGCCGACGGCTAAAACATTAAACCAAAAACTAATAACCTTCACACAAACGGTGAAAAAAGCTCTCAATGAGACCGAAATACTCTCACCAACACGGGAGGGAAGTGTATTGATTATAAAGACAAGATTGTCTAATAGAATAATACCCCTCACTCTGCCACTTGCCAAAACTCAATGTTTGGGCCTTTGTCAATTAATAAACCCAAAGTGATTAAGGCGACATGGCCTACATGGGCTCGGTCCAAACCCAGTATATATTTTCGAAACAGTTTTCGAGTCCCATCTTTGAGTTTGTCACATTTGAATAATCAATTATCATAATTAATTTATTAAAATACTGCTAACCAATGCTTTGATTAATCTATCACTTCGACATATTTCTCTTAACCTTTGGGTTGAGAGTGTCATATGTTAGGTTTTAATTGGTGAGGTAATGAGACTAATCTAAACACATTTTAGTTTTACATTGAATGATAATTAGAGAATGGTGTCTCACCAACTTTGAGTTGCGCCTACGTAGCCCCCAAGTCAATATAGCACAAATATAAAGAACCTAATTTGTTAGAATTGCAACGAAATACAATCCTTTTCTATAACAATACTTTTATACCATTAATAGGGTAGGGCTAATAACTTCAAACCTCTAATGTGAAAACTTTACATTATTCTCTGAATTTAAGTCTCTTAGTAACAAAAACACTTAACACTCTAATTGAAGAATTTTAGGATCATTAACAAAGCATTTAAATGTTTCATATCGGATGTTTAGAGACTTATTGTTGAACATTCACATGTCACTACATAAACCTGAGTGATACACTCGATAACCTTGCCCTTGTGATGTAGTGTAGAATTACAGAAGTCAAATGCCAATACACATGACAACAATGACTGGTCTCAAGTCTAAGTATTAATTTATAAGGAAAACTAATGAAAATGACTTGAAAACTTTGAATTTTAACGATAAGGACAAAATAAATGGTAAAGTGAATAGTACTAGGATTGATTTTTTAGTGTAAAAATATGATTTTTGGTTAAAGTAAATTGTACAGTGGATTTTTTGTTAAAACTCCCTAATTTATATTATAGCAACTAATGAGTCACTCGATTGACATGTCGATATAACTCCATGCAAAAACTCATTGACTGCGTTCAGTGTTAATAATTTCATGACCATCTATATATTTATCTTAGTGTCATAACACTTATGGCAAGGGACACCATTCGCTGTCTAAAACAATATTAGTGTATACCGATTTCCCCAGATTATATATATATATCCACTCACATAATCACATTATCCGGAATCGCCCGTCACAAACTCCAACTACACGAAGAAATGAACCTCGTCAAAAGCCTGGTTATCAAAATGCAGAGAGTGAACCTCGTCTGTTACATGGCAACCCGTTTTGAAGAGAATGGTTCTCTTCTTACCACAAACCCTGTGGAGAAGGAGGAGGTGAGTGCCATTCTGGCCAGCAAGATTGCCTCTTCGGGTGAGATGAACGCTAAAAAAGCTTCGGTTTATGATCATGGACCTCCATGTCTTGCACACTGAGGTGCATTTGACCAGAGACGTAGCAGGTAGCCTAATGAGGAACTCGTGGACGATTTCCGGAGGAAAATCCCGAGGACAAGAGGGTATCATCCCTTCCAATTTCAGCTCTTGCATTTCTTGTATGATATCCATGTCTTGCACATCCAAATATTTATACACCAATTGAGAATAACAACATAAACAAAATACAAATATATCACCAAAAAATATACAAATAAATCCAACAATAGTCAGCAATAAAAAACCCTAGACAATCAGATTTTTCAGATGAAACCCTTTTTCCACTCAATAAATACAAAATCGAAAACCCATCACAGAAAATCAAACGCTAAATTCAAACCCTGCATTCTCATCGGAAAAATAAAAAAAGTACAAAAAAGGTCTCTATCACCTGAATTTCTAAGGCTATCTCTATCTATGTGTGCTGTTATGCATGGACTCACTATTCCATATTAATTTCTTAATCTACATTTAGTTCTTGGTTAGCCTGAAAATTTCAACAATACATCAATTTGGTTGATGGGAACGCTTGGCCTATCGCTCTCCGAACGAAATGGTACTTCTTCTCCATTTAGCTTACAAAAATGTATTTTTAAAAAAATGAAAGAATATGCTCACCAAGTGCTTGCTAAAATTCCCCAATGATAATGTTAAGAAATCCGAATTTAAGATAAATTATTCATCCGTTGAAGCCAATGTCCAGTATAATATGGATGCTGTACTGTATTTGTATATGGGTTTATTTGTCTATATATAAATGGATGTATCCCAAATGTTATTGAGCGCCGGAATGTGCTGAGCAGAGGAGATGCAGAGAGCTGGCCCAAGCATCTACCTTTTACCTTGCAGTGTACTCGGAGGTGAGTATGCTCCCTTTATTCTTGCAGGTCATTTAGAAATTCCTTGAACGAAGAATATTTTATTTGCAGGATTATCACATCTTTTGCTAGACTTTTTTTTTTAAGTAATTATGTTTTAAATGTTTGGAAATTCTAAAATATGTACTTTCTAAGGACCAAAAGTAAATTTAAAATGTTATTGGTGTTTGTGACTTAGGAAATGATTTTCGCACCTCATTATTCTAGCTGCGTTCACATTGTTTATTTCTATCTATTGATTTATTCAATTTGAAAGCAATAGATAACGAGGAGAGGTCAAGGTGTGCGGAAATCACTTTTTTAACCCCCAATTTAAAGGACAAACCTCTCCTTTTGGAGTAAAGGCTGGTTTCAGAGAGGCCAGGCACACACATTTCAGTTAATTTTATTTTTTCATTGCTTCAACTTTTATTTCCTTTTATAAAAGTTTAATTTAATTTCCCATTGAAACTAGGAAAACATCTGCATTACGCATAAGAATCTGCTTGAAGTTTTGCTTGCAGCAGTTAATAATTATTATTTCTTCACATGAACCTGTATCTTGATGTTCTAACACTAGCAGCTATGTGAAAGCCATTGTGGAATTTATTGGCAACGACTGGGTTTACATTAATTTTTAAATTTGGTTACATATGAACTTTTGCTGCTTCATTGATATTCAGTGGCAGAATGGGGTTTGTCACTATAATGTTGTTTGGTTACGATCCTTGACTTGATGATGATCCTATAAATGCAGATAGAGGAGGTTGGATGGGAGAACCTGACGAGGTTCGGTGGAGATCTAACATCTCTCAGCTTTTGGATATTGTAAGATATTCTTATTCACATTCATTATCCACAAACTTGTTTACTTGATTCATTTTGCTTATGCCAAAGTGGAAAAAGAATGTGTCGGCAGCACTTAAAAATTTCTAGTTCGGATATGTTGAGAACTTATATACAAGGGTCAGGGCTATTTGGTTTCTAGTATTCCAGATAAATTATAGTGATTTGAATATAAGAAGGAAGTGGAGATGCGTAGTTGTCCGAACGAATTAGTGCTAGCAAACATGTTTGTGTTATGTCTCAATAAATTGTTTACGCTATAAACACGTTACGGAATCCTTTATTTATCAAAAGTTTGAAGATTGTATGTATCCATAGACTAGAAAGCTGTAAAGAATAGTAAACGTGCTTTATCTAAAGAGAAGTGTTGGATACTATTTCCAGGCTACCGAGTTCAGAACTGTGTTAATCTTCATCCACAAGCCATTTCTTCTTGATTTTGTCTCAACCTTTTTCCTTTCGTGATATCAAGGAAATTATAAAAGGAATATGCTAGGGAGACCATGTTTTTTTAGACCGTTTTGAAGTATCAAAGCAATTATAAAACGTTACCTGGGTGTTTGTGAAGTTTCAAATCCCAAAGTTTATCAGAATAAAAGTTCAATTTGCCATGAATCATACTTAAAATTCTAATACTTTTCAGAGTATATACCTTTTAATTCTAACGCAGTAGTGTTATCCTAGTTCATATTTACTCCTCAGTTGTTGCTTTAGTATGACGTTGTTTAGGGAAAAATCGCCTTAGTTACTTTGTCGAAAGTTCAAGGGCAGCATGCATGTTATGGAAATTTGTTTGGATAAAACACATCCCAAATGTCCTCCTCCAATTTCAGCAGTACGTCTTCAAATTTTTGGATGGTTAACATTTTTCCATTTGAGGGACAAATAATATTTGAGTTCTTCTTCAGAATGTACCAGATTTGTTTAATTTAAAATGGTCATCAAACTCCAGATTGAAAGACGTGGTGCAGCAGTTTAAAAAGGTGTTTGCTGTTTTCTTCAAATTGCATACGAAATGTTGCATCAGATATTGTCTATCTCAGTAGTCGAGTTATTTTATTGGGTTCGGACGCTTTCTGAAAGCTATCAACAATTGATCCTTGAACTCAGCATCTGGAGACGCTTCAGGCATTTTGGTCTACTTTGGATGATATCGACAGGCCCCTTTGGGTTGTTGATCCTAAACAAGCATCCCCTGATGTATCTTCTCGCCAAATCATTATAGGTGAGTTCATACGTACTGATAATTTTTCTCCCTTTTGTTTCTTGTGTTAAATCTGTTGAGGTTTTTGTTTCTCAGGAAATGATTTCTGCATCGTGTTGTCCATTAATTCCATTGATCCTAGAACTTTACCAGAGTGAGATTGCACCTCAATCAGTTACTAGAACTCCTACTTTCTATCATTTTCTTTTCATTCAATTGTGAGTATGAAGTTGTGTTAGATGTTGTTTTATTGGTTCAGGTCCATTTGTGAACTTGTTGAGAAACAGATGGCGAAGAAATAGCAAAAGATGGTAAATCATTGCATCCCTTCCTTGTCCTTGAATCTGTATTCTGGCTTTAATACTTGTTTTGAAGGTAGCCCAAATATGAATTTTGTGGTGGTGTTAACTTTTGAATCATCCTTTTTGACGAATCTACGTATCTGTTTGTACACTTAAATTTGTATAACATCCCCTCTGCTTTTCTTCACCAGTGAACTCTACATTAGCCTTAGACCAAAGGATGGGAATCAAAAATAACTTTGCTATAATGGGAATATTGTTATAACACTGCTGTCTTTCAAATTTACAAGGAGAACACTGAAGAAAATAAAAGACGAACTGATAATGTATTTATCTATCAATTATGAATTATCTACTCTAATTACATAGGATTCAAGACAAACCATTTCTTGAATGTCTTCTGGAGACTCAACTGCCAACGCCCCCTGATGTCGAGAAGAATGACCACCAAGTTGAATGTGGAATTTGTTATGCTCAGAGTCTTCCCATCGGTAATTCTATGTATACATTCTTTGGTATTTACCGAGTTTTTTCAGTCATTGACTTGGCAGTTCTAATGTAGATGATGAGCTTAGAGGTAAGAGTAGAACTGGAACTGACTACATGCGATAATACCAGCTGCAACAAGGCTTTCCACAGCATATGTCTTGTGGACTGGTTGCGTTCTATCACCACAAGAAGGCAGTATGTTTAAGTTTCTTGCATCATGGTTAATCTGTTTCTGTATGCATGAGTGCTGCTTTACTTGCCATTTACAATATTTGATAATATAAATTTTCGGTTGACATTCTATATGGCATGTGCAAACATTTTCACTATCAGATGATCAAAGAAATTACATGCACTTCCAGATTGAAATCATCCCATTAAAACGTTCTGTTATGAGGACAATAGCAATTATTTTAATCATCGCAACGTTTTGGAATTCAGAATTATTTGGGTTGTATCTGTCAGTCGTTAACTCTTTAGTGGCAAACGCGGCTTCCTTTTATGGTTCCTTGATTTATGATATCTGTGTATACTTGCATAACAGGTTATTTCATGTCTTATTTGGAAGCTGTCCATACTGTTCAGAACTAGTTGTGGTGAAAATCATCAGCGTTAAGAAGTAATCTACGTTTTCTAGTCCTCCTAATCAAAGATCTGTTGATGCTCTCAGTTTCCCGGAGTGTTCTTCAAATCCGATGTTCTCACCGGAAGAGCACAAATTTTGGATTAATGTTCATAGTAAATTTTGTAGCAGTGTGGAAATGTGAGTACTAACACACAGAAAGCTGTACTGTAAGCAACATCCGAATGCGTTTGAGTCATATCATTTCAGAAGAGAATGTTTGAATGATGTACGTATTCTTCTCAAAGAGGCATTTATATGTATACAACCCTAATGTAAATAGAAAGAAAAAACTATTTACACAGGATTACGTGGGATTACATGGGATTGATATCAATCAAGGACCCTACCTAAAATACAAAGTCAACACTCCCCTGCAAGTTGGTGCATATATGTCACACATACCCAACTTGTGTAAGAAACCTGAAAACTTATGACTTGAAACAGCCTTTGTGAGAATATGTGCTAACTGATCTTTCGTTCTTATTGTCGGTAACTCAATTATTTTTGCTTCCAATTTTTCTTTGATAAAGAATCGATCAACTTCAACATGCTTTGTTCTATCATGTTGTACCGGATTATGTGCAATATCATGGGCAGCTTTATTATCACAAAATAATTTCATGGAATGATCATGCTTTATACCCAAATCACTTAATAGAAGCTTAAGCCACAAAATTTCACAAATCCCCAATGTTGTACCTCTATATTCAGCTTCTGCAATGGAACGGGCAACCACATTCTGCTTTTTACTCCCCCACATAACCAAGTCCCTATGAATATAAAGTAACCTGATGTTGAGCGCCTATCGTCAACCAAGCCTGCCCAATCTGCATCAATATAACCTTCAACTCTAAGATGGTTATTCCTTAAACAAAATTCCTTTGCCCAGACTTCCCTTCAAATATCAGAAAATCCTCATTACTACTTTCATATGTTGCTCTCCAGGGTCATGCATATATTGACTTATGATGAGTCAATTTCATATTATATATTTTAAGGAAAACTAATGAAAATGACTTAAAAATTTTGAGTTTTAATGATAAAGACAAAATAAAGGGCATACCAGGTTTGACTTTTTAGTGTAAAAATGTGGTTTTTTATTAAAGCGAACAGTACCATGGGCTTTTCGTTAAAACTCCCTATATTTTACCCTATTCTTAGTATACTTTGGTTAATATTTTAGAAGAATTTTGATACTTTGAATTGTATTTCTAATATAGGACTTTCAACTTCATCTGAAGCAAAACATTGTCAAATGGATGAATTTTGGAGTAATTCCAATTGGAGGACGTTCGTGAGTCACTTGGCTTGATTGTATCAAAATATCAGATTTTTCTACCAAACAGTTATTTTCTGGCAATAAAATACCGGAGCAATGTGCAGTGCTGGAATAGTGCGTTTTGGGCTCGACTTGCGTTTTTGGAGCCCAAGATGACCTCGGATGGGTTCGTGGCCTTCTGGACATATGTTCAGAACGTCCTAATCCTTAAAACAAGCTATTATGGGCAGGATTTGGAGAAGATTTGAGACTAAAACGTGGCTGGACAAGTACTTGGCAGATTCTCCTAGTTTAATTAGGGTTTTATTTTCTAAGATATTTTATAATTATTTAGTTTCCTATTTGGAATAAGAGCGCTATGTCTCAGGGTTTGTCCAATGGCTTAGCAAAATATATTGCTTGGCTGTTCTTAATCTCAGAGACGCTTTATTTTTATGCTACTTTGGAGACAGAGAACTTGGCTAGGGTTCTTGAAGAATTTCTACTTTAAGGTGTTTTCATTCCTTTTATTCTTAATAATATTTTCTATGATTTCAATTATGAATATGCGTAACTAATTCATTTTACTAGGGTGAAGCCTTAAGCCTTAGCATGAATATGTGATTTTTATTTAATTGCTTATAATTGATTGCATGTATACTTTGAATTATTGATCACTGTGATTGAAACTATCTAATTGTCTTAATGCCTAATCACCATTAGGATCTTTAGAAAAGTAATTTGATGCAATTTTGGTCGGAAGGTTCCCTAAAATTGACGCTGGCTTCTTGTGATTAATAATTGTAACTTCACTTAAGATGAACACCACGTCTTAAGGGTTGCATGGTTTTTCAAAGGGTTTTCATAAAACATAATGAGTATTTCATGTTCAGATTCGATCCGAACGTCCAGACGGGTTGCATGTTAGATATACGTTCAATGTTGGAGGTTCCAAGTAGAATATAAATTAGGAAAACCTAACCTTCAAAGTGGCATGTGTAGATCATAAGTAATTGGTAAAAATACATAGGATTGCTAGGTGATGGTGGAACCCTAGTGCTTTTATAAATTGGTATTTAAAATTCCTTTCTTTTGTCATATTAGTTTTTAATTGAAATTCGTTTTTTTAATATTACCCAATTTCAGAATCTCTTTTCTCAATTATTAATTTTAAATATTTAATTAGGAATTGTTTCTACATAAATTATCCAAATAGTCTTTGAGGAGAACGACCTTGCATGAGCATCTATACTACAATAGTCTTGTATTCTTGCAAGTATTTCATGTGTTTTTATCCCTACTTTTGTAGATGGTAAAAATCATATCAACTTACTACACTCAAGGCATAAGCAAGGTCTGGTCTTGTGTGTGTGCCAAATACATTAAACGACCTACTAAACCTTTGGTATCTCCCTTTGTCAACTGGTACTTGATTAGGATCAACACTGAGCTTTAATCCTTCCTCTAATGGTGTAGCTACTGGCTAACATGCTGACATGCCAGTTTCGTGCAGTAAATCAATAATATACTTCCTTTGAGACAAGAAAATTCTAGAATTGCTTCTTGATACTACTATCCTTAGAAAATATTTCAGGGATCCAAGGTCTTTCATCTTAAATTCTATAGACAGGTAACTTTGCAAGGCCGCACGCTCTTCCGGATCATTCCCTGTCACCACCATATCATCTACGTTCACACTTAGTGTAGTAAGCTTCCCATTTTGTCTTTTTAAGAACAGAGTATGATCAGAATTACTTTGTCTGTAACTAAATGCTTTCATAGATTTTATGAATCTTCCAACCCATGCTCGAGGGGACTGCTTCAAACCATACAAGGATTTCTTCAATCTGCACAGCTTTCTCTTGTATTTATCTGGAGCATTACATCTTTGCTGAAGATCCATATAAATCTCTTCTGTCAAATCTCCATGCAAGAATACGTTCTTCACATCGAACTGTTGTAAGGGCTAATTAAGGTTTGCCGCCAATGACAACAAAGCACAGACTGTGTTGTCTTGGCTACTGGGGCAAATGTATATGTACAGTCGATTCCATAGTTTTGAGTGTACCCTTTCGCTACTAGTTTTTCCTTGAAGCGGTCTACCGTCCCATTAACTTTGTACTATACAGTGTACACGGCAAGTCTGTGATCTCCCAAGTAGCATTCTTCTTCAAAGACTTCAATTCTTCATTCATTGCAACTTGCCAACGTGGATCAGGTAAAGCCTCCTGCACACTGTTAAGAATAGATATAGTAGATAATTGATGCACGAATGACTTATTTGATTTTGACAAGTGACTGGTAGACACATAATTGCTTAATGGGTATAATACATTAGACTCGAGGTTGGGTTTATTAACTGGATATCTATTTTTTCATTTAGGGTCAGCTTCGTAAGTAACTTTAGGAATACCTCCGTTGACACGATCAAGGATATGACATGGTGGTGCATCCGGGATCAAAGATGATTGATTATGGTTATTGGGGCTCAATTGTGACGAGACTGACTGTGAGACAGCTGGCGACACTGAGTTGTCTAGCGGTGCTGATAGTGAGTTGTCTGGTGTCCGCTTGTCTCTTTCAAGGTTTTCAACATTGTTTTCTTGCGAATGATCACCACTTGTCTCCAAGATATTACCACTTAACTCCAAGTCATTCACAACATTATTTTCTTGTGAATGATCATCACTTCTTTCTAAGATATCACCACTTAAATCCATATCATTCACAATATATGTATTTGGAATAATATAATTAAGAGTTTGAACTTCTATATGATTTTCCTCTTGAAGGGAAGACTCGGGATTAGCAAAGTACATATCATTCTCATGAAATGCAACATCCATAGTGACAAACCGTTGGAGGGTGATAACATCGATATCCTTTTTTATTTGAAGAATATCCTACAAACACGCACTGTAAGGCTCGCGGTTCGAGCTTACTCATCTATTGTTTGTGGAGAGGAATGAAGGCCACACATCCACACACGTGAGGTGGAAGATTAGGGACTGTAAGGGCATCAATATGCGAGGACAGATCTTGAAGTGGTGTTTGAAAGTTAACTGATCCATATGGAACACGATTAATGAGATATACTGCTGAGGTGAGAGCTTCTCCCCAATAAGATAGGGGAAGACACGCCTCAAGCAAGGAAGCATAAACAACCTCCAGAAGCTGACGGTTCTTGCATTCTGCAACTCCATTTTGTTGTGGAGTAGACGGACATGTAGTTTGATGAACAATACCATGATGATCAAGAAAGGCATGAAGTTCAAAATTCACATACTCACCGCCATTATCACTTCTAAGAACTTGTATTTGTGACTTATACTGTACTTGCACCATTTTGTGAAATCGCTGAAACAAAGAAGGAACTTCACTTTTGGACTTCATCAAACAAACCCAAGTCATACGTGTGCAATCATCAATAAAAAGTAACAAACCAATAAGCACCACCAAATGTAACAGTTTTAGAGGGTCCCCAAACATCAGACTGAATTATCATAAATGAAGCTGAACTTTTATTCAAACTCAATGGAAACGAAGTACGATGATTTTTAACCAGTTCACAAACATCACATTTAAAGTTAGAAACATTGTGCTTGACAAATAGGCTAGGAAACAACCTTCGTAAATACCCGAAAGAAGCATGTCCAAGGAGGCGATGCCATAACCAAACCTCCGAATCTTTATTCATCTCCTCATGAGACCCTTCCACGACAAGAGCTTGAGTCAAAATCCGGGTACTGTCTGATGCCAACTCCAAGTTGTAGAGCTTCCTCTTTTTAATACCATTACCAATCATCTTGCGATTCCGAATGTCCTTAAAGACACAAAAGGAAGGCCAAAAAATCACAAGACAATGAAGGGCAACAGTTATTTGAGCAACAAATAACAAATTATAATCAATGGTAGGGACAACAAGTACAATATCAAGATTAAGGGTATTAGAAATGGAGACAGTGCCTTCCTCAATAATGGGGGCAACATTACCATTGGCAACACTTACAAAAGTTTTGGTGGACGGTTTTAGGGTATGTATCTGTCTAGAATCACAAGTCATATGTTTAGTAGCACCAGAATCAATTATCTATATATTATTCATAATAGATGCAGAAACCTGTAAATCCTTACCATCGTTACCTGTATCGGTAAGCAAAGCAGACAATTTCTCGGCCATAAGTTTATAGTCGGCCTTAGCTCTGACTATCGAGGCCATAATGTGAGTCCATGATTGATGAAGCCTAAACTCCAAGCAAACCGAGCTATGCAAATAATTAGTATGAGCCTAACAAAGTAGCCCAACGACAAAACAAAAAAGCCTAGTGAAAAACAAAGCTGATTGTTTATTTTTTCCTTTTTCCTTTTTCTTCTTTTCTTTTTTTCTTTTTTCTTTTTATAAAACAAAACACAATTAAAAAAGAGACAGTGTAGGTCTGCAAACTTTGAAGCAGCAGTAGGGGCTGGTTTGGATTGTTAATTGCAGGGGTGAGCTGAGACGAGTTTGCAGGTTTGGCTCTCCGGTGTGATGTGGACGACTCAACGAATTTCTTCAGGCGGGTTCAACGGATTTCGGGCAGCAATAGGTCGAGAATTTATGGTTTTCAGTCGAATACAGATTGAAGAGGCAGAGATGCGGGTACGGTATTGATCAGGTGTGGCCGTTTGCAGTGGTGGGTTAGCAGTCGAGGTGATTCGAGATCCTGGTCTGCTATGAGATCATGCAATTTGGTATTCAGCCTGCGAGTCAGGCAGCCAGAGGGAATGGAGATCAGGGTTCGCGAGAAACAGAATGGAGCGAACAAAACGAGACGAACGGAATGGAGTGGGTTCAGTCCAACAACGACGGCGACACATGCTGGTTGGACGGTGCCCAACACAACTTGTGGCGCGACTAGCGGTCGGACAACGCGCTGCACAACTGGCGGCGCGGCTGGTAGTTCTAGCGCTGGGTTATGCGCACAGCAGAGCGATTTTTCTAATTTTTTTAAGAAAAACTAATAAAATGGGTTTGAGTTTTAACGATAAGGACAAAATAAAGGATAAAATGAATTGTAATAGATTTGATTTTTTAGTGTAAAAATATGATTTTTCGTTAAAGTGAACAGTACTGTAATTTTTTTTTGTTAAAACTCTTATTTGTTTTTCTAAACCTAGCTCTAGTGCCAAAAAAAGAATGCTTGAATGATATATGTATTCTTCTCATTGAGAGGCATTTATATGTATACAACCCTAACGTTAATGAAAAGAAAAAACTAATTATACAGGATTACGTTTGATTACATGGGATTGATATCAATCAAGGATCCTACCAAGTCAACAATTTCTAGTACCATCCTTATCCCACCAGAGCTCAACACTCAATCATTTGTACTACCCATCAAGTAGCTTCTTATCCATTATGCTCTGTCTAACCCTTATCCATTGGCATGTTCACTTAATAACTACGTGCCTGCTTGGTAACTTTTTGGATTTTAGTTTTTTAATATTTTATTTTTGTTAAAGATAAAGAAGAAATACGTGAAGTAAAATAGAAATGAATGCATGACTGAATGAGAGTGAAAGATAATGAATAAAACCAAACCTTAAATTCAAAAACTTAAAATTATTTTCAATTATAGGTTTTAATTTCTTCCGCCTCTCTTCCTCCACCCTTCATCCCTCACTTTCTCCTATATATTTTCTAGTTTTTAATTTTCTTCCTTCACCCAACAAAGTTGAGTTACTGTGCAAACTCAACGTCTATAAAAAGTTTAAAAACTAATTAAGCAGAAGATTTTATTGAACCGTCGTGGAATGCAATGCAACCACGTCCTGCTTTTAGGTACTTTGTTTGGCACTATACTTGTGGACCTAAAATGCATAGTACCTAAAACAAAGGAGATGTGCCATGCCCCAAGCAAAAACATCATTTTACACCATGAATTCTGGACTCTCTTGCTTGGTTCATCATAGCAATGGTCCCTCTTTTTAATAGCTTAAGTTCAACGGGTCCCTTTTTTAATGCCCTCTTATCGATCCGGTCAAGATCAGGCTTGCCTGTGTGACTAGGATAACACATCCAACTAACCATTTAGTCTAATAACATTCAGTTCTACTTTGTTGAATTCATTGAAGGGTTTCTTCTCTATGCATTCTAACCTAAAAATTCGATGCAATTTGAAGTTTTGACATAATCTCTTAATTTGTCAAATTTCTATGTTCATATTGGACTTTAAAATTTGTTTTAGTTTACCAAAGAGTGACCATCGAAATGGCTAGTTCAGTTCTACTTAGTTGAATTTGCTGAAGGGTTTATTCTCTGAACTTTCTAACATAAAAATTCGAGTTTCGCCTTATCACTTTAATTTGTCAATTTTCTGTTTTAATAATGGACTTTAAAATTTGTTTTAGTTTATTGACCAAAGAGAGACCATCCAAATGGCTAGTTGGGATTATCATTTGCGAGTGTAAAGTGATTGAGCTGCTTGTATATTCAGAAAGTAGACAACATTTCTCATAGTCTACAACCCTACATCTACATGGATCATAAATCTGACGTCCCAATGGTTACAATGATCGTAATCGTGACATGTTTCAGGGCCATACGTGCAACAACTGATTGTGACTCTGCTGATTAACCTGGGACCATCTCTGTGGTAGGTACTTATGGCTTATGCTAGCTAAGACCAAGCTGCATTACCCCACTTGAGACATTTCAGTCGAAGTCAGATCATACACTTACTGTCCTTCAATGTTAAAACGTTAAACACGTTCTTGGGCGGTAAGATACATGCACTCAGAAGTTAAGTGAAACTGGACGAGGGTAGTATAAGGATGGCTGAACACCCGTTGCAAAAGTTCTCAGTGTTACATATATTCGATTCAGTCGGACGACTTGAAAACAGTAGTGCTTAACGAAATCGACCGATCATTTTGTTTGCTTCCATTTTTTTCTTTGTTATATCGTGTCAGTATGTACCAATTGCTTCTTTCAACAGTACAAAACAAGGGAAGACTTTTTCTTCAAAATTTCGAAAACTGATAGAGTTTAAATTAAACACATATCCCTTTCACAATAACGCAGGAGCTTTATTGATACAATAATGCGAGCTGGATACACACACATACAGCCACTAATAGATATCGGCATTTGCTCACTTCTAAAACAGACTCGGTCTTCCATCCACATATATACACTTACATTTGCACAAGAATTTCCCATATTTCCCAATATATCCTTTACTGTGCATGGCTCTTATTACACGTTAATTAATGTACTAGGGCACGTTGGTGATAACAAGTATGATATATGGATGTACGTACAAACAAGCATTGTTTTTGGCCATTGGAGGCCACTTAGAAGCCGGCGGTGCACTCTGGTGGGGCTACTGGGTACCGGGATCTGTCGGTGCAGTAATCGTAGATCATGTGGTTGATACGAACCCACCTGTATCTTCGATACTCAAGGGCGTTGAGGGCTTGGTATGAAGCGCCTTCCCACCAGTTGTTGGTGCTTGAGGCACATGAGGCTGGTCCTGGCACAGGGCATCCCTCAATGTCAAAATCTTTGTAATATGAATAGAAAGGGGCTTTGCTCCAGTCGATCTTCTCAAGTCCTCCTCTGGTAGCCCAATCGTCGGCCTCCCACAATGTCGAAAACACCCCCATTGGTTGGAGCTTTGGGTATGGGATTCCTTTGGCTTCGTTGTTCTTGTACACCCTTATAGGCACATCATCCACATAGAAGCTGCACTACCAACAATATAGACATTCACACCAAATTCTGACCACACATTTAAATAAAGTAAAAATAATGTTTAATGTAGTGAAATATCTTCGAGGGAAAATGATAAACACACACCCGTTTTAGCTTTATACACATTCATGTTTGAGAGGCTGAAATGGGTGTGTGAAAAATCATCTTCCCTTCTCGAATAATATTATGTTGTCAGATGACTGTGAATCAAAACTGGTCAAATATATATGTGACCTATTCTTGTTTAACACAAGTAAAACTATCTAACATCATAACATGTTAGATATCTGGTGAGACAGACTATGAACTTGTTAGCTTACACAATATGGTGATGGTTCCAGAGGATAGTGTAAGTGTGGAAGTCTGCAGCAGGGTCAAACCAGAGGTTAACCCTTTGCTCCCTATCGCCCTTCCCATGAGCATAGATATTGGTTTGGACTGTATAAGGCTGTCCAGTCCGGTTCCCCAAGAATTCAAAATCTAGCTCGTCACGAACTGTATTGGTGTCGGAGTTCATCTGCCAAAGAATTTCAATGCAAATCAGATTAACATTTCATAGAAATCAAGAAACCCAGAAATCTATTCAGGGTTTTGAAGCCGTAAAGTTACATAAAAAGCGGTGACAGTTCCAGCAGAGTCTCCAGGGATGAGTTTGATCTTCATGCTCACACGCCCAAACAAGTACTTGTGCTTGGAGGCAAACCCACATCCTGAAAAAATAATGCATCAAATTTAGCAAGCACTCATTACTTCGTCATATTTTGTGAAGACAAACAATACTCGGATTGAATCGAACCTTTTTTTTTATTCTTTTTATATAAAAATAACTATATTATTAGTACTAAAAATACCAAAGTTGACCCCACGATCGAATAACTATATTTACCAGAATTTTGGTCAAGAACGAGTTGGATGGCCCTCCCTCCATCGATTTGCCTGATATGAGAATCGGACCATGTGACTTGAAAGTCCTGAAGAAAAGTGGCTGGTCGTCCAAAAGCAGAGAGAGAAAATAAAGAAAGAAAACAAAAGCAGAAAGAAGCAACGACAACCCTCCAACTCCAACTAAGGTAAAGGGCCATGATTTTGTCACACAAAAATATGATAGGTTATGGAATTAATAATTTGAATGTGATTTGGATGATGAGAAGATGTGGGCTATTTATACATATTTAGTTAGGGAAGGGAAAGAAGACTGGCTTCCCAATGGAAATTCCATCACAACTTTGCTTTCCATCCAGCTAATGGCAAGCTTTCAGTTAGGTCCTACCCAACAGTTTGTATTCTTCTTCCGCGCTTCTTCTTTCTTAGTTAATCCCCACGACGTAATTAAATACCATCACTTTCTTTATGAGATATTTTTTTAAATGTCATATGAACTTATACACAATTTTTAATTTTTAATTTTTCATATTAATTAAAATTTTAAACAATTTGTCATATCAACTACGTTAAGTTTTCCATAAAAAATAAGTGCACATGACTTATATTAAGGGTTATTGCAGACTTTTGACCTCCTTTCCACAAATTCTTTACTTCTCTTTAGTACAAACTCTTTAATTTTGGTTAGTTAAAAGCATGTTGTATTCGTTTAAAAAGTTTAGTTATTGTGAACTACTTAAAATGTACATTAAGCTCACTAATATAGAGTTGTGGCTAATTGCAAGCTTTTAAGGTCCACAACATTTTCTTGATCCCAAAAACAATATATTGGAGGACCTCAATGACTATCTTTAAGGAATTCTAGGTTTTTGTTTTTTATTTGTTTGTTTGTTGGTGGAAGGCAACTTTAGAAAGGGAGTGAGGTGTTAACATGCCGAAAACAAACCTAAACTTAAGTTATGTACGAGACACATGACTTATTTTGAATGGAAAATTTAACAAAGTTAGGATAAGCTGACAGGTTAATGATTTTGAAAGTTGACATGATTATTAGCTTAAAATTTTAGTTCATATGGCAAATTGAAAATTGTGTATAGGTTCATATGACATTTCAAACATCTTTCCTTTTCTTCATCTTAATTTTCCACTATGCTAGTCACCCTTGGCCTCCCTTATGAGTGGGATGAAATAATTTTTTTTTTTTATGGAGCTAAAAATATTTCAAAAATTTTTGGAACTGACACATGGATTATTCTCAAGCATCATTATGATATTTCAACATCTTAAAGATATTTTTCTAATGCATCCAACAAATAACACACTTTGGCCAATCGGGGCCCAACATGTAGCGTGAGCTTCCCTACACCCCATGGCCGGCTACTAGCTCATACAAATACCCAATCACATGTTCATTCTTTGGTAAGTTGTTTCTATACAATTCAATTCAAAATCTCCCTCTCTTCTCAAAGAAACTGATTTAGACATCCGAGGTTCATTGTTCAAACCCCACCCCTCTTACTAGGCAAGTGTCTTCGATGGTAACTAAAGATGTTTAATTTGTTTTGTAAGTACAATTTTGTCAAATTTGTAGCGGCATAATTTTGCTACCATAAATTGGTGCTTTCATTGAGAGCTTGATTCAAATATCAAAGAAGCTCTTGCAATTCTTTTCGAATTTATACCTCTTTGAATTTTTCTAACACACCCAGTCTGAGAATTTTTTTAATTCTTTGATTCACATGCCCTAGATAAAAGACAACATGATTGGAAATTCTGAAACCACGATGAAAGGCACTCCCTACGTGCCCGAATTTGGACCAAAGAATGGAACTAACGGGGAGGTCCCGACTCTGGCCTCACACTCTTCCGCTCCTTGTGGTGGAAAACAGAGCCTGGGCGATTGCTTGGTACTGGTTCGATCCCACCCCATCTCCTTGTCCATTAACGATTAACAATTTAACTCACTAGCAGTATCATTTGTCATTAAAAAAAAAAAATCATTAGGGTCGATATGGAGATCCACAAGTGAAGCTGCATTTTGATTATGCAAAACGTGTTATTTATGTGTATTTCCCACATAATAGTAACAAGTAAAGCTTTGAAGTTACAAGTAGGGTAAATTACACAAAACAACCTCAACTATGGGTTAAACCACAATCTCATACCTCATGTTTTAAAAATTACAATGTCATACCTCATCTTACAAATTTGTTACAATGTAAGGCCTCTATCAGTTTTTCTGTTAATTTTTATGTTAAATGCTCCCTAGCCCAACTCAATTAAAAAATTAATTAAATATTAAAAAATAAAGGCCAAATTTTTTTTGTGGTCCCTGTGGTGACACGACACTTTCAATGTGACCCACATGGTGAAAAAGTTGTTAATTAAACCCTCGTAGTGAGCCTTGTTAGCAATTGAGGTCGAATCCAAACTTTTGTTAGTCTTTTGTTAAATAAACTCATGTGACTATTACATGGAAGGGTCAAATTCATCATTTCAATCCAAATTACATTGTATGTGGTGGACATCTAGTATGACTTAAAAAAAAACAAAAACTTAAACGCAGTGAAAGTAAATCTATAAAACCATGTCAATAGCTAGGAGAAGAGGTGAATGGGAAGTCATGCCTAATTTCTTAGGTATGACTTCGTTTGGAAATCCTAATACTTTTAATAAACTATTGTTTTTTTTTTTTTTAATGCCAACACGTCTTTGATCATGAGTTAGAGACTTAGTCTTATTTGAATTTTAATTCTTGTATCAATTTGTACCAGTCTGCATATATGCCTTTCAATTTTGTCTTTAATTGGTAGTGTGGTTTGATGCAAGCTGTAGTCTTGCAGTACACAACCTTTCAATGCACCTTGGAGACCTCCTGAAACGACCTCTGCAATATCATCAAAATGCTAAAAATCCTTGGGGACCTTCTGGAATGGCCCCAATATAGAATATGCAAAATCAACTGATGAAAAAGCACAATACCTTGCAAAAAAAATAAAAATAAAAATGATGAAGCGAAGGGAATTGATTTTGATTTGTCAAAAACTAGATTATTTGTTTATTTTGTGGAAAACATTTTTAATGACTTTTTGTTATGATGAGCCACAATATATTGTGGAAGACATACTTCTATCTTTTTTTTTATTTTTTTCTTTTTTCTTTTTGGGTGGATATATGCTTTTGTCATTAGTGTGCAAAATACATTATGGTATGAGAAATGATGAAGTTATTTTTTCTTTCGTCAATGGTTAATGTAAATTATCTCCACTTTGTTTCAATTTGCTTTGTGCACTGGAATCAGATGCCAACTCACCAGAGAAACAAGTGTATGTCATAACTCACCTAGAAAAAACACACATATACGGTATACAAGTCATGCTAGATGTCCATGGAATAGGATGTAGTTTGGATTGAAATGATGAATTTGATTCATCCACGTGATAGTCACATGAGTTTATTCACCACAAGTGTCACATTGAAAGTGTCGTGTCACCACAGAGACCAAGAAAAAAAATTGGCCAAAAATAAATATTATATTATTTAAACATTTTTCCCAATAAATGTGGGACCCACCCCTACAAACTCACCACCCTCACCCTTCTTCCCCAGTCCACCTGTCTCCCCCAGTCCACCGTTCTCCCCTAACCTTTTTTCCTTCACCACCAAAACCAAAGCCCCTCCCAAACCTCTGCCCTCGTCCACCAATCACTACCTTTTCTCCCTGGACCACCCAGCTCGAATGGAGTCTCAGTGCACCACCCAGCTCAAACTCCTCTCTTACCTCCAATCACAAATCGTCCCCTCCACCTTTCTTGGACCCCAAACTCAACCCCACAAACCCGATTGAACTCATTCTCCCTTCGACCCCAGAACACTAGTGTAGCCGCCTCCTGTCCCCTAAGGAAGACGAACATGAAAAAGACGAAGAAGCCTTAAAGCCTTCCCGAGCTTCTCGCCACTCTAAGTCCCTGTGGGAATTCATTTCCTACTCTAAAATAGTAGCCCAAGAACATGCTCACTGGAGCACCACCTTCATCAATTTCAAGATCTCCAAAGCCTTGCAGCAATAATCAATCCCTAGTGTCGTTGCCCAAGATGATGCTAGCTCTGAATTCGAATCTAAACCGGAATCCGACAAACAGGTCTGTTGCTTGTTGATTTTATTGAACTTTTTCATTAAATCAATTCAATTTATACAAATTTATTTAAATTAATCATTGTCGGTGTTGGGAATTTAGGAAGATTAGGAAGATTGTTGTCGTTGCCTAAGACTTCCCCAGTGTCATTGCCCAAGATGATGCTAGCATGATTGTATGTGCAAAGATTGATAAACACACCACCGCATGTTCGAAATATAAGGGAAAGAAAAAGATGGATGCACGTGGATTTGCTTGTGGTGGTGGCAAAGGAGTCAAAGGGGCGTAGCAACAGAGCCCACCCAGTTTGCAAAATTTCAGGATTTGATTTGTTTGAGTAAATTAACAATATCGGGGACCAAAATGGTAAAGTAATAGGTAGTCAATAATTTGGGTTGAAGAGCAGCAGGGAGAGAGGGTGGTGATTGGCAGGTGAGGTAGGCGACGGGGGAGTGAGTTCTGGTTTTGGTGGTGAAGGAAGGAAGGTTCAGCAAAGACGGATAGATTGAGGAAGAAGGGTGAGTTTGTAGTGGTGGGCTCCGCATTTTTTAATAAAAATATTAAAATATTAAAATGATTTAACTTTTAATTTGTTAATATTTAATTAATTTTTTGTCTAATTGGGCTAGGGAGTAGACCCTGTCTCAAGTCACGTCAGCATTTAACAGAGAAATTAACAGAAAAATTGAAAGAAGTTTGACATTGCAACAAATTCGTAAGATGAAGTATGACATTGTAATTTTTAAAATATAAGGTATGAAATTGTGTTTTGACTCATAATTGAAGTAATTTTATGTAATTTACCTTTACAAGTATTATCTTTTATGTGAATGCAAATGCTGCCCAACTCACCCGGTTGTGTCTATACATCCCATGAGATTCTAAAAGCTTAGTAAGGTACTAAGGTTGGTGAGTGTGATTTTACAAGAGTGGAATATTGATAAGATTTTCCTTGCACCTAACTCCATGCCCTAAGATATCAGTGTTGTGTATAAAAATACCACATAGCAGCCTCTCTCTCTCTCTCTCTCTCTCTCTCTCTCTCTCTCTCAGAGTCAAGTGCTGCCCCTGAAGTGAAAGCCGTCCAATGAAAATTCGGCCTTATAAGATATCAATGTTGGGAAAGAATCGGATCTCTTCCTCCAAAACCCAAAAATCAAGTGATATGTGCTTTTGAAATTTGATCCAACGGCTAAAAACAGAGAAGTTAGTAAAAATTTTTAAAAGCTATAATAATTTTTAATCGTTGGATCAAATTTTAAAAACCCGAATTACTTGATCTTTGAGTTTTGGAAGAAGAGATCCGGAGAGAATCTCTTTCCGATACAGCCAATATAAATTGATTGATATGGGATGCTGACTGGCCAGTAGTTCTACTGATGGACCCAATGATGTGGCTCTCACTTTACAGGCTGGGATTTTTGTTTTCAAACACCATTTTAAGGTCATTGTTTACTTTTATGGTGTTTATCCTCACTAGATTGTAATTATATCATTAGAGGCAATTATTTGTCTCAAATGTTTATCATCATATAATTGTGATGAGTTTTGGCTCAACTGGTAAATAACTTTTAAACATGCACAGCAAGAATCCGAATCTGGTCATCCCTTTCCCTTAAATAACATTGAACTCTTTAAAATGATACTTTATAAAGAAATAACCTTCTTAAAGTCATAAAAAATTTCGGTCCCAACTTAAGATTAGTTATTTATAGGAATAAATTTCGCATTATTATAAGTTATAATTTTTTTTGGTCCCATCTTAAGGAAACACACCCAACATGGTTATAATTTTTTTCTTAAGTTGGGTTTGATTCTCTCTTATAATTTTTTTCCTTATAGTTGGGGTTTGATGCTTTCTTTTTGCACAACTCAAAACGAATAGTTTTAGTTAACTGATTTTTCATATTGATCTTGGGTGGCACGGTTAATTTGATAGAGAAAAATGAAAGGTATTCAGCACCCTTTACGTACACAACGAGGTCTTAGACATATTTGTTCTGAGTGCTTCGGAAAATTAACTTTAAATTTTGCAACGAAAAATTAATAGATCTGCATCACTTATATTTTATATAAAGCTCATACTATTGATTAGGACGAAACATTATAGTTGGACCGCACCGTACCGTTTTAAGTTTTCTTTAAGACTCGTATGAAAAAGGATAATGGTAGAAAGACTAAATTTGTCGACAAAATTTATAAAGTAAATGACGTGTCACCAATTAAAAAATGAGCACGTTTATTAATGTTTAAGTAATAATTCAATCATCAACTTTTAAATCATTTATTTTACAAATTCTTTGTACAAATTTAATCTCTATAATATTACTCTACCAGAATGCTTTGTAATACTCTTCTGACAAACTTACTAAAGCTAGTTGGCACTCGCACAAAATTGACAATCGGCTACATAGGCTCATAGCATAAATGACGATTTTGATTCATGCCACGTGGCTGATCCGACGCCAATCAAAAGCCTTGTCGTTTTTTGGATTATAGTGGTGTCGGGCCATATACATTGACAAGAAGGCTGTGGAAATGTAGGACCCAACAGAAACCTACCAATTTGACGATTTGAGTGAATGAGAACTACGAGACTAACAACTCCCTCTTACTCTTGCCAGTTGCCACAGTGGGAGACTCCATCTTGAGTTGGCTTTTGGAATTTAATTTCAGAAAATTTGACCAAATACTTTTCTTTTCTCTCACATTAACCCAATTAAAGTCTTCTAAGATAATACAATAGTAAGGTTTGGACAATACTTTCCTATTTATTTATTTTGTTTGGAAACATACTTTCCTATTTATTGAGAAGGAGAAAACTCTTCATTTTCATGACGTTATTTATTTTACCGTAAAAATATTATGAATTGAAAAAAAAAATTCATTCATTCTTGTATAATTATCTAAATGTTATGATAAATATTTTTATTATATTTGAAAATTGTTTAGTCATTCACGTGTATTGAACAAATCGACAATTATAGAAATAAGTGATGAGCTATAAATTTCTTGTTTCATATGGATAATTGAACAATTTCCAAATCAAATGAATTTTCTTTAGACGATGGACAAGGGGAACAAACGTTTTTTTTTTACTATAATGAGTTTATGAATATATATTGATGAGACAACATATGGAATATAGTGTATAAGAGTGTTCTTCAATGAAAGGTTGTTTCTTAAATTTTAATATTTTCGAATTTTACATGATTTTACAATATTTTAATATCACTACACCATGATAGTATCTTATTTTAAATATTTTTACAAAGACATTATTTTATATTTTAAAATGCCAATGGAAGTTATTTAGGGTAACTTTATTTGAACTCATAAAAGTACTAAGTTAACCCAAAGCCATTTTAATTCAAAGATACGAAGATAGATCCTTGTGTCACTGGAGATAGATCCTTGTGTATGGGAGCATGCACAATGGATGTTAAGTACCGATTCTTATAATACTGTTCGGGTAGTTGATAAGCTAATCCTATGATTGTCTATTTTCTGGGTTGTCCACCTAAGAGATAAGGTGATCAGATTGTCGGAGGAATGAATGGTAGAGCTACAGAAATAAATTCCTCATCTACCAAATATGAAATCGAGCAGGGAGAGATCTGAACATTCATCGGAAACAATTGAATGGGTAGGGTAGGGTTAGCTGAAACCTAGTATAAGCTGTTGTTAATGTGAAGGAATTAGCATTATTTTTGTTTACTAAGCTGTTGTTAAAGTTTTGGTGTGCAGCAGTATTGTAGTGGAAAAATAGAGTTGCACATCAAAGAGATAATAACATAAAATAAAATTTATATGGTTTGATACTCATATTATTGAACTATATATTTTGTGATAAAGCTCAACACCTAGTAATAAGTGATTATATTAGGGACAATATCGGTGATATTGGTTGATGGTTTATGTTGGGCCTAAAAAGTTTATCATGGTATCAGAGTATGTTATTCTTCCGACATGACTTGAGTTCAATTTCTTGAGCTTGAATTGGCTTTCTTAAGTTGAGATTTCAAAAAGTTGTGCTAGCTCTAATTTAAGGGTATCAATGAATACTTGGACCTTCAAAAATATGTGTTGGCTCTGGTTAATGAATTATAACCGGGCCCTTGAAAATTTGTGGTAACTCTGGCCCAATAAATTAACCAGTTTCAGATGTGGGAATTGGCTTCCCATGTGACCATATGTGGGATCACTTGAGGGGGCGTGTTGGAGAATAGAGTCTCACATTGGGAATGATATATAACAAAGTAATATATACAATTTATCTTCTAATATTGCCGAAGCTTTTGTGATAAATCCTACACCTATTAATGAATGATTAAATTGAGATATCAATAATGTTAGTTGTGAATCACGTTGAGTCTGAAATGTTTGTCATGTACAGACGCTAATTTATATTTTAGTTTACATTTACATTTACATTTCAAGTTGGAATCAACTTCTTTGAAAAGAATAATACAAAATACAACAAAATACAACTAAAAGTTCACTTAAATAGATCCAGCTACCCTCAAAACTAAAACTTAATTACACCTAAAACCAAAACCTAATTAGTTCTCTAGTATCATTGCTTCCATATTGAGATCCAAAAGCAGCAACATCAACTTGCATAGACTTTGGATTTGAGTCGTCATATATATGATTCTCTTCATGTAAGAAGCCAATCACCATAAAATTGATTCAAAATATTCTCATCTTCCAACACACTTTTCTGGAGTGATGCTGCAAATACGTTCCTCCGTCTCCAGCTTTTTCTTTTCATCTTTTACATATCCATATTAAAATTACTTCACTGGTTGTGCATATTATACTCGATTTTTATTACATAATTAAATGCCTAATTTGGGCAACCCTCCATGTGCAGAATCATCAGATCATATAATCGCAATTTTCATTAAATGAATACTTGCACAATACTCTTAAAAAATAAGCAAAAGTTATAGTTCTAATTTATTTATTTTTAAATACCAATTAATTATGACACAAGATATTCAAAAGTTGTAGTTATGTGAAATTTTCGTCATCATCTGGATTGTAGGGATGTAATTAAGGAATGAAATTGATAATTTGAACGACTTATTTCCATCAGAATAAATACATCTTCATGAAATGTTTAATTTTTTCATGCTCCTCTTTTTACCTTAAACCATTAAATGAAAAAGAACAAAGAAGAAAGAACATAAAGAATTTTTTTTTTGGTGTTTTGTTTTTTGTTTTGAGGGTACTTCGATAAATCAACGTGAGGTTTTGGCTATAAATTATAATGATATATTTTTCAATTTAAAAGTTAAATTTCAACTATAAATCATAAATTCTCGTAACGAACATGATCCTATTCAATATACTCGAATAGAACGCTTTGATTGTCGACATCCACTTGGGCTGTATATCCAATAATTTGGGAATAATTTTGGGCTATCAGATTGTTGACATTTCACCTATGTAGCCGCTCCTGAATGAATTATTATTGGTCATGCATTAATTTCTTTTATCATTTTGTTGAGCGAGGGAATGAAATGAATAACAATGGAGCAAAACTATAAAAATGTATTTCTTTTTCAATCATTTATTCAGGATGCAGATTTTGTCCTCCGAAAAAATAAATAAATAATCAATTTCTGCCAGTAAATTACAAATATTGTTGAAAGATCAAGAGTGCAATATCTTTTAGCTATACATGCATCTGAATTTTATGATGTTCATTTGTTTGATATTTCATTTTAAAAGAGTCGAGTGGAAACATATGAACCATATGTGTTGAGGATTAGATTTTGTAAGAAAGCAGATTTTGGAGCCTCACACATAAAAGATACATTTGTGCATGCAACTATTTCGATCCATAAAAGATACATTGTATATGTGCATTTGACAAGAAATTTTGGTATACTTTGATGCAATAGCATGAAATTTTTAACGTCTCTCATCTTTGTATTTAGGTTCTACGAAGGGTTAGGGTTTATGTTACTCAATGCAAGCCATGCATGCATATACAGTACTCCACAACAAACTATGATATCTATAAAGGTACACGGTTCACTATTGATATCTAAATCCCTTCTAGATATAGTAAGGTCTTGATAAATTAATGTTCGATAAAGTAATATCTTCGGTTAAATAATAAAATCTTCTAGTCCTAATTCGGCCCAGTTACTAAAATAATAACGTCGCTAAATGCATAAGACATTAATTTTTTTCTGAAAAATCCTTAGAGACCTCACAAATATATAAAATGATAATGAAATGCATCAAAGAAATAACACAAAATTCATGATGATACTTCGAAATTTTTTACTTGGCAACTTCTATTTATTCTATTCCGCTATTTCTCAAAATACAGTCGTTTGCATTTTCTTTGTACGTCCTAATCTGAACTGACCTTATCTCTATTTTTTTGCATTACTTACACATACATTTGGTATATTTTATTTCATTTGTAGCAAGTAGGTATTCAAGGTTACTACCGCTCGAAAGGCTCTTTTGGAGAAATACTTGATCTTTTACATTTGATAGATTTACTTATCCCTTTAATTAGTATCCCAAATGTAATTCTTGATGAGTAACAATATGTGTTTGTAATTTGATTATAGTTGTTCTTTATATATCCGCGTTGGATTTATTTGTTTCTCTCCTGGGTTTGGGCGGTGATTTCTGTTTGTTCATATTTTAGATTTCAATTTGGGGATCTAGGGTTTTGGGTTTTTTCTCAACACATTGGAAATCGGCAGGCAGGAAAAGCTCCAGCAAAAGGCGTTGGCTAGGTGTCGGAGTTGGCAACGAGGTTGATTTGGGCGACAATGTGTTGCAGTTGCAGACGATCTAGGAGAGATGGGATTATAGGGGGTCTTAGCAATCCCATGGTGGAGCACGAGATCATAGTCCTGTGTTAGCAAGGACTCTATTCCGAGCGAGTCCCAGCTAATCTCATTTCCTTTAATCCAAACCCACACCAAACATGAGACTATTTTCTTACTTAAGCCAGTCCCACTTTAATAACACGTAACAAACGGGGCCTTTTAGTACCAAGGGGATTTAAGAAAGATCACTGGTCTTAAAACCCACTACATTAACTAGATTTAATTTACATTCAAATGCAGTATTGCTAGCTCTGAAACACCTGAAATACATTTGCCTCTAATTAACTATGTCAGAATGTTTTTTTTCCGCTGAAGTCAATCTAGTTAATGCCAAAACAATTTCTCTATAATTAAGCCTTGAGGAGCTGAGCTACGCTAATAATTCAAAGGACTAAAGTGGTAGTCCTGCTTATTCCAAAGCAAATCACATCAAATATATTCATGGTTGTTCCATTATTTTGATCTTTGGCTTTAGGTAGCCCAGCAGCATTTCGATCATTTTAGTTTTGCCGGTACTTAGGGTGGCGAGATTTGACTAACCAACAACGTTAAGGCTTATGTAATAGGCTTCTAATAACAAAATTTCAACGAAAGCTGAGAACCATATATGTATATTTTTATAGGAGTGGTTGACATGATGTTCGAATTGAAAGGTTGGTGCTCGACTGAGTCCCAAAAAATGAATGGCTCTAATGAAGAAATGACCTTGTAGGGTGTGCTATTTAATGGGTGGTTAGCAAGTGCCATATTAACTTGTTAACCAATTTAATGGGTGGTTAGCAAGTGCCATATTAACTTGCTAAAATTGGTTAACGTTCAATTACTCATGTATATTGGTATATGCACACACATATATATGGCAAACTATGTTCTTTTGCCAGACTTATATTATGAGACTTAGGTTTCTTTTGAAAGAATTGTTCTCATGCTCAACCCTATTCACATAGGCCACATTCTTGCCTGTTTTTCTAACTCTTGGATTTAGTAACTAAATCGCAATTTAAGGGATCAAAAACGAAAAAAGTGCAGGAGGAGAAAATGGGAGTGTGAACTCACTACCTTTGACACAAAAAAATATCTCTTTCTATTTAGCTTAAAAGATACGGGCTTCCTTAGTAATGAATTTCTGCACAATAATGTTATTTGATTGTAGAATCTGTGTACATTCGAATCTATCTTTTATTCTTTCAGTTTATCAATTAAGATAACAATTATATATATATATATATATATATATATATATATATCAACTATTGAGAATGAATCCCACATTAATAGGAGAAAGAATTTTGCATGGAGTTATAAGTAAGTCAAGCTAATCCTCATATTGCCAATTAGTTTTATGGTGGAACTTCAACTTTCTTCATGGTATTAGAGTAGGTTGTCCAACGTATAAAGCTCAACGACCATACGTGTTCCACATCACTAGATTTGTGTTGTCCATGTGTTGGGCTTGAAAATTCGCCACATGTGATGGGGCGCATTGAGAATGAATCCCACATTTATGAAAGAAAAGACCTTGCATGAGTTTATATGTAAGTTGGCTACTCCTTGTACTGCCAATTAATTTTATGGTGAAATTTCAACTTTCTTCATCATCTTATGATTAAAATGGCAAAGTCCAATGATCACAAAAAAAAAAAAAAAAACATGACAACTATGGAATCGCGCAAAAAATCAAAAAAAATCAACACACACACATAGCTAACTAATTGAATTAACATGGCTATTCAATGAAGGAGGAGTTTCTCCTGAAGATGCGTCGTTACTGATTGATTCACAGAATTCTTTGAAGAGATAATCTTTACAAAATGATTTATAATATGAACAGTTCTAATTATAACATGAAATTTTGTGAATCGGTCAAAAAGTATCTTGAGGAGGAACTCCTTCTCAATCTTAAGTAGCCAATCTTTCATCCTAACTAATCTGTCTAAACGCTCTCATTCGTGTTCTCAATTGAATTATCCTATATATATAGGAATGTCGGGTAAGAATTATTGTGAGTATCAATAACTTGTCAATTAAATCTCGAGTAACTTATTATTTGACTTGATATTTTAGTGATATTGCAGCCTAAAATGGCTAGAATAATAGTCTTAACTCTAATTAACAAATTGTGTAATCCCTATTTGGTGAGACTTGATATGGTAGGACAACAATTTGATCTAATAGTGATTTGGTGTATCTTTCTATTCACTATAACAGGCGGTTTCTAATCACTGTGTATAGGATTGGCCATGCTCTCACATATGTGTTCTAAGTTCTAACATGTGTTACAAGAATATATAGTTTGGAAATAGTAGAAAACATTCTTATGCATGCGCCGATTTCTCTTCTACAGATAAATTAATTGTAATTGGTTTATTAAATATGTGATCCTAATGTCTTATTGTTACTATGATTTCAAAATATATCTTACATGTCGAACATGCTTATTGCAATATTATCCCAGTAAGAGCAATAGTACTCAATCAGGTAGTAACTACAAACAACTGTGAAGTGCAGGGCATTGATTCTAACATCTTGTCGTGGGGTCTGGAATTTGAGCTATGAAAGTGCAGATTTAATTAGCACCCGACCCTAATTCATTGTATTTTTCCAGATTTTCGACGAGCATGGACAGCCCCGCATGCTCATGTCCTTTTTTTTTTGGACGTAAGAAATTATCAAGTTTGAAAGAAAGATACCAACCATTTGTTTTCGTTGTGAGGCTGCAGCTGAACCTGTGTTAATTGCATGTTTGATATTTCCATGTACGAATGGATAAGAAGGTAAGGTTACCTAGGAGCTGGCTTGACAAGTTCTATCGATTTTGCATCATTGTGATGCTTATGGAATAACCACCTTAATTATAGTCATAAGCTTTTATTTGGATGGTTTTTGATAAACCTATTATTCCTACATGTACTCCAAGTCAGCAATCCACATCCCTGCAGTTTGAATCACCTAAGTCTCGCTCACCAAGTCAAAGTCACAGTTTGGATAACTTAAGGACTCTTCACCAGATAGAGAACCAACGCAGTCCTTTCTCTTCTTAGACTCTATCAGTTTATATTTGTAATTTGAATTCACTTGTAATCCGCCATACGTTTATAATGTAACAGACTTATCTTGTAATCTCTATATAATGAAGTCAAAACCACACTCATCATTAACTGAGTTGAGCTTATGCAATCAGTCCTTACAACCCTAGCTTAAATTCTTTCATGGTATCACACAGCTAAAGTCTAACGACAGAAAATAATTTTTTTCCCCTCTCACATGGCTTCTCAATCTTCCTCTCCCATTCCCCTACCAAATGCCTCCAATTTCCTCACGATCAAACTTGATCGTACCAACTACCCACTCTGGCAAGACCAAATGCTACCTCTCATTCGAAGTAGAAACCTTGTTTCATTTGTAGATGGAGCCAGTCAGGGTACTCCAGCATTTCTAAAAGATGTGGATGGCAACATCGCTGACACATTCAACCCTGACTTTGACACCTAGATACAATAGGATGCCATTCTTATGTCCTGGATCAACTTTTCAATTCACCCCCCATACTTGCTGCTTTAATTGGGAAAACTAGCTCCCATTTTGCTTGGACATCACTACATGACCGTTATGCTTCTCAGTCAACCGGTCGCCTCCTTCAGCTTCGAAGTTGATGAATATTCACAGAGGTGATTATTTCATTTCTGAATTTTTGGATAAAACTAATTGTCTAGCAGATACCCTCTATCTTTCTGGTGCTCATGTTTCAGACTTCGACATCATCACAATGATTCTTAATAATGTTAGCCCTGCTTATGAAAGCACGGTTCCCTCTGCCCAAGCTCGTGACGAGGTAATCACCTACAGTGCTTTGGAAGCACTTCTTCTTGGCGTTAAAAGAAGATAGAAAATGCATTTTGCATTTACTGCTGACACCGGACCTACTGCCTTTGCTGCAGTTCACAATGGCGATCGTGCACCTGCTGGTTTTCGAGGACGCGGATCCTCTTCTGGGTTCCGAGGTCGCAACAGTCCCAATGGTGGTCGTGGCTCTTCCTACCGACCATACAACTCACCAGGCTCTCATTATGGGCCTCATCAAGGATCATACCAAGGATCTCACTCTCGCCAACTTGATGGTCTTCTCGGTAATGCTCCCTCTCAAAGTCATTTTCCTACTGGTCAGATTCAATGCCAAATCTGTAATAGATATGGCTATTCGGCAATTAATTGTTTCAATCATCTGAACATGTCCTATGAGGGGCGTGTTCCAACGCCAAAACTTCAAGCATATGCTGCTGGTGTTCCACCTGCATCTGCTAATGCTCCAGCTATCTAGAATTGGCTTTTCGATTCCGAAGCCAATGCTCACATAACAAATGATCTAGCCCAAGTGTGCAATCCTCGTCCTTACAATGGCACTGATCAAGTGAATGGCGTACTCGGAGGAACATGTTTGAAAATTTCTCATGTTGGTAACACTTGCATTCGAACACCCCAAGCCAATTTTCACCTATCAAACACACTACTTTGCCCTAATGCATCCACAAATGTTATTTCCATTCATAGATTTACCAATGATAATAATTGTTCCCTAACTTTATACCCAAACTCATATCATATTCAGGATCTTCACACGAGGAAGATGTTTTTCCATGGCCATAGTAGAAATGGATTCTACCCCTTCTCCAATGTTTCGTCATGCAATAAAGGAGTCTCTGCATTCATAGGTACAAGGGTGTCCAACTCTATTTGGCACTCTAGATTAGGTCATCTGTTGATGTGTTATAAACTAGCACACAAATTAAACCCTCTTATTGACAATTGTAGTAAAGATGTAAGTAGGGATCGTTCTAGGCCGGGGATTAGGAGGGATTGCTAATCTACTTAAAACTGACTCAAAAACACAAAACTAGGCTTTAAAACACTTAACTAGACTCAAAGAACTCAAAACAAACTAAATAGACTCAAAACAGCACACAACAATAAAAAAGACTCAAAACGGACTCTAGGACTTACTTTGGACGAAAATTGAATTGGTTTTGACTCAAAACACTTAAAAACACAAATTAGGATAGATTCTAACTAATTTGACACAACAAAGTAAGGGGGATTGGGTTTTTGACGAATTTAAAGTTTAAACAAATAGATTTGCATAACAAACTAAAGGAATATGAATTTGGTGAATTAATGGGTGACAAGCTAGCTAGAGGTTCCTTTTCCACAAATGACACACTTGCATACAAATTGATTTCCAGTTGCTTTTTCAATAAAACATGAACCTCAATGCCCCAGATTAACCGTGACATCACTAATTAACCCTCAATTTTCCTTAAGTCATTCATTGAATTGGACAGACAATGTATCGGCAACCAAATTATTCTTCCCAAGTTCCCTACATGAACTGCATAATAGAGACACAAGCAAAGATCATTAAGCTTTGTGAAAATCATAAGCATTAACAAGGCATTCGTAACTATGACATCATGATACTCATGCCAGGAATTCAACTTAACACGATCATGACCAGCGACCTTCACTACTTCTGAATATAAGTTTGTAACGATTATGCGAAATTCCCTTATATTCTAGCATCAAATTCATGCATGCAAACTAAGTAGGCCTCCCTAATCAACATACAAGAATAAGTTCTTAATCCAACAGTTAAGTAAATTGCATTCACGATTTATGAAATCATAACTGGAATTAATCAATTCATATTGAAAATATAATCATGGTTTCAAAGTCTCCTCTAGCCAAAATGAAATTAGTTCCTCATGTTCACAGCAAAACAAAGAAAACTTAAATTAAACATTGAAAACAAAAGATGGATTACACCTAAGAACGCTCCAACAATCCAATTTTGAATGGCAAGCATGTCCCAAGGTCCTCCTTCTTCTTCTTTACTGTGGCACAAGGAGTGGGTGAAGGTTTGAGTGATGATTTTTATGAAAGAATGGTTGAAAGTGTGAATTATAGTGAATGGATCCCCCAAAAGCTACGGCAAGGCTCTTATTTATATGGGAAGGAAAGGGCATGGCTGGGAATTAAATTGGGAAAGGTTTAAGACTCCAAATCCTCCAAGAAAAGGGTAATAAATCAGAATCCTAAGAGAAAAGGGAAGGAAATCTGTAACAAGCCTAGAAAGCAAGGGAAAAGGGGATGCCTTGCACGGCAAGGAAGGTAAAAGAAGGGAAAGGGTGCGGCATCCCTCTTTGACTGGGATTAAGGCTTCTAGAACTTATATTTAAGTGTCCTAAATTAATTAAGAACCCTCCTTGCAGCTGGGAAATAAGTAGGAAAAGATTAGGATTGACTAAGTCAAAATAAGGAAGCTTGACTCATGTTTCCTTCTTTGTAGATGATTCCTTTTCTTCCAAGTCTTGAATTAATTTCTTCCATCTCTTTAGCAGATTCTTAACCTTTCTTGAACTTCAATTTTGTTCATCCACCTTGCTCCATGCATATGCTATCCATTCGAAGTCCAAAACTGCTCCAAAATGCACCAAAATGCACTTTCTTGCCTTTTTAGCCCTGTGGACCTACAAATACACGAAAATAGCATAAAATACTAAAATAACTAGAAACTAACAACATAAATGCAAGGAAATAAGCTAACTAAGTCGCATAAATATGCTCCTATCATCTGTCTTCCCATGTTTTGAAAAGTTTAATTTCTAGGAATAAGTTGCCAATCAATTGCGTAGTAACTAGTGATTTTTGTTAGTCATGACCAATGGGCAAGAGTCACAAGTTACCTTTTAGTTTGTCTACTTCAAAATTGTCTTTTCCTTTACAATTGATTTATTCGGATGTATGGTCTTCTCCTTCTGTTTCTATTAATGGATTTAAATATTATGTCATCTTTATTGATGATTTTTCTCGATATTTATGGTTGTATCCCTTAAAATTGAAATCGGATGTATTTTCTACATTTGTTGATTTTAAGAAATTGGTTGAAAATATGTTTAACACCACCATCAAATCATTTTAAACTGACGAAGAAGGTGAGTATCTTAATAACAATTTCAAAGCTTTCTTGACTCATCATGGTATTATTCATCGTTTAACATGCCCACATCATCCCGAACAAAATGAAATTTCTGAACGCAAACGCCAACATATTGTTGAAACTGGCCTTACTCTTATTGCACATTCATTGTTACCCACATTTTTTGGGATGAAGCATTTCATACGGCAAATTATTTGATAAATCGTTTACCTACTAAAGTCTTAAATGATGAGTCATCATTTCAAAAACTTTTTCACAAACCTCCTCAATATGATTTTCTAAATGTTTTTGGGTGTGCATGTTTTTCATATCTTCGACCATACAATACTAATAAACTTCAATTTAGATCCAAACGTTGTGTTTTTCTTGGTTATTCCTTAAATGAACAAGTTTATAGATGTCTAGACATGTTTACATGAAGATTTTTTTTTTTTTTGTCTCGTCATGTTGTATTTGATGAAAACTCATTTTGATATAAAGAATCCATTTGTATTGTGTCCTTATCATCCCCTATTTCCCCATCCAATATGATATTAGATATAGGTCCATCCAACCTATACCGTACATCGTCTCTTACTCTTATCCTACCAGAACTTCCTGCCACCAATCCTATCCATCCTAACAACTCCAACCCTCCCTCGCCAAACCTTACTTCACCAACCTTACCATCTCCTGCCTATGCCTCACCTACCCCTCCCTTAGTTTTACCTATCCCTAATACTACCCTTCCCACTATTCCTCCAGGACCCACGAATGCAAGTCAAGTTGCTTCTACATCCTCTTCATATCAGAGGACAATTCAACCTACTCACTTTATGATAACATGTGCTAAAGAAGCGATCCACAAACCTAATCCCAAATATGCATTTATTTCCACTGTAACTAATGTTGTGGTTAAGCGTACTATTTTACATAGGCTAACAAATATCCCGAATGGCGACAGGCAATGGCAGAAGAGTTTAATGCTCTTTTGCGTACTGGCACATGGTCCTTGGTTCCATTTCTTCCATCCATGAATGTTCTTCCAAATAAATAGGTATATCGGATCAAAGGGCATTCTGATGGTTCCATACAGTGGTATAAGGCTCGACTAGTCGCAAATGGCTTTCACCAGCAAATAAGGTATAGATTACAACGAGACGTTCAGTCCGATTGTCACTCATGCAACAATCAGACTCATTCTCTCCATTGAACTTCACTACAATTGGCCTATCCGACAACTTGGTGTTTAGAATGCTTTCTTACATGGTTGTCACTCATATTTATATGCAACAACCTTTAGGTTTTGTGGATCCTCAGTTTCCATCACATGCTTATAGACTGCAAAAATCATTATATGGTTTGAAATAAGTACTTCATGCCTGGTTTTAATGTTTCTCCCAACATCTTGAAAAACTTGGGTTTCAGGCCTCAATAGCAGATTCTTCGCTGTTCACCTTCTTTAATGGATCCACAATTATCTACTTGTTGATATATGTTAAGGACATCCTTGTTACGAGAATGGAAATTCAATAGCTTGGCCAAAAGTTTTCTATGAAGGATCTAGGTCCTTTGCATTATTTTTTGGGAATGGAAATTACATGGACATCCACTGCCATGTATCTTTCTCAATCCAAGTACATCCTGGACCTTCTCAAGAAGACCAAAATGTTTGATGCAAAGCCTCTCACCACTCCCGCTGCAACTAGCCGTAAGTTGAGTATATATAAAGGATAACCTTTGTCAAATGGCACTAATTTTTGAAGTATAGTCGATGCTCTCCAATATCTTTTTTTCACAAGACCTGGTATTGCTTTCGCCGTCAATCAAGTCTGCCAATATATGCATTCACCCACTACTGCTCATTAGGTTGCTGTCAAACGCATACTTCGATACTTGAAGGCCACTCATGATTAGGGCATCGTTTATAAACCTAGTCCTTTCACCCTCATTGCATTTGCCAATGCGGACTATGCTGAAGATCATGATGATCGGCACTCCATTAGGGGTTATTGCATTTTCCTTGGAGATAATCTCTTTACTTGAAGCTCCAAGAAACAGCGAAGGGTGTCTCACTCAAATACTGAGGTCGAGTATATACAACTAACCTATATGGTAGCCACTTTATCTTGGTTTCGCCATATCTTTCGTGGCCTGCATGTTTCTCTTTCTCCACCAAAGTTATGGTGTGACAATATTAGTGCACTTGCAGTATCTTCTAATCTTGTTTATCAGGCAAGGATGAGACACGTTGAAATTGACTATCACTATGTGCAAGAAAAGGTTGTTCGCAAAGAAATTCAAGTTGGCTATGTCACAATTACCGATCAGATTGCAGATCTTCTCACTAAAGGATTGTGCTTTACTCGTTTCAGTTATCTCCTCTCCAAGCTTCCTGTTCGTCAACGCTCACTTAGCTTGTGGGGGCGTGATAAACCTATTATTCCTACATGTACTCCAGGTCAGCAATCCACATCCATGCAGTTTGAATTAACTAAGTCTCACTCACCAAGTCAAAGTCACAGTTTGGATAACTTAAGGACTCTTCACCAGTTAGAGAACCAATGCAATCTTATCTCTTCTTAGACAATTTAAATTCACTTGTAATCCGTCATACGTTTATACTGTAACAGACTTATCTTGTACTCTCTATATAATGAAGTCAAAACCTCACTCATCATTAATTGAATTGAGCTTATGCAATCAGTCTTTACAACCCTAGCTTAAATTCTTTTAGTTTTGGTTTGAACATTTTAATAGGAACTCTCCAAGTATGGCTAATATTTAGTTGTACCTTGCATTGCACGTCATAATAACTAACAAGAAAGCTCTAGCTTAGCCAACCCAGTCTTCCCTCCACTAGAGAGAGAGGCTAGAGTTTTTTTTTTGTTTTTTTTTTTTTGGTCAAAGCTGAAACTTCATTAGCAACAGAGCGAAATACATAAATGAAGGCCCATAAACAAAGGCAGTACAAAGCATAAAATGGGCCTCAAAAGCAATACAACAAACAAGCCAAAACCAATACACAGAATAGGGCCCAAAACAATTAAATACACAACTAAAAACCCTACCAGTTGAAACCCTATTCTGTTGCCAGAGCACCAACCAACTAACATGACGTCGCACCTCCTAATGACACCAGAGATCAATACACACAAAGCCCCAAGAACGAAGATGAAAATAGCTTCACCATCCATTAACACCACCCACAAAAATACCTACTAGAACTCCAAAGAAGCCAGTAAGAATAGACATCCCATTAGTAACAGCGCCAACACCGACAAGCATAGACAAAGAACCAAAGAAGCATGCGAGAAGAAAACTCCCATGGGCAACATCGTCGACAAGGGTGAACACCAGGCAAGACCAATAAAGGCCAACAAAGGTGGTAGTGCGAGCACCCGAGCCGAAACTCTACACACCCTCCCGTAGATCCGCAACAAACCACGATTAAGGGAGCTGAAATGGATCTGAAAGTGAGCCATGGGATGATGGAACCAAAAGAAGGATAAGAAATTATGAAGGATGGAGGACGTAGAGGGATGAAAAATCCACAAAGTAGAAGAATAAAATGAAAACATAGAAGTAAAAATAGAGAGTGGAGAAAATGAGAGGGGCAATCAGAGTAGAGGGCTTTCTGATCTAGGGCGAAGAAGAAAAGGATAGTTGTAAGAGAAAATTAAGTTGGAGAATAGGGAGAAAACCCAGAGAAATGAAGAAAAAAAAAAAAAACTGGGGTTGTCACCGACCCTTGCCAAAGCAAGGGCTGGTGGCAAAACAGTTTCATTGATCTGAGGACTCACACATACACATGGTGAAAAGAGCTCTCACAAGGAGAGAAAAACTCTTAGGATGAGAGAAAGTTATGATCGAGAGAGGATAGAGATTTATAGGCAAAATGCACGTCATGGATGATGATTAATAAATTGTGAGGATAGATAATATAATATGACAATTAATGTAATATCTATATTATTATTGAGAAAATTCTCTTTGTCAACCAAAAAGGTCCAATTACTATTATGTCCATTTTAAGTTAAAGTTTAAAAGAAATTTAATACTTAAGGGTGATGTTGTAATTTAACTTACTTTATTTCTCCTCACACCTTTTTAATCTCTCTTTTTCATCTACAATAACTTTCATCTCACGTGCATAGCAAGTGCAATAGTTACAAGTATACATAATGTGATACGAAATTGAAACCCCTCTAACATTATTAGTACATTTTTTTTTAACATTAAAGCCATAAATAAACATTGAAATTTTCTAATATTGTTATATCAAAAATTTAATAACCACTTAGAAGACTTGAAAATTTTGTCAACCTACATTCCACTGCTTACACAACTACGTTTTTTTTTTTTTTTTTTTTTTTTTTGAACAAACTATAGTTTACATTAAAAGGGTGGGGGAGTGAGATAAACCTTACACTATGCCAGCCATAATAATGTGGTTCAACTTCACCTCTGACAAGAATCAAACCTAAGACCTCTCACGTACAAGTAAAGAGAAATACTACTAGACCGTAGTACTAAGTGTCTACACATTTTTAGGCTGTTAGATGTAGATGCCACGTTCCACTAATTTTTTTTCAGATTAAACATATATGTTATAGATATTATGTTAAAATGTGCATGTGTAAATTGTAGATAAATTTGGTTACTAGTTATTTATTCCCAACTAGAATTGTATTTACTTGGAGGACAAATAATTTCCCTCATTTTTACAACCATAAATAAAGGCACTGTGGAGGAGGAATACCACATCTCATACACACAGAGAAATCCCTACACTTTCTCCACACACACACACACACACACACACACACACTATCTCTCTCTCTCTCTCTCTCTCTCTCTCTCTCTATATATATATATATATATATAATTTAATTACACCTATAGTTCTAAATGCTTTTATATATTGCATGTTTTCTGTATATATTGTGTTTGCATGTAGGAACCCATGAACATGAAGTTCATATACTTTTCAAAACTTGAAGTTTCTGAAAAATATGCCTTGAAAACCCGAAGTTTTCTTAAAACATTGCACCCATGAAAATCTAGAATTTTTCATGAAAATTTAAACCAATATATGTCTAATAGAACCTGAATGTTCTACTCATATTTGATAGATTGATTTTGTCTCCATTGCACAAACCACAGTCATGTCCAATTACTTTGTGATAAAGATATGTTGAATTTGAACAAACTCAACTTTAGGTCTCCAGAAGAAACTACCTTAAGCGGGTTCAAGATGTGAAGCTCCATCTCACCACTAAGAATCTTAGAGCATCCATAGAAGCTGAGATGGATAACCTGGTTGGTGAAGCTGAGAAAGCCACTGCCATGATCTTCATTCGAAGACACATTCATGATGCATTGCAAACCGAGTACCTCACTGAGGAAGATCCATGAGCTTTATGCGTCGCTTTGGCAAATCATTTCGATCATCAAAAAGGAATCTTCTTGCTTGAAGCAAGACACGAATAACAGCATTTGCAAATACAAGACTTTAAGTCTATGAATGAATACAATTCTGAAGTTTGTTGAATCCGATCATTTCTTAAGTTCTGTAACGAAGACTTGACTGAAGAGGATCTCCTAGAGAAGACCTATTCGACCTTCTCTATGACCAGTAATGTCATGTAACAACAATATAGGCTTAGAAGTTCACAAAGTTTTTGAATTTGATCTCTGTTTTACTTCTTGCTGTAACAAAAATCAATTGTTGATGAAAACTCATCAAACTCGACCTACTGGTGCTACCGTTATGCCTGAAGCACACAATAGAATGCTACACATATCTCGCATAAGCAAAGGTTTCCATCTACACCCAGTACAAAATTACATAAAATCAACATTCTAAAAGGTGCTAGGCACTAGTTGGGCGGTGGGTAAGAGCCGAGCACTTAAGCGTCTAGGTGGGGACCTAGGCAATTTCTTTCAATTTTATTTAAAATTATTATATTATGTATAAATAAATGTTTACTTATACTTCAAAAGAATATAAAATTGTAGTAGGATACATAAATTGCAAAATAAAATGACATACTGATTATAAAGTATTAGAACATATTGAAAACACGAGGAACAAGCATATGATGAGTGTTCATCCAAGTACTCCAACAGTCTCTTACAATTTGTTGAAAAAATAAAATGCAAAAAAGAAAGTTAACTATTTTCTGTCTAAGTGAGAATCGCGATCTAGACAGGTGTTTAGTGAGTCTAGGCAGTTTAGGCCCCTTTTCTTAATTTTCAAAAGCCTAGAGATTAATCAGAGTAGTCCCAGCCGCCTAGCTCCTAGGCAGGGTCTACACGACGTTAGGCGAGGATTTTTAGATCAACACAAGTAATGAAGAGAAATACATAGAGATCTATATAAGCTTCCAACACCCTAGTTGCCGCAAATTTCTCAACCAAAAGCAAATACACAAAGGAAAAATTTAATGCCTCGAACCAAGAAGAATCAAGAAAGGTCAAGTAGTGTAAACATCTAGTCAAGGAGATCATCGACTTTTGTATGGGTGGTAACATATAGTCGTCTAAGTTCAAAAAGGTGCCTAAGTACTACGATGAATCGATGTCGAGATAAGACCTGTCAAATCTAGAAGGGATAGTAGTGATCTGTGAAAGGGTGGATGATTGATTTGATAATGTGAGAGTATGAGCGAAAATCCTTAAAGTAGAGGGATAAGTAAGAGGTGTTAGGTTCAATTCTCGTCAAAGGCAAATTCGAACTCCATTATTGCTAGCCCATTGTGAGGTTAAGCTCATTTCCTTCCCCATTAGTGTAAAAAATATAGTTTGTTAAAAAAAAAAATATCAATAGACATAAATCCCTATGCGGAAGACTAAGCTCCATCCACACCACCCATAAAGGGTGGGTTACTCCTGATGAAGTAAACCCTAGTTGGCTTTTTAGTCAAAATGGCCCCTGAGATGTGCATAACACATCACTTTAGTCCTTGAAATTGAAAATCAATAGAAATGGTCCCTGAGATTGTACACCATCCATCATTTTGGTCATTCCGTTGAAAACTCTGTTAAGTGTCTCGAAGCTCTAGGCTGAAAGTTTGGGCAATTTTCAAAGCTTCGTAACTCAATCGTTTCTTAACCAAATTCGACCCATAATATATCAAAATGAAGATAGAAAAGTGTAGAACAAGATTATACCTATTTGGAAGCCCAATGGTTGCCGAAGATAGCCGAAAAATAGCCTGAAAGGTGACTGGTCCGCATGAAAACTAGAAAACTTGCCAGAAATTAGGTAAACTTGAAACGTTCATAACTTCTTCAATACTCAACAAAATCGAGTGATTCAAAAATGAAAATCATACTTCTCAACAGACGAAGAGAATGGTATCTTTCTCGACGGCTAATTAGCAGTGGTTGGGCCGAAAAACAGCTCGAATGTGGCTAACTTGAGACCAAAACACACACATAAAGGGTGAGTTACTCCTGATGGAGTAAACCCTAGTTCAACAGAAAACCCTAAGCGTGCACACACACACATATAACTAGTTTGATACTTGTCGAAGACATTGTAGCAACCCAAGAACTTCTTCTACTCACTAGGAGACCCTTATAATCTATGGTGATAGAGCCTATATCACAAAACATGTGCTCTATGAGCAGGGAATTCTTGTACCTATAGAAGTAACGACAGCCAACTCCCATCTATCGTGGAGGGTTGGTTTCCCGTTGCCTCAAATCCCCATCGTATAGTAGCATCTGTGATTAGTGCTTATTTTCAAATGCATGTTGGAATTATATTCCTCAATTCTAGGATGTAGCCTTACATGTATCCAAACTCTTACTGATTTGTATTACCAACCTATTACTTGTCCTTTATCATAACTAGTTGTTTCCATATAAAATTCTTACAGCTCCACCCTTCCCAAACAGGAATCGAAGCCTATCGCAGGTGCAGAAAAGAAGGGAGGGCCAGGAGAAGGGAAAGGGGGAAGAAAGGGAAGGGAGAAAGGGGACATAAGGGTTGATTGCCACCGGCCTAAAGCAATAAATTTTACAAGAGCAAATGATTGGAGCTGAACGCTCTTTAATCAAATGATACTATTTCTAACTAATGTTTACATTCCTTTGCTATTATGTGCGAGATCGATATCAACTTTGAATAATATATATGAGCAGGAGAAAAAAATTCTATACGATTACATTCAACAATACGAGCGAGATAAACGAGCTGCTGCCGATGGGCATAAAGCAGTACTAAAGCCTTCTCCGAAAGTGTTAAAAAAGTAGACGTGAATAATTTCAAACAGCTACTACAAAGACTCGATGGAATGACGAGCAGAACGGCGTACCCTCCTACAAATTACGAAGAAGAGTCGGTTCAAATAGGCGTAAAGAGAAATAAACAGATTCAGGTGAACTGAGAAACAAAGAACCAAATGTTCACTGACTTGTTGTAAGCTTGTATGTCATGCTGATACATGTGAGCCGCATCAGGGTTTGCTGGACTTGCAGCGTTTGGATCGGTGAGAAGTGACTGCAACAATTTGTTTCATCAGTAAATTAACCAACATGGTTGCCATGTAATATGAATGTAGGAGAGAAGGAAATGAGTTGTGAGATTTGAAAATTACTTGAACAGATGTCAAAATCGTAGATACATTGTGGCATGGTGACCATGCATCCTGAATTATATCCATGCACAGTGTACCGTCACGATAAACTGCACAAACATCATAAGTAATGAGTTGGGTTCCTTTTTCTTGGTGAAGAAAAGGCAGAAATGTAGAACTGTAGAATTGTATCAAGTCAATAAACTGGAGCAGAGTACAAATCTAGAAATCAAGGAAAAAAAATACAATATGTTTACGTTGATAATACATGAACCAATATAATGAAGAGACATATAGACTATAAGCTCTCAAATTTCAACTAAGATATGAAGCTTTTGGCTTCCATTCCTTGGTTTCTTTTCTTCTTTTGTAGTTAGATATCGTCCTCTGTAGTAGTTCACTAGCGCTTATGTATACTAGTAATTTTCAGAAACCCTCAGATGTATTGAAACCGATATACCCCAACTATTTTTAAGCGACTTAACCAAAGACGAAATGATCCTTACCCACTACCAAATCTCTATCCCACTACTACTGTTCTGCTTGTTACAATGACAAGGAAAATACATATCAATGTATACAGGTGGGAATGTGTGGGCATAAAAACAAAAAGAGGGCGATGGTTAAATAATCTCAACATCATCATGCCATACTCTTGAAAGTTTTAAGTAGCAGAACAGCATGCATACCCTATATCCAATCTAAATATAAATTGTTAATAGTGGTCATGTGTTTCCTTTTAACAATGGATCTTAACATCGCCTCCAAGGATTTCATTTGATATCACAAGAGAAATAAGAACAGTGGTCTTTACTCTTTAGACTACTGAAGATAAATTGCGCCTCGCACAACCATAAGTTTGCATCTTTGTAAGTTTGGTTGCAGTACTGCAAACAAGAATATGTACTCAGCCCCTTTGGTCGCATGTGAAACTTCAAACTAGGGAATTGAAAATTGAAATGCTATGCAACAGAACAGAGCATCGGTTGCTCGCCATTGTTAGCTCGATATGGATTGTTGGTTCAGACACTTGCTTTGTTGTTCCTAATGTGGAGTTACTTAAGTTCACAACCTAACACTCGATCTATCTACGCGGGTAAGACCATACTGAATAGTCCTTGTCTACAAGTAAAATTGACCTCTAACCTCTTGATCAACAGTACCTAAGGTTTAGAATTTAGATACCGTCAAGATTATCTGAGATGAAATGTTGAAGTGGTTGTTTAACATGGTATCATAACTTCGGTTACATCTTGCAAGAGACCCGTTATTGACACCTTCAAATGTTTAATAATTTATGTGATTAAAAGCTTAAGCTTTCGAGTTCAGTTGTTGCTAACATTTCATATATAAGAATCGAATTACTAACATTTTTTACATAAGAATACTAATTCAATTCGTAATTTAGTACTTAAATGAACACATAAATACAGAAAGCAATTCACTAGAAAGTAGATAAGATATGATTGATCAAATCGAACTAACCATTTGGATGGAAGATTTCGGAGGTGAATCGAACCCGAGGTGGCTTTTCGGGATAACGTTCACTAAATGTCAACCTCAAACTAAAAACACCACCTGAATTTTTCCAAAATTTAACATTAAAACAATCAAATTTTTCCAAAACCAAATCAACAAACAAAGAAACACACAGCAAAAAACAGGAAACAGATCTCCCGACAACCTTCCCATGGAGTCTCGTCGGGCCCAAATACGGTGGCACTCCAAACCATCAGGTTATCGTCGGACAGAGGGCTGGCGCTGCAACCCTGCAAAAACCCAGATGGAGTTCAGTCATTCTGATCGGATTTGATCGAAATTTTAGGTTATCATTATCGGAATATACCTCGGGAGGCTCGTTGATGATGGTTCTGAGATCGGACATGAGCCGGAGATGTGCCGACGACGCCATCTGAGATGCAAATCGCGGCGCTTAGAGTCCTTGCGGATCAGAAGCTGGGTCGATCGCAGAATATATAGTAAATCAAAAGAGGCACAGATTTTGGATGACTTTGATTTTTGGATACTTGTTTTTAAATTAATAAAGAAAGAAAAGGTAGGTGGGGTCTGGGGGAAGGGAGGATGAGAATGAAAGGAATGGGAATATGAAATCTGACAACGAAGAAGGGAATCGAAACTTGCCCTCTGTTTCTCTCTCAGTCTTTTGTCTTTGTGTGCATGCATGTCCAATGAGATAACCATAGTTATATCAAATTCAACGCAATTATAATACGCCATCAACATTCATCTAAGTCGAACGTGGAGCATTCACTTAAACGAGATTAAGTTCGGGAACTTAGTTAGAAAACTCATTACCTATGAGATGAAACTAGACATGGATGATGATGTCTCCAAAAAGGAAAAAGATATTGCTCTTCAAGGTGTCGAGAACAACAAAGTTTTAAGTGACACATGTGAACTTGCGGATGATCTTGCACTATTTATCAAGCAATTCAGCAGAGGTCTCAAAAACAAAGGAAGAGATGTCAAGTGGTCTGAGGGGTCATCAAACAATCGTGGAAAACTTTTCTCAGGTGAAAAATCTAGCGATTCCTCAGGAAAGAAAGACAAAAATCTATCAAAAGTTTCTAGTTTTTGCTATGCATGTGGTGGAAGTGGCACCGTGTTGCTGAGTGTGCCAACACTAGACTTCTTGATCAGAAACATGAAAATGCTATGACGACCACTTAGAGTGGTAGTGATGGTCAAGATTCTGTGTCATCAGATAATGAAGAAGAGATTGTTGCATTCGTTGCATCTGTTGATGGAGCGTCTTCCAGTGAAAAAGATGTGTTGGTGGATGATACTAATGTGTCATCTTCTCATGAGTTGTCAAGCTTATATGAGTCTTTGTTTGATGAGATGTGTGTTTCAGCATTGGATAATGCTGAGCTTACTGAAAAGATATCTGTGTTGCAATAAGAGGTTGTGTCTCTTTGACTAGTCAGATCAGACTTGAGTGACAAAATCATATAGTTAGAGGATAAACTTCACAATCTAAATGAAAAAGGCTCCTTCTATGGTGATAATGATGAAAAAAGACTTAATCGCCTCTCTTAAAGATCATGTTCAAAGTTTAATGATAACACATGAAAGTTTGCTTTAACAAATCCATTTACTGGGAAAACAATGAATTGTATCAGGAAGCTAATTTGAAAATGCCTTCTAAATTGAATGAGGCTACATGTAAGTTAAATTGTCTGTCTATGGGTGCTGACTCATCAAAAAAAGTATTCGTTATTGAAAATCAGTTTGATGGTGAAGATGTGGTTGCATGTGATGAAAGTAGTTCAAGTTCCATGGGCGTCAACTTGCAGGCTTCTAAGGAACATCTTGTTATACCTCCCTTAGCTGACTTCACTTCAGGGTCTAGATTCATTCTCAAATATCATCATTGTGGGGATTTTGGCCATATTAGACCTAGGTGTAGAAAACTACATCTGGAAAGGAAAAATGATCTAAAGGAACAAGTGGATCGTTTAACCATAAAGGTCAGCAAAATGTTCAATATTGTTAATTCTTCAAGCTCAAGAAATGTAAAGTCATGTTCAAGTGGTTTTCAACGTGGTTTTGGGAAGTGCTTGATTGCTCAAAGTTCAACATCATTTTGTAAGCCTAAAATCTGGCACCATGACAGTGGGTGCTCTCATCACATGACTGGTGACAAAGATGCTTTCAGGTCTCTTATATCATTTAAAAGTGGTATTATTCAGTTTGGTGGAGGAGATAAAGCCGAGATTGATGGAAAATGAGTGGTGGAAATTGCTAGATTTCCTATGCTTGAAGATGTTTACTATGTGAATGGGTTGTCAGCTAGTCTTCTTAGTATTGGTTAACTATGTGACACAGTGGCCCATGAAGTCTGTTTTTCCAAGACAATTTAAAGAATTGTTGATAAACATAGGAAGATGGTTCCAAGATTCAAGGAAAATTGTTATTCAATTGTTGCCTCTGGGTGTGATGATTGCTCAAGTTGGAACATTAATTCTCTTCATCAAATGGTCCAATGTGAACAATTCCAAGTCTTCATTTCTGAATGCTACTTGTGTGAACCTTGTATTTTAAGAATGTATCCTATTATATCTCACACAAAGGGGTATTGCGCTGAACTTTCCAAAGACTATTATCCAGAGAATGAAATTCTGATCATTCAATCTCCATTGTTGATTCATGGTGAAATCCTTCTCATTTTGACTCTGGAGGTATTGCAACACCAAGGTATGTTTCCTTCTCTTTCTTGAACGCAAGCTCTCCATTTACCTTGTTTGATTGCATCTCTACTTTGTGGTTTGTTCTTCTATTTGATGATCTTAATTTGATTTATGGTGTGCATTTGATCAAGATTATGCATTAATTTTTTTGGATAAACATTATCAAATATTTCACCTTCAAGTGGTTTAGGAACAAACATCTGTCTCTTAGGAGATTCTTGCAAAGAAATGTTGTTGATATAAACTTGGTGCCATCTGAGGAGCAACTACCTGTGCATTTCATAAGTCTTTTGGGAAATCGAAGACACAAAAATCTTCGATGGTTTATTGACTTATGTGCCTTTGACTGAACAGGTTGAGTAGCCTTGCTTCCATTTTGTTATTCTTCTGCGTGTGTCATTTCTTGTTCTTATGTCTGTCTTGTCAATCAACTTATCAATTAAGTCTGTTTGTCACTTTGTGCATTCTTAACTGTCTCACTTGTTGATATTTTGTAGATTAACCTTGATTAATTATTCCTCTGTGATGTCAAAGGTTCTCCCTACTATGGCTAATAGCTTTTGAAAAATCTTTGTCTCATTTGACAAAAGCTCTTATTGATTTATGGATTAGGCTTACTTTCGTCTAGATTGAGGTGTACTGATAATTCTTCTATATAAATTGGGTTAAGTATCTTTTCCAGTATGAAACACCACCTAGATTGTCTTTCATTGTGCCCAGACCATCTCAAGAGTAAAATCATATATCTAAGTTTTATTCTCTACATTCATGAGCAAAGCTCTAAAAATTCAAAAAAAGGGAGAAGGGAAAATTCCAAAATTCTCAAAAGTGTTATCTCATGCAATGTCATGAACGTTCAATTCTTTTTTCCCTATCTCAAGGACTCAAAATATGTCTTAGATTGTCCAAATGAAATTCTCACCAATCTCATTAATGATCATATGATCCATTTCACCTTTGACAACTTAAAAGTTTTATTGGGATGGGGTCTTCATTGTCAGTAGTTTTGTGTTTAGATATTGGCTCAATTTATGTTGCAAGGATTGCGTCTTATTCTTAATGGGTTATTAAAAGTTTGGTAGCCTTTGAATTAAGTCTATCCAAAGTGCATGGCCCCTGTTTTGTATGTGGTAGAAGTGGACATTGTGCAGCTGAATGTGCCAACACCATATTTTTCAGTAAGAAACTTGAAAAGGCTATGATGGCTACTTGGAGTGACAGTATGAGCAAGATTATATGTCATCAAATAAAGATGAGATTGTTGCACTTGTTGCATCTATTGATGAAACATCCTCTAAAGGAAAAGACAAAGTATTGGATGATACTAATGTGTCATCATCTCAGGAGTTGTCCAACTTGTATGAATCTCTCTTTGATGAGATGTGTGTTGCAACATTGGACAATGTAGAAGTTGTCAAAAAGGTATCTGTGTTACAAGAAGTACTTGAGTCTCTTTGTTTGGTGAAAACAAAACTGAGTGACAAGTCACACAGTTGGAGACTGAACTTCATATGCTAAATGAATGAGGCTTCTTATATGGTGATGATGATGAAAAGGATGACCTAATCGCTTTTCTTGAAGATCATGTTAAGAGATTAATGATATCACACGAAAGTCTGCTTCAACAAATTCATTTGCTACAGGAAAACAATGAACTGTATCAGGAAGTTGACTTTTGAATTGAATGAGGCTACTTGCAAATTAAACTATCTGTCTATGGGTGCTGACTTATCATAAAGAGTATTCGCTACAGGAAATTAGTTTGAAGGTGATGTGGTTGCTTGTGATGAAAGTAGTTCAAGTTCCATGGGTGTGAACTTGTATGCTTCTAAGGAATTATCTGTTATATCTTCTTTGGGTGACTCTACTTCAGGGTTTAGATTTGTTCCCAAATGTCATCATTGTGGTGATTTTGGCCACAATAGACCTAGGTGTAGAAAACTGCATCTGGAAAGAAAAAATGATCTAAATGAACAAGTGAATCGTTTAAACATAGTGGTCAGCAGAATATCCAATATTATTAATTCTTCAAGCTCAAGAAATGTCAAGCCAAGTTCAAGTGGCTTTGAACGTGGATTTGGGAAGTGTTTGTGTACTCAAAGTTCAACATTATCTTCTAGTCCAGACACCTAGTACCTCGACAGTGGTTGCTCTTATCATATGACATGTGACAAAGATGTATTTTTTTTTTATCTCTTGTACCATTCAAAAGTGGTATGCTTGTGTATGGTGGAGGAGCAAGACTGAGATTGTTGGAAAATGAGTAGTGAAGATTCTTGGACTTCCTATGCTTGAAGATGTTTGCTATGTGGTTAGATTGCCAACTAATCTCCTTAGTATTGGTCAACTTTATGACAAAGTTGCTAACAAAATTTGCTTTTCCAAGACGAGTTGTAGAATTGTTGATAAATATGGGAAGAACATGTTGGTGGTTCCAAGATAAAAGGAAAATTACTATACAATTGTTGCCTCTAACTGTGATGATTTCTAAAATTGGAGCATAGATACTTTTTAGCAAATGGTCTAATGTGGAAAATTACAAGGCTTCGTCTCTAAATGCTTTTTATGTGAACCTAACATCTTGGGAAGACATCCTCTTGTATTTCACTTTGGGAAGTATTGCCCTAACTTGCCAAAGTCCATCATCTAGAGAATGAAATTTGAAATTTTCAATCTCCAACTCTGTTTCGTGATGAGCTGCCTCTCACTTTGGACGCTGAATGTATCACTTCACTAAGGTATGCTTCTCTCACACTTATGAATGTAATTTCTCCATATGCCTTGTTTGTTTACATCTTTGCATCATGACTTGTTCCTCATTTTGATAATCTTGATTTGGCCCTTGATGTGCATTCTGATCAAGTTTATGCACTAGTTGTTTAGTTGAGTATTGTAAATTATTTAATCTCCAAAGGTCTTAAGAACAAACATCCTGCTTTTAGAAGATTTCTGTGAGGAAATGTCTTTGATATAAACTTGATGCCATGTGAGAAACAACTAGCTATGAACTTCATAAGTCTCTTAGAAAATCGAAGACACAAAAATCTTCAAGGGTTTGTTGAGTTTTGTGCTTTTGACTGAATAGCTTGAGTAGCCTTGCTTTCATTTTGTTATTCTTCTACGTGTTTACTTTTCCTATTCTTGTATCTATCCTGTTAATCATCTCATCAGTTAAGTTTGTTTGTCACTTGGTGCTCTTCTTAATTATCTCACATATTAGCATTTTGTAGATTAACCTTGACTAATTCTTTCTCTGTCATGTCAAAGGTTCTGCTTATTATGGCTATTGGCTTGTGAAAAATCTTTGTATCGTTTGACAAAAGTTCTCGTTGATTTAAGGGTTAAACGTACTTTGAACTTGATTGGGGTGTAGTGTCAACTCTTCTCTATAAATTGGGTAAATTGTCTTTTTCATTCAGAACACCACCTAGTTTATCTCTCATTATGCTTAGATCCCTTTAAAAGTAAAATTATGTATCTGAGCTTCAACCTATTCACTCATGAGCAAAGTTCTCAAAATTTCAGAAAAGGAAAAAAAAATTCCAAAATTCTCAAAAATATTATCATGCAATGTCATGAAAGTTCAATTCTTTTCTCTCAATCTTTAGAAGGGCTTAGAATGTGTCATGGGTTACTAAACTACAATTCTTTCCAATCCTATTGTTGGTCATGTGCTTCATATCACTTGCCAATTTAAATCTTCTATTGGGTTAGGTTCATCAGTGTGTGTAGTTTTGTGTCATGAAAGTTGCTCAATTTATGTTGTAAGGCTTGGTTCTTAATCTCAATGGGTAATTAAAAGTTTGGTTAGCCCTTGAATTAAATATTTGCTTAGTTACATGAAATTATGCTTTTTCATTGTTTATCACCAATCACTTTCCCATACCTGGACACTTCATGGTTGTGGTATGAACAAGTGTTAATATGTGTTATGCTATCGTTGTGTGTCCGTAAAGATTTGTTTCTGAAGTATTATATTGCATGTTTCCTTTCAAATGTACTTGCCTTATCAAATATATTTTTTTTCTATGAAAGTTGTCTTGGAAGCTTGGTAATTAAATTTGTTTATTCTGAGTCTTTCTCAATGAGATTCTCAGTTGGCTATAACTCGAATGCTACTAGGTTTGTAACCGTAGTTTGTTTTCTTTTGTGTGTGTGTTGTCTCCTCACTTGGTTACAACTTGTTGCACCAATGTAGTTTAGTAGCGGTTTTGTTCAATAGTCTGACTAGTCAAGTGTCTTAATCAAAAAGGTAAGGTTCATTAAGGACATTCTTGTCCTTGCACATATGTTTTTACCTGATGTATCTCATCCATTGGTTTTCATCGCACGGCTTAGTTGTCTTCATAGTGTCCTAGGTTTTAACCCCATCTAACCCATCTAGGTTTTTACCATACCTCCTTTTGTGTCGTTTGCTTTGAAATCTCTTTCCTTCCCGTCACAAACTCTTAATCCATTTCATCAAAAAATTTCTTTACCAATGGCTAGCAACACTGGTTCTACCCATGATCAGCCCTCTCGTCGTTGTACTCGATCTCAAACTGCAAGGAGTTCCTCATGAGGTACATCTAATGACCAAGTTCCCATCTTTTCGTCCACTCAAGCCACAAATTTCTTTTCTACAATGGTTGCTCGAAAGGTCCTGCCTGAACGACGAATCATCTGGGATGATCTTCCCATGGCTGACACTATCTGCTTTGATGACTTAGTTGAACAGTACAGACTTCATAAGGTAAACTCTCATCCTTACAATTTCAATTTGTCTATGTTTCAAGAGTTTTACTCTAACATTCCATCAACTTTCCCTGACTCTAATGGTCTTGTTTATGTTCGTGGCGTCATGGTTGCCTTTGAACCATTTATCATTTGTACGGTCCTTGAACTTGACCTGTCATCTGTCTCTGTGTAATGTTGCAACCAATCAGTATGACCTGAGTGCTTACCATCGTGAGGCTTACGCTGATCCGTGTATTCCTCTTGTTAAAGTTCAAATCTCAAAGTCTTGCCTCAAACCCTTCTATAGGATTTGGTCTGACTTTATTCGTAGAAATGTTCTCGGTATATCATCAAATGGTAACTCTACCCTTGAGTTAGCCTGAGTATTATTTGCCATGTTAACTCATTGTGATGTGCCTTTCGGCTTTCTGATTTTCAAGTTCATTTTGTCCAAGTCCAAGCATGCTAGAACTTGATCTATATCTTAGAACCACTAAGGACCTTCACAGAAATATGATGAATCTCAGTAATGTCATGTGTGTTGTAGCTCAAGGTGATCCTGAACTAGTCACACCATCAACTGCCTCCCAGGATAGGAAAATAGCATATCTTGAGTCTGAAATTAACTCTCTTAGAAAACAATTTGTTGATTTTAAGTCTCTGGTTAATCAATAAGCATTTTCACCACTTGTCAATAACTCATTCTCCTCACAATCTTTGAGTTAACCCTCTTTGAATCATCCTTCATTTGTCCCCGAGCCTTCTCTGCAACCTCCAAAGCTTGTCCCTCATTGCCTTGTGGATCCTTCATCTGTATCTTATCACACCGCTGCTTCCTCCAGCCATTCTAGTGGCGTTGCTGCCAAGATGGCTGCTATCTACGTTGCTAAAGGAAATGAAGTGTCCATCAATGTCCACCAGCATTTCTTTTCCACTCCTACTTCGAAGGGCAAGCACATTAGGTTCACATATTCCTCCGATGAAGATGAAAATAAAGAAGGTCTTTTCATGATCCATGCCCTGAAGATGTTCCTGTTAAAGATGCCATTATTGTTGGATCTCCTGTCGGCTCAGAGGACTCATCACAATCTGAGGAGTTCTAAGTTTATGGGGGAGCTCTTGTAGGGGTTTTTCATGAGAGCAAGTTTTATGGGGAGTTCTATTTTGTTATCTATTGAATAGTGGCTGTTAAAATTGAAACTCAATTTCCTTTTGGTTTCTGTTGTAATTAATCTTGTTAATCGTCTGACTTTATCTTACTCTTGTGTCTTTTGTGCTTAAATTTGTTAGATATTATCACTTTGATTCCAAACTTTGCACCATTGTGTGCTGTTTTATTTCTCCGAGTTACATTGACCCTTCTTTCTTGCGTGTTATGCTTCACTTTTTATTCCTTACTATGTGTTGTGCTTCATTATCAATTTTTTCCTTTGTCTTACCATGACAAAATGGGGGAGAAAATTTTAAATCACTTTTCATTGGAATAACTTGTGTTGATCATGCAATTTGTGGTGCCATTTTGAACATACACTTTCATTATCAATTTCTCATGTGTTGGAGAATCAGAGTTACACTTTCCTTTCTCTCTTGCCAATTTATCTACCTAGTGCATGGTTCACATCTTGGCAGTAAAAAATAACCAATGTGGATCGAACAAATGATGAAAATTCAACTTTTTATTCGGAGAGATATTTAAGTGTGCCTATAATACGAGTCGGCACATTACATTTCACGATATAAGAGGATAATATATTTTTTAGTGCCTCTCCGTTTATAATATGACATTTGATAAATTAGCTCGCATTCAAAAACTATGATTTTTCATAAAATCTATGTCACCTCACAATTTAACATAAATTTTTTTTGTAAACATTAAAAACATTGTGTATAAACATAAAATGATGGGGATCCATAAAGGGTTCTACAAAAGAATCTCCTTACTATTTCTCAATTACACTTCTATGATTCATGACTGAAATTGTGAAAGAGAGAGAGAGAGAGAGAGAGAGAGAGAGAGAGAGAGAGAGAGAGATGGCGTGATTTTGTGGTCCCACTTGTGCTGATCAGCTTCAAACTAACCTTAACAAGAAATCCCAGAAAACAACTTCCTTCGAATAAAAAATAACACTTTTTCCAGCAAAATAAAATTTCCACTGAAAACGAAAGCCCAAAAAATCCACAGCTATAAAATCCATGTCCTATAGCGCCAACCGATCTTATCCCTCTATATCTGGTGGGGTTAAAATTTGTCTCTGGATTTTTCGCTGTGCGGGTTCTTTGTCCTTGGTATGAGAATTATACGCACACAAATTAAACCCTCTTTTTGACAATTGTAGTATAGATATAAGTAGGGATCGTTCTTAACCGGGGAATAGGAGGGATTGCAAAATCACTTGGAAACTGACTCAAAAACGTAAAATAAAGTTTAAAACACTAAACTAGACTTAAAGAATGCAAAACTAAACACTTAAAACACTAAAACAAACCAAAAGACTCAAACAGCACCCAAAACACTCAAAACTGCCTTAAAAACACTTTATGGGCAGTTTTGAGCACTTTGGTGAATTTGGATGAATTTGTGTAACAAATTGAATCAAAACACTTATAAACACAAACTAAGACACTTTCTAACTAAATTGGACACTAAAGCAAAGGGGGATTGAGGTTTTGACGAAGTTAAACTAAATGCACAGATTGTAATTTAAAGGCAGAATGTAAATATGAATATGATGAAAATATGGATGAATGCTAGCTAAGGGGTTCATCTCCACACATGTTATACTTGCATATAAAACGATTTCCAATTGCTTTTCAATAAACCATGAATTCTCAACGCCCCAGATTAATCGTGAATTGCACTAATTAACCCTCAGATTTTCCTAACGTTATTGAATTGGATGATTGCATACGACAACCCAAAACATTCCCCACAAGTCCCCTACATGATTGCATAATAGAGATCATTAAGTTCTATGAAAACCATAAGCATTGACGAAGCACTTGTTACTATGATTGCATGAAACTTATGCCAAGAATTTACTTAACGCGATTGAGATCATCAACCTTTACTACTTGTGAATATAATTCCATAACGATTAGGTGAAATTTCCTTATATCCTAGCATCCAATTTATGCATGATAATTAAGCGTGCACTCTCAACCAACACACACAAATCAATGTAATTCACATAGATAAGTAAATTGAATTCATAACTTATGAAACGCAATTGGAAGTAATCAAATCATATCGCAAGCATAAACATGTATTTCGAATCCCCCCTAGCAAAGGGGGGGGGTTTAGTTCCTCATACGTACAAGACAAAGATAAGTAATTTTAACCATTGAAATCGAGGAAAGGAAAACACCTAAACATTCCAACAACTCAAACTTGAATTGTATGAACGTTTAGGCCCTCTTCTCCTCCTCTTTGTTGCTGCACAAGGTCTAAGGATAGGTTTTGGGGTGGTATTTGTATGGAGGAATGGATGTGTGATGGTAAGGTAGTGTTTTGGAGGGATGGGGAGTGGTTGGAGTGGCTGCAATGGAGGAGTAAATGCTGGAATGTGGAATGGGAGTGCACGGCTTCAGGATTTGTTGCTGGAATTGATGGTTTTGCACGGCTCCCATGGTTTTCCTTGTTGGTGAGGGAATGCATGGTTTTATAGGGAGAATGGGAGAATATGTGGCTGAATGATTAAGATTGCATGTGGCTCTATGATTATGGGTGCATGTGGCTGAAATAATGAAGGAAATGCATGTGAGTGACAGCTAGGGTGAATGATGATGAATGCATGTGGATTAGGTTGGAAAGGTGTGTGGAATGGCTGGAATGTATGGTGATGTGCACGGCAAGGCTGGAATGTGGTGGGTTATGCACGGCAAGGCTGGAATGTGGTGCAATGATGAAGGAATAATGTCATGTTGGCTGAAATGTGGTGCAATGATGAAGGAATAATGTCATGGTGGCTGAAATGTGGTGCAATGATGAAGTGAATAGAATAGGCTCTAGGGTTAGGAACAAGGTACGACTGAGATGGATTTATTGAATCAATGGATGGGGAATTACCCTAGGGTGTCTAAAAGGGTGCGGCTGAAATAGGTATGAGAAAGGAAGGTGTTTAAGTGTTTAAAATAGGGAACAAAGCCCTTCCTTGCACGGCAAGGAAGGGAGACACAAGGAAACACATGGCATTGCTTAAGGTTGCAAGTTTTGTGACCTAGAATAGGTAGGAACCCTTGATATTGCTGAAACTTGGAGTCTTTAAGGATTAGGAAAGATTAAACCAAAATAGGAAACCTTGGCTTAACTTTCCTACTTCAAGTAGGAAACCTTCTTTGACTAGGTTTCCTCATTAGGAATCCTCTTTTGATTAGGAATCCTCACTTCATTAAGTCTTCAATTTCGTCCATTCCTTTTGCTCCAAACATAAGCTATCCATTCCAAGTCCAATTTTGCTCCAAAATGCTCCAAAATGCATCTTTTTGCATCCTTAGCCATATGAACCTAAAAACACACGAAAATGGCTTAAACTACTAAAACAACTAGGAATTAACAATATAAATGCACGAAAACAAGCTAAGTAAGTCGCCTAAATATGCTCCTATCAGTCCTCCATCCCAAATCTCTCCCTGCTCTATTTTTTTAAGGTCATGTCCTTTCTTTCTCCAAATTTTTATAAAATATTTATTTTGATTTTACAACTCCCAAATCGAGGTTTCAAGTTATTCCCTTTTACTTGATCCTCTGCCATTTTTCTCATTTGTCCATCCAAACAAGCATCCATCGGCATCCACATTCACGTTCCATCACCTAAAAAATCCCAATATTTTGATGCTCCTCCAGAAGCACATCAAACTTATATATTACAGGGTTTCTGTCCCTGTTTTCTTTTTTCACTTCAATTTTTCCTTCTTAAATTTTCACAGCCCATTTCATTATTTAGTCCCTCTCTCACCTCCAAAAGCTTCATCTCAATTTCCACTTTAATGGGTTGCTTCCACTTTTACTCGATTTCCCTTGTGTTTCTCTTAATTCTGTGCCCAACCCACTTCAGATTTTGTACCCAAATGGCTGAAAGCAGAGAAATTCACAACAAAGTTGCCATTTCCCAGGTGGGTTTTTAACTTTTTATCCAGTGGACTTACAGTTCAAAGCTCTCTGAGAACTTTCATCAAACACCTTTGATTTGCACCCAAATGTCCTGATTTGTCTAGTGTTTTTTTTTTTTGATTTGGGTAGGCAGGGAATGAAGAGAGTAAAGTGAATCTGAGAGGGCAGGTAGGTTCGAGGCCTCCAAGGTGTGAGAGAAGGTGCAGCTCCTGCGGCCACTGTGCGGCAATTCAAGTGCCTGTAACTCCCCAAGCAAATGCAAAACCAGGCAGCAAAAACCCCTCCAAAGTTGTATCCGGCATTGCTTATGCTAGAGGTGATGAGAACTCCAGCAACTACAAGCCCATGAGTTGGAAGTGCAAATGTGGCAGCTACATCTTCAATCCCTAATCATGATTAAAATGTTAATTAATTAATTAAGGTTTAAGTGGAGGATGAGCTTACCCATTGTTGGATCCTGTAAATGGATGACAAATCATAGGATGCTAATTCCAAAAAACGAATTTAAATATTTGTTCCTTAATTAGTCCGTGCAGTCTTGCTAGTTAGGCCCTAATGTAATTTATGTAATTTCACTTCCCCTGTTTTTGTCAAGTCTTAACATCTTTGTAAGCTAATTGATTAGCATAATAAAAAATATATACTAATGCAAGTACAATTGTTTGGCAGCTTGGACCCTGATTTTCTTGTCCAGTCTTGTTTGTATGATGGAAATAATCCCAAAAATGGGGGTTAGACACCGACGCCCCAACGCTAGCAAGCTTATCTGTCACAAAATTGGCTTCTCTAAAAATACATGCTGCCATGGAATATTGAGAAATCTACAAGCCAACCATTTGATGTCTTCGATAATTGGGATGAGGTGCCAAGGGGGCTTCCATATCCCCTTGACTAGATTAATGGTAAGCAACGAGTCTCATTAAACCTCTTTTAGGGCAAAAGCCTCCGCCACCGAACTAGTGACCCCATCCAAATTAAGACATCCCCATCTTTTAGGGCCTGTGCTTTCAACTCCGCAACTTTACCGTTAGTTTCATAATAAGGCATCCCCATCTTGGCAGCTAAGGAAACACATCTTGGAGGGAAAGGGGACACATCTTGGTAGATCTTACGTTTGATTAGACTCTATATTAGTCCATGCAATTTATTGCATTAACCTCTAATGCGTATTGCTTCCCCCTTTTTTCTTATTAAATATGATAATTTTGTAATTATTGATATTATATAATGCAAATATGATTTGTATTGGAGGCTGATTTCTTAGTGCATTTTTGGTTTTTCGTATGATGGCGAGTGACAATTAGACTGATATTAATAATAGTCTGGCCTTGGTTTTTGCTGCATTTACCGCTTTGTTTGCTGACGTAAACTAAGTAGTTAGGTCGCAGTTAGTTTAAACCTAACAGCTAGCCCAAAACAACTTGGGCGACTATCGTTTGCAGTGTCAACGTGCCCAACAGAGTGATGTCTAACAACGGAAAGTTGTTTACAGAAAAATGATTTCCTCGCTCTTGTTCTCCTCGTTGCATTCTTCTTTGTTGTTTTTTAATTTTACTTTGAATTATTCAATTCAAAAGCGAACATAAACAATGATATGCATAACCAGAGATGACATGCAACTTTTTAACATTCTTATCTATTGGTACGATTTTTTACTCGTAAATATAACTTTTTACGTTCAACTTGTTAAGAGCCGTGGGAACCCCCCCCAGGCAATACACTATGTTATCCACTCAATGAACAGTAACTGCCTTTAATGAACAATAATCACCTTTTGCCTCTCCACCGTTACACTTCAATAGCCCTGGCAATAGGTAATAAAATATTAGTATTTTTTATTTATAAAATAATACAAAATAATTTTATTTGTAATTTCGGATAAGATTTTTAATCGTTCTCGTTACGCCACGTGTCATTATCCGAAAAGTTATAAAATAATACAAAATAATTTTATTTGTAATTTCGGATAAGATTTTTAATCGTTCTCGTTGTGCCACTTGTCATAAAATCCGAAAAGACAATTATTGGTGATGGATTTCCGATAAGATTTTTAATCGTATTCCTTGCGCCACATGTCATTATCCGAAAATACAATTATTGGTGATGGATTTCTGATAAGATTATTAACCAATCACGTCGCGCCACATGTCATAATATGTTTACAATCTTTGAGGATAGATTTCCATCAGATTTTTAACGAATGACGGCATACCACGTGGCATTATCTACAACTTAATCCTTTTTTAATCCTATGTATAATCCACCATCCATCCTTACAAATCTCACACCAATGTTCTCAAGATCTCTATCATTATTCATAGTTTATGCTTCCTTCTTCACCAAAATCTCTATCATTATTCATAGTTTCTGCTTCTTTCTTACAATGTCTTCTTCTTCCTCAAGATGATGTGGGAAATCGATCAGCAAGAGGAAGAATTGTTTAACCAATAAGAAGGAATGTTAAATCTCCAGGTGGCTCAAAATGAGAGGGAAGAGGATGAGGAGTATAGAAGGAGAGATGACGAAGCAAGAATAGCAAGAGCCTCACATTGCCGTCGAGTCATCCAAGCTGTGGGTTAGATCTGCATGCCTAGTTGTTCCGGAAACCTTGATAGAAGCAAACAACGACGAGGTACGGAACTCATGGATAATTATTTTGTCCGTAATAGTGCATTTCTTGATACGTACTTTACACGTCGTTTTGAACGACATTTGTTCAACAAAATCATGATTTCTGTTTGCAACCATGATTCTTACTTTATGCAAAAGAATGATGCTTTTGGTGCTATTAATCTCCTTCTATTGCAAAAAATTATTGCTACCTTGCGAATGCTTGCATATAGAGCATCTATAGACCAAGTGGATGAGATAACAAGGATGGAGAAATCAACCATTCTTGAGTCCCTGATGAGGTTTTGCAAAGTAATTGAATCTATTTACACCGCAGAGTACCTTCGGAAACCTACTGACATGGACTTGCAAACGCTTCTAAAGAAGGGCGAGATGCGAGGTTTTCCTGGGATGAATGGAAGCATCGATTGTATGCAATGGACGTGGAAAAATTGTCCAAGTGCATGGCAAGGCGCTTATGGGGACAGAAAATGAGCAAAAAGTATCATTTTGGAGGCAGTGACATCTTTTAATACATGGATTTGGCACGCCTTTTTCGGGGTTCTGGGAGCTCAAAATGACCTCAAGGTCCTTGCCCAATCCTAGTGTTCAACGATGTCCTGCAAGGAAAGACACCAAAAGTCACGTACCGTGTCAACGGATGTATGTACGACGGGTCGTACTATCTAGTAGACGGCATTTACCCAAAGTGGTCAACATTTGTCAAAACAGTGCCACGTCCGCGAAGTGTAAAGGAAAAACACTTTGCAAGCTGTCAAGAGGGGTGCAGGAAGGATGTGGAGCATTGTTTTGGTATCCTCTAAGCTTGTTGGGCGATCGTTAGGGGTGCTGCCAGATTGTTTGATGTAGAGTTGCTTCGATCCATCATGATGACGTGCATCATTCTTCACAACATGATTGTGGAAGATGAGTACGATTATGATGCCGTTGATGAATATGAGCAAGACATGATGAACAATTCAAGAACACGTATATATTGTGTTCATGACGCCACCAAAGAACCCGTGCAACATGAGCCATTAGAAAGGGATGGACGTTACAATGAATTGATCATTCAACGATATACTGCACTTCAAAGGCCATATATGCATAATGCCCGGCAAATTGATTTGATAGAACACAAGTGGGAATTGAAACAAGCTCAAGATACTTAAGTTCATTTAGTGTGTTTGTTTTTTTTTTTTTTGGTGTGTTTATTTAAATTTTTTTGGTGTGTTTCTTTTGGTTCATTTAGTGAGTTTTTTGTTATTTGGTATGTTTATGTAATTTTATTTGGTGTGTTTAAATTTTTTTTGAATAAAGATTCTCTTAGTATAAATAAATTACCAAATTAAATAAAGTACTAAAATCAATAAATTGGAAACAACATTAAAGTACTTTATTCAATAAATAAGAAATTACAACCCAAAGTAATTGGAAAATTATGGGCTCCGATTACAAATAGTACTCTATTCATCATCACTTAACCAATTTTTGGTGCTAGGCTGATCTTTTCTTGTCGTGCTAGGACCATCTCCTCTTGCTCTCGCTTCTCTTGCACGCCTCCTTCGCACCACTTTCGCTTTCTCCAACTTCCAAAAACATTTAGAATTTGGAGACTTCCCTTCTAAAGCCGTGTTCATAATGTCACGATCTCGTTGAGCCATTCTTTCTTCTCTAACAAGTTCCCTTTCTTGCCTAAGTAGCTCTCTTTCTCTCTCATTAGCTTGAAATGCTCTCTCAACAGCTGTAGCATTTGCCTCATCTCTAGCCTTATCAGCCTCAAATTTCGCCATTTCCTACGTCAAAGTCAATTCACCTTGGCTAGCAAGTTGTTCCATATACTTTGCATAATCATTCTTCGAAGCACTCCCTTTTCTCTTTGAAGCCTTCTTACCTTCAGGCCTAATTGGATAACGGGTCAATCCTAACGCTTGTTCAGGGGGGGCATTTCGGGCACTTCTTCTACTTCATCTTCATAAACATATGTGTCATGATCAGGTGTAGAGTGTAGAGGGGTGTTGTTCATGAAAACTTCTGGACCGACATGCACAACTTTGAATTTAGGACAATCTTTGACAATATTCCAACATTCCTACCAATTGAATGATTTATTTTTGGTTTTGGTTTTGGCACCATACCAAGCTTGTGCTTGAAGTTGCTACACTATGCGAGATAAGAAATAATTATAATGAAAGTTTGTAAAGAAAATCTGAAGGAAATTTGCTACCAACAAATGATCAAACAATAATTATAAAGAAATATGTTCTTGCTATGTTCCCGAGATCCCTCTTTTGCATTGGGAATAAAGATGGTGGATTGGGGGCAGTTTCCTCTCCTTGCTGCCAAATTGAAAGATTATAATATGCAAAACCCCATCAAAATAATTAAAAGAAAACCCCATTTTAATTCAGCAAAATCACAATATAAATCATATTCTTTTTTATTCAAAAATTACCTGTAAAAGATCAGAAAATCCGGATTAGGATCTTCCAATTTAGATGGGTTCCGATTTGAAGGGGGCGAGGGAAAATCATGGTTTGGAAGAAGGAATCTGTGAGGAGTACATGAGAAGATTGGAGAGAAAGTAATTTGGAGGAAGAGAGGAATGAGAGAGAGCATGAGGAACAGAGGAAGCATAGACGAAGAAAGTAGCGGAGGGGAGAGAGAGAGTGTAGAAGAAAAGTGAAAACTAAAATGTAAGTCGGCTAGGGTTTGTAAACTTTAGAAATTTTATAAAGCATAAAGATTAGAATACCTATAAATAACTTAGTTGTACAATTATAGCAACACAAAGGCAACATCAAGTTGGTTTGAAGCAACTATCTGAACCTAGAGGGAAAGGGTTTGAATCCTCAAGCCACCAAGTTTTGAGGTATTTGTATATGATTTTCATATATCGGTTCGGTTTGGTCCTACCATAATTGGTTGGAAAACCCTATATCTAACCTCTCTTGCACCAACTTTCCATTTCTAGTACCATGCCAAGTAAAAGGGGGGGGGGGGGGGGGGAACCATTGAAGTCGAGGTCAAACAGCTCAACGACGTGCATAAAATTTACCAGATACTGAGGCCTATTATACAAAACAACCAAGCCACCAGATTTCTCAGAATCCCAAAGACTCGTTGAAATCCCCACCACACAACCAAGGAACACAATAGGAATGAACATGAGTATTCATCTAATCCTAAAATTGTGCTTTCTCATCCCGATAAGCAGTTCCATATACACCTGTAACACGTACCTATCGAGATTCCCTTTCCGGTCGAACCCGGGCATCGATAACATGTTTAGAATGCAAATTGATAACCATGTCCAAGTATTCAGCCCACCAAAGACTTAAACCTCCCGACCTACCAATGGGAGGGACATTGAACCCATTCTTAAACCCCAAACATCAACGCACGCCAGCAATTCTATGATCCTTCATCTTTGTCTTCAATAGAAAAATCATAAAGGCTCGATATTTCCGAATAAGCCCATAAAGGGCTCAAACTACCGTGTCCGACCCAAGACTACGGCAGTTCCAAAAAGATATAATTTATGGTGATCTTGCTGCTATTGGAGGCTAGCTGCCACCGCATTAGGAAGACATTTCTTGTTTTCGAGCCAACAAAGCAGCTCGCTCATGCTCAGAGACCTCCTTCAAGTACTCCTACATATCTTGATACTCAACTGGTAGTTCCTCACATTCCTTCTCTGCATAAATAGCTTTTTGCACCATCAAGCATCTTTCTCTAATACTTATCTGCCTCAGTCTCTCTGCTGCACATTTCTTCATGTCCTGATTGCTTTCAATGTTCTTAAACTTTTTTTTTGTGGAGACTAGATAGGTTCCAAGTCTTCCTCCTCAGCACTTCTTTTCAATTGGCAACCATCTACCTCCCTTTCACTATCTTCTGGAATCTCCTCAAGTGTGACTAAAGGACTGCCCGCATATCGTTTTGAAAGAGTCTACATGGGTGCTGACAGTGAAGACTCAGACTTGAATTCCATGTGCAGACCTTCGGACACACTCCCCGGAGGAATAGGTATCACCCATTCCTCTCCAGGTCCAGAAAGTCGATGATATCTCTTAGATTTCTTAATTGGAAGTTGTGGTATAGTACTCATTATCAACATCTCAGACCTACTAGCACCATTGCCTTGAGGTTCAGCATCATTAGCTCCCTGACTCCCCTGCGAGCTTCCAAGTTTACTACTCCTGACTGCCCCCGCATGTCGCCTCTCCCCCACTCCAAGAGTAAGTGATTGTTGCGGAACCACCACATCCCAAATTGGAGCCACCTTGGTCCATTCCCCATAACTAGTTGAACTAACCCTTAAAGGTTCAAACGAACATTTAGTATTCACATGTCCTATTCTCGCACATTAGTAGCAAAAATCTTGCAACCCTTCATATCGAAATTCCACCCAGGTGTCTGTATTCTGACCCCTAGAGAGCTAACACCTAAGTACTAGTGGATACAATGTGTTGACAACAACCTTAGCTCAAAGAAAACTTCGAGCTATGGATGGGTCTTCTAGTTCCAAAAATTCTCCAACATCTTGTACAAGACGTCTTACATTAACCTCGGACATGAGTGCGCGAGGTATTCCTTGAAGTTGAATCCAGAAAAGAACCAATTCCAACTGTATCTCTTCCAACGCTAATTCCGGAGGCCACCTTTTCACTGAAAATTTTTTGCTTCATGACTTCCCAGGGGACCTGACTCAAAATCCTATTTGCCACACTTTCATCTAGAGCAGAGATAATATAAAGGTTTTCACGTACCCATTTGACCTGAACATCACCCAAGTCTTTCCATGAAAATTAAAGAATGTTCCAGACTCCCCATCTATTCAAGTTTCGATTTACCCAAGCTGCACCCACCAGTTTGATCCCGTGTTCCATGGTTGACAAATCCATCATTTTTTCTAGATGGACCACCAATTCCTCCACTTCCTGTTGTGCCATATGACCATTACTGTAGCTTACTTCTTGGACCAGATGAGTGGATTTATACAAAAGAGAGACTATGAACGCCTTGTGCAGAATCTCCTTAGAACAGTAAAGGATACGTTGTATGTGACCTTTTCCTTGTTTATTTTGTTTTCCAAGTACAAGAACAACACAGAAGAATAAGGTACAATGAATGGGAGTCCTCGAAACATTTATTCTCTGAAGCAGTAGTTATTTGGACCCCCATGACTTCAGTAAATGTAGTAGCAGTTGTGGGCAATTACTTCTCGAGTCAAAAGTTCACATAAGCGCACCAAATGTCACAAGTTTGGTAAAGGAATTTAATTCCCCACCAACCCAAAGAGAGCAAATCCTTTGCACCGACTCAAAAGATCCACGCCCAAAAGACCCACTCCATATCTTGTGAATTAACGCTTCCACCGACCTCCTAAGCTGCCCAGAGAGCTAGAACGAACACAATTGCAAAGAGCCACCAGCTTAGCCGGATCAAAGGAAACAAACAATCATCGAATCTATCCAAGGACCAGATCCACTATTCAGAGGAAACATAGAAGAAGAAAATACTCAGAGGATAACTGACAAATCTCGAAAGAAGCGAATCTGCAATTACAAGGCAAAACTAAGGGTTGGTTTGGTATTGCTGTGCTTTGAAAAAAAACTGCTTCTGCTGTGCTGTGAGAATAAGCAGCCGTGAAATTAAGCAGCAGAATGTTTGGTAAACTTTTTTGTAAAAGTGCTTTTGAAAAAAAAAAAGCAGTATTATAGTGTTTGATAAACTTTTATGTAAAACAAATGTGAAAAAAAGTTGGTTTTTCAAAGTTGGGTTTTGCAGCTTTGTATTTTTGGCTTTTTTTCACCCAAAACTATGAAAAGAAGCTGAAACTAAATGTTTACCAAACATAAAAAAGCTCCCACCTTTTTTTGATAGCCACTTTTTTCAGAATCACCTCAGTATTAAACTAGGACTAAAACTCTCACCAAGGAGAGAAATCACTCACTCCAGAGGTCTCTCACAAAGGAGAGAAATTTTTTTGTTTTAAGATTGTATATATGCGATTCCCACTCCTTTTTCACTCAACCATACGTCATTTTCCAGCACACAAAGACACACACCTTTTTGATAGTTTAGATAAAGTGATTTTGTATACGTCATTTTCTTCTCCAGCCCTTTAGCTAGGCCGTAGACAAAATGTACCATCCCCACGTTCTCCAACACACAAGGGCACACAAGGAAGAGGATCCCCTCTTGAGCATAGGATGAGAATTCTCCTGATCACGAAATCAGAGCCGTTCAATTTTAATCTAACGGTTGCAATTATTATAACTTTTAAGGGACCCCTTGTTTTAGAGCCGTTGGATTAAAATTAAACGATCCGGATTTCATGGTCAAGAGGATCCTCATCCTATGCTCAGGAGAGGATCCTCTTCCACCATTCCAAACAAGGAGGATTCTTCCCTCCTAATCTCTCTCTCATTTCATACTATCTCTTCCTATTTGAACAATTACGATTAAATTACGTTAACATTTTATATTAGTATTTTTTTAATAGAGACAATAAGAGAAAAAAATATAGTGTGAGACGAGGAAGGAAAATGATAAGAATAGATGGAAAGAGAATCATACTCCGTTCCTTAGCCCCTACGATAAATATTGTTCCTCACTTCCTACTTGCAACGAGAAAACGACTTCCCAGTTACAGTTCAGTAACAACACAATGATATCATTGGTCACATGAGAGAGAGAAAAATAAAAGGATGTAAAAAACATCATGCATACAGCACCGACATCGACACCGATTGTGACTTTGAAGTTCTAGCATAAACCCTAAACCCTAAACCCTTAGTTTATAATCTTTACAGAATATAGCATAAACGCTGATGGTATAATTCTGATCAGAATTGACCAATCGTAAAGCCTTCCTGGCAAAAGGGGTCACACTGTACATATATTCTCCTATGGATTTGCAGGTGCATCACCAAGACACATCAAAGGAAAAAACAATTTGAAGCAGAATAATTTCATTGAATTTCCGTGTGGTGTAAGTTGAAGTGATCCCTTATGCTGAAAATGGTTGTGTGTGTTTGGTTGCATCACAACTGGTTCGTATCAAATGGAGACGACGTCGTTGACAGTGTACTACGACAACAGAAGTGCTACCAAGGGAGTGTTGGGACAATGAAGCAGAATATGAATATGGACATGATGGGTAGGGGTAGAGGTACCTTATAGTGATATATTGGCCGTATGCTCCTGCTATAGAAAGATTCTGCAATCAAATACCGACGGACTGCCCCTAATAAGATGCCAATATTAACCTCATCCTCCTAATTGTCTTATCATCACTTCTTCCACTCAAAGAATTCCTAAAGTGATCCTACAACAACCAAAAAGTATAACACAATTTCAACTTTAGTTTTTCGTTTTCACTTGTGCCAGAAATGGGGAGAAAGTAGAAGGGAGAAATGAGGAATGAAGAGGATGACAGGAGGTGGCGGGAGAAATGAACGAGATATAAGAAAGCGAAAACATTAAAGTCAAAACAAAAAGCCACAAGACACTTGGGAATTCTAAATGACGAGAGAACCATGGATTCCAGGCAATACAGAAACCCTATTACGTGATAGCAAGACATATAAGTGACAGCAAGTGTTCCTCGTCCGCAAACCCTATTATGGATTCCAGGCAATACACCATGAGATACTCTTTCATTGACATTTGCAAGTGTTCCTTGTCCGTAAACCCCACTATGTGATAGCAAGACTTAAATAAGGATTTATGACTATCGAGTCTGCAACAAAATGCCAAACTAAAGAGCACAAGAAGCGACTAAAATGCAACCATTTCCTATGATCAGGGTCTCAAGTGTGCAATCTTGTGTCTTCTCCATACTCATGAATATATGCATATTATGTATGAAAAAGAACCAAACTACCAAGTAACAAACCGTTATTCAAACGTTCACCACAATATTCATATATCATATTGAAACATTTCTGTAGTGAAAAATAGTTATTCAACCCATACAAAACCCAAGCAAAGAAAACAATATATCAGACCAACAAATGTATCATCCTCGCCTATCTTTGCCCATATCAAATGCCAAGGAAACATAACAGCACGGGGCACATATCGAAAACAACTATGTGTTTGCAAAACTTAGTTATGAAGTAATTATGGAGAGTTGTCAAAGGCATCTACAACAAGGATAGCAAATGAACCTCGAATTCTCCATCTACTCTATCAGCTGCAGATCACTCGTGCATATGTATACTCGCTGCTTCACCCAGTTCCTCTACCAAATTCCTTAATGCTGTGACCACTGAATACTCTTGATATCAATCCCTTCTTTCACCATCTCATAAAGCGGGCTCAACTCCCTCAACTTCTTCACCTGCTGCACGGTCAGCTGAACCGCCCGGTCAATCTCCTCCTCCGTTGTGAACCGCCCAATCCCAAACCGAATAGAAGTATGAGCCATGTCCTCATCCACCCCCAAAGCCCTCAACACGTATGAGGGCTCCAAACTCGCACTGGTACAGGCACTCCCACTCGACACCGCCACTTCCTTCAACCCCATCAACAAGCTCTCCCCTTCCACATAAGCAAACGAAAGATTCAAATTTCCAGGGTAACGTCTCTCCTCGCTACCATTCACCACAACCATATCAAGGTTCTTCCTGATTCCCTTCAACATTCGATCCTGCAACGCTCTTACCCTCTTCTCATCATACTCCATTTCCTTCTTCGCAATTTCGCAGGCGGCACCAAACCCTACCACCAATGGAGTCGGAACAGTTCCGCTCCGAATCCCTCTCTCCTGTCCACCTCCATTCATTTGGGGCTCCACCCGAATTCTTGGCCTCCTCCTCATGTATAAAGCTCCGACCCCCTTCGGCCCGTAAACCTTGTGCCCCGAAAGGGACATCAAACTCACATTCCATTTGTCCACATCAATTGGGATCTTCCCAAGCGCTTGAGCCGCGTCCGTATGGAATGGAATTTTGAACTGCTTGCAAATTTCCCCAATTTCCTCCATCGGCTGAATAACCCCAATCTCGTTGTTCACCGCCATGACCGATACGAGGCCTGTATCGGGCCGAATCGAGGAGCGGAGCTCGTCGAGGTCGATAAGCCCGTCGGTCTTCACCGGCAGGTAGGTCACATCGTATCCCTCCTGCTGGAGATGGCGGCAGGAATCCAGAACGCACTTATGCTCCGTCTGGGTGGTGATGACGTGGCGCTTCTTGTCCTTGTAGAAGTGCATGACGCCCTTGACAGAGATGTTGTTGCACTCGGTGGCGCCGGAGGTAAAGACGATTTCTTTGGGGGAGGCGCCGATTAAGTCGGCGACCTGGGCGCGGGCGGTCTCGACGGCGGAGTCGGACTCCCAGCCGTACATGTGGGTCCGGGAGTGGGGGTTTCCGTACCGGGTGAGGTAGTAAGGAAGCATGGCGTCGACGACCCTGGGGTCCACCGGCGACGTGGCCTGCATGTCCAGGTACAGAGGCCGGCCAGAAATTTTGACCCCCTTCATTGAAACTCCATCTGGGTCGTCGTAGGTTTCGGCGACGGCGGCGGCGGTGGAGAGGGTGCGGACGAAGTCGGAGGCGGTGGAGGCGGGTTTTGTGGTTAGGGTTTGGCGGCGGATAGCGGAAGCAAGTAGCTTCGATGCCATTTTTGTTTTTTGGCGGTCGTCGTTTGCGTCGTTTTGGTGGTGTTGTGATGAAGGCGCAGGGGGTAAAGGGATTGCCCTAAAGGCCACCGACATATTCGATCTGGGGATGGACACGTGGCGAGTTGTGAACCCCGTATGTGGGAAAAATAAATCGGTAGGGCAGTTGATTTTATAAAAAACTTGTCGGTCCTTTTATCACGGACGTTGCGGATTCCAGATCGAAATCTTTTTCCGGAAGGACCAGAAGAAGCAGCAGCATTGGAGGGCAGAGGAGTCACCAGAAAAAGCTTTTTCCGGAAGGACCTCTTGCGATCTTGCATTGCGTGGAGTTCCAACTGCGTGCATTTCTACAGGAGAGTATACCTACTGCTACTCTCTGCAATGCAGCATTTTGGGTAATTTACCCACCACGCCGGAAGCCAACCGCTTCCAACTGCCTCTGGTATCTCTCTCTCTCTCTCTCTCTCTCTCTCTCTCGATTGGCATTCTAAGATTTGGTGTTCTGATTTAGAAACTCGAAACGTGATTAGATCTGATTGTAATTTTGTCAATGTCTTGGCTGTGAAATGGGAAAAAGATTGTTGATTTGGTTAGATGATGATCAAACCCAAGTGGGATGTCTCTCGAAATTAACAATGTTGATAGCTTTTCATCTCAAAATCGATAGGGACTTGACATTACTGGGTTCTTGTCTAGTTGAATTCAAGGTTGCTGGTTTCGGTTCGATCCGTAGAGTTTGATTCATCATTCACACAGTTACTGCTGTGCAAACACATTTTTACGCAGGTTTTGTAAAGAAAACATACTGGTTGTAGCCTGTTAGAGACTCGGTATGTTCAAGCTATCGCCTCGCAGGAACTCCAGATCTAAAGGGTTCAAGGTCAAGCATGCTCTGCAGCTATTTCTTTTGCTGGGTGTCTGCGTCTGGCTGGCTTACCAAGTCAAGCAGTCTCATGGCAAGAAAGCAGAGTTCAAGGAAACCATAAAGGGTGGCGGCAACCAAATCTTCAAGTTAGGAAGAAAGGATCTAAAGCCTGTTGTGGATGAAATTGTTGATAGCAATGCAGGGCGGAAGGAGGAGGAAGAAGAAGATAACAGGAATGGAGAAGAGCGAAACAAGCCTGAAGAGATCGATAGCGTAGGAAGAGGCACTGGAGATGATGAGCTAAATGAAAATGGTGAAAATAAAATTGAAGAGAGAACAAATGATCCTGGAGATTCTATACAAGGAGAGAAAGAAAGTGAAACGAGCAAGGAGATTACTAGTGAGGAGAATGTGAATGAAAATGAAGAGAGCAAAGAGGATGAAACTGGAAACGGAAGGGATGAAGACGACAAAGCCAAGGAGATTGAGGAAAGCAATGAGAAGGAGACCGAAGGGACCAAAGAGAAAGAAAGTGAAGAGAAGGAGAATGTACAGACCGTAGAGAAAGAAAGTGAAGAGAAGGAGAACGGAGAGACCAAAGAGACAGAAAGTGAACGGAAGGAGAATGTAGAGCCTACAGAGAAAGTAAATGAAGAGAAGGAGAACGGAGAGACCAAAGAAACAGAAATTGAACAGAAGGAGAATGGAGAGAACAAAGAGCAAGAAAATGAACAGAAGGAGAATGACGAGACCAAAGAGAAAGAAATTGAACAGAAGGAGAATGAAGAGACCAAAGAGGACAGAAGTGACGAGAAAGGAACATCGGAGGAGACTCAAGGGGTGGATAATAAGGAGGGGGAACAACGCAATGATACAGATGATAAAGAAAAGGAGGCCGAAGAGAAGGAAGGTGATAAGATTGAGAAGCTGCTTTTAACTGATGAACGGGTTCAAGTTCGAGGTGAAACTGATGAGGGGGCAAGAGAAGAGCCTTACAAGGCTGATGATGCCTCCAGTGCTATGTCCCATGAAATTCAGAATGCAACGCAAGATAATGAACAAGGCGGTTCAGAAAATTCTAAAGAAGAAAAGCAGTTTGGAGACAAAGAAATTAATACAAATAGCACTGAAGTGGTTGATGTTGATCAAAACAAGTCTGTCTCAAACGTGGAAGTGACTGAAAAGATTGAACTGAATGATAATGAAAAGGCCAAGGAAACTGAAGCGGGTGGTGGAGAGAGTAATCATTTGGAACCAGACAATGGTTCCACGCGTAATTCAACTGATCAGCAGCAAGTAGACACCAAGACAGATGACTCTACACTGAATAGTTCAACCAATCAGCTGCAAGGGGACACAAAGATGGATGACTCTACACCACAAAATTCTACAGATCAGCAGCAAGTGGACCCTAAGAAAGATGACTCTACACAGCAAAATGTTGTATTAGAGCAAACCAAGAGATCTGATGTAGCTACCAACAGCGAGCAACAAGACTCTAGCACAACAGCTTCCACTATAACTCAGAATGGAGATGCAACAAATGGAGTAACCCTAGATACTTCTAGTAATGCAGAATCTGTTGTGTCGGATAGGACTGTCGACTCCAGTACACCTATGGAAACTGATAAAACTTCTGCACCTTCAACCATGAGCATTGTGCAGACTCAAAATCTCAGCAGCGACATGGAGGTAGAAGGAAAACAGGAAAATATACTCTCTCAAAAAACAAACGAGAATGAAGATGCTGGCCAAAAGCAACAAGTTGATTCTTCATTCCAACAAGAGAAAGATGCACCCTCAAAGACAGATAACAACTCTGATGCTAGCCAGAATGAAAATGGCGGTGCTGTTCCGAACAACACAAATGAAAATGCCAATACAGATGCAGGCCAAAAGGAAGAATCAGTTGACTTGTCGAATTCTTCAGTATCCCAAGACAAAGAAGAATCTTCAAACACCAATACTAATGTTGAGGCTGGACAGAATGAGAATGAGAATGTTATTCGAAGCAACACCAACGACAATGTCAGTGCAGATGCAGGCCAAAAGGAGAATGAAGGTGCTGTCGGAGAGGGATCTGGTAATGCCCAGAAAGAGAACGAAGATTCTTCGAACTTGAATGACAATACTAATGAGAGCCAGAATGTGACACTGGATTCGACAAATTCTTCAATCCCCGAAGAAGAGAAGGAGGCTCGTATAGACCTGGATACTTTGCCGGAAAGCAAAACTGAAACTAATAACGATGATGAAACGGCCGCTGAGTAAAACATTTTAATAAGTTCACCATTCGTTGCGCAACCATTTATGTCATTTTGATTTCATATATTTTTTCTTGTGGGGTGATTAACTGTAACGTTCATTGATCACTCTACCACTCTACCTCCTTGTGATTATAGTGGTAAGGTATATAATCAATCTTGTGGGTAATATTTTGACAAATTGTAAGATTCAGGTTTTCTGCAATTGCATAATTCTTATGATCCACTCTTTGATGCTGTATTTCCTCTCACTCTTCTAGGGAAATTTTTTAGGTGCGGACATCCAGACCATTTGACCATCTTCGGACACGCAAAACCGTACCCCTTGTATTTTGGTCCAACCTACGCAGTGTTTGGTGCACTGCGTCGGAAAACAAGAATCTCTTCTTTTCTGATCTTTCTTTTGCCAAAGGAATGCTAAGTTAGGGAAAGGAGAGGTTCTTGGGTACGACGCCTGAATTGGAGGTGGTGTGAGAGGAGGGTCGGACCCAAATGGCTCAAACTTAGCATGACAAATCAGGAGATGGGGCACTTGTCCGGTCCACACCCAAAGACACCCTATGCCCCACTGCCCTTGATTTTCCAAACTTTGGTTCCATCCCCCTCTCACACAACACACGCTCATGGTGTCCGACGGAAAATCTCTCGCGGGGCAGAGGAAAGTTTTGTGTCTAGATCTGTAAGAATGAGGTGGTCCGGTAGGTGGACTTCAGAATTTCTCTAGGGAAAGGACTTGAGATTATTGCTTCGGCAGAACACAAAACTTCGAGTGTTACTGCTAAACGACGTATTATATATAAACAGCTATCCATTTGTTATCAGGCACTTGTTCACCACAAACCTCATGTGATTCTGAGTTTTCATTTGCATCCTGAAATTCTCATTTTAATGTTTCAGTCGATAAATTTCTCCGAAAAAGCTGTGTCGAACATATTGAGGGACCGAAAAAAATCACCATACTCGGGAAAAAATAGACATATAGATTGAAGATCAGGAAGCTGGAAAGAGAAACAAACCAACATCTCATCATCTCATTCATGTGCGTCAATGGTTACAGACAAACATAACTAAACTGAACAACTAACCACAAAGTCTTGATCCCGATTTCATAAAGAAAAATACACGCACGTATTCACATCCAAATAAAACCAAGACGACTAATGCATCCGTCTGACATGAACATGAACGAGAGTTATTCCAAATGGTCCCTTCTTGAAATGTCCCAAATGCCAGCCTAGTGGTCGTGCTTTCTTTCGAAAAGGCCATCCGGACCTGAACACCAAAGAAAATGCTCAGATATTCGAGCAAAACTTCTTGAAGAGAAAGAGAATAAACACACGAAACTTTGTGAACAAGTAGAAACAGAAAACAATAATGCCTCAACATCTCAATATCTCCAAATGCAGCGAGGAAAAGTTGGCAAATTAGAAAGCTGTTCAGAGCACAAAAGCAATTGAAGTTTGTGTTCTTTTTTAATGCAAGTTAATTTGGAAAAACAAAATAGCGTACCTTTTTTACCAATATGCACGCATATCTGTCTACGAACAAGAATGTACCAGCTTTAACAATGCTAAAATCCAGTCCTAGAATTGGTATCAACTTGGGAACAACATTTCGCATACTTGTAGATATTGGTATCAAAATACATCTAAGATCGTGAAAACAATTCAAACATGCTCCTACTACTACCCGAACAACGTGTTCTTCACTTGACATACTGGTACTAACGAAAACCAAGATGAAAAACAATGGCTAAGGTGAATACAAAGTTTGAGAATGTGATGCCAGATGTAGCAATCAAATAAAAGATATATTTAAAAGACACCAACAACAACAACAAAGCCTTATCCCACTAAGTGGGGTAGGCTATATGAAATCCCAGAACGCCACTGGGCTCGGTTTTGTGTTATGTCTTCTGTTAGATCCAAGTAATCCAAGTCTAACGATTCAACATAAGAACTGAGTGCCGGCTGTCGACTACCTGACACCCTCCCCCTTCTCCTTTAAAAAAAAAAACCAAATTATTTGATTTCCATCATAGAAACCATCTTTGAGGAGAAATATACTAAAAACATCAAACCAGACTTAATCACATGAGACAACAATTCAAATCTAATCATTGTTTCGAGTAAAAAGAAAACAGTGAACATGCACATTAGGTCAACAAAAGATTATCATAAAATCAGTCTATAATGATGTTCAGAATCATATATTATACCCCATGGGAATTCCTTATTGCGGATATGCAAGTATGGGTATGGCTGCAAACATAAAGAACAGAAAACGTGGATCACCATCAACTGCAGAAGGTAAAGACATAATATCAAGGAATGCAAAGAAAAATCGCAACGCTTAAGAAAGCTCACAGGAGGCGGTTCATGGTGAGGATGCGGCTTTGACAGGTTAACAAAAGTTAAAATAGTGCAGGCAGCAATGCCTAAGTAAGTTATCTTCTCCCACTTGTCCGCCTCACCTGAGTAAGTGAAGTAGAAAAACAGATCAATCCAATGTAAAACCACTAAAATAGTCGGTGATGCCAATCGTATCGAGAACGAATTTTATGCTCCAAACCCAGATGGATCTCAATGCTTAAGGTGTCACCATAGCATTCTACATTTTTCAAGCTAACCGGAAAGGCTTCAGACTCCGCCGAATTCCGGAATTAAATTCATCTTATATTTGGTCATTTCTTTTACAACAATATACACAAACCTATCAAACTATAGAACAAAAGGGAAGAAAATAATAACAAAAATATAGGAACTAAGGTAAAAACCCTAACATGCACCCGCAGCTCCAAATGTTAAGAATGAGGATCCTCTCCGGATCCTCTTTGTGAGGATCCCGGGAATCCTCAAATCATTTCACTTCATCGTACTGTCAGTTTTTGTCAGATACCATTCATATTTAATTTTAAATAAAAGTATTCAAAATAATTTTTGATCGCATAAAATACGATGAACAGACACGATTTGAGGATTCAGGATCCTCACTCAAATGTTAATTGGATTTTCTCGGATAAAAAATTCGTAATAAAACTAAGAAATAATAATTCCATCAGTAAGAAAAATTAAATAATCGCATATATTCGTGTGCGTGTGTGTGCGGGCGTCGGAGAGAGAAAGATAAGAAATTACGAGCATCGTTGTGTCCAGCAGAGGAGGAGAAGGAGCGCTTTGGAGGAGCAACTGATCGAGAGCCGCCGCGCAGGGCGGTCCGAAGCCCAGCAGCTCGGACCATCGCCATCGCCATCTCTTAGCAAAGCTGTATCTGTCAGTCGTTTAGAGAACTTACAGCAAAATGCGAAACCAATTGTCGACAATTTTGTTGCAGGAATTGTGTAGAAAGAGTCGGAAATTAGAAAGAGAAAAGCCCATTAGAAGCCCATTTCTCTAAAGCCACTTTCTGTTTACACCCAACAAATTACAGGCCCAAGGTTGCCTATTACAAATGCATGTTTATCCACACTTTTGGAAAATATTCATAACACTCAAATATTAAACCCAATTCAACTAAGACATCACATGTTAAATAATATTCACAACACTCACCTTTAATGTGTAAATACTCAAGTAAATGTCACATCAAATACAACAAAGTTGAAGTCGTCTCATAGGCACTTATATAAGAACACGCTAGTCTTAAACAAGGAAACCTGCATATGAAAATAAGTCTCACAAAATCCGACTATTGTAAAACCCAATATGGGACAAAAAGCCATAGTCTAAGAATAAATGTGAGTTAATGCAAAGACAATTTAAACGTCTACAGGACGTACAACAATTTGAATGGGTGCCTTGTTAAAACCTAGTCAATTAGCAAAAACCCAAAAGAAAAAATGCTCCTAATTGTAGGGAAAAAAATATATTAAGTTCAAGTGAGTATACTTCGGATACTTCCTTAAATTTGATATAATTCCAAAAATAACTAACAGTGTTACTACTTAGAAAGTTTACGCATACCAATTCCTCAAACAAACTTATGACAAGTAGATTTAGGGAGTGACTTGGTGAACAGGTCGGCCAGGTTGCCATAGGAACGGATTTGCTTCACTTCAATCTTGTGATGTTCTTTGATATATCCCTTCTTGATTTGTACGATACATGTTACGTTATCTTCATAAACCATTTTGGGGACATCAACAATAAAAGAAAGTCCGCAGGTGCTTCGAATATGCTCAACAAGATATTGTGTTGTCTCAAATGGTAAAGACATAACCTGTTTAAGAACGCACCTTGTGTGGGTTAGACAAGTAACTTGCGTCAACAGAACCAACAAGGCAATAATTATCTCGAGAATCGAGGGGGGTTGCAGCTCATCTCAAGGATTCATAGGATATAACAAACCAAAATTTGTCATACCTTTGAGGTAATTGAAGATGTCTTTAACACCGGTCCAGTGTTTGATTGTAAGTTCATTGTTATATCTTACTAGAAGATTAACAATGAAGAAGATGTCTGGTCTAGTGCATTAAGCTTGGTTCATGTATGAAAGAGAGAGAGAAATGAGATTTGGTGGTGGTTGTCTCATCAGAGTTGGCAAGAGCAGTCGTGGCATGGTCTCGGCTATAGGAAACTAAAGGGAGTAAGAGTCAGAGGGATAGGGGAGATTGAAAGAAAGGTAGTGAGTCAAGAGTGAGAGGCACGGGTAGAAAAAGAGAGAGAGAGAGAGAGGGTCTAGTCTTGTGTAGATGGTTAAGCCTAACAAATTTTATGGACCCAAGTTGAGTTTGAAAAATTGTTAAACAATTTGGGCCACTTGCTCAACATAATCAGAGGTAAAGTCTGCATTTTGAAACAAGGCTGATAACCCAATGTTCATATTTAAGAGAATTATTTAAATATGGCAAGATAAAAGACGAGGAGTGAAAATAAATGACGTAGAAAATCCATGTGGCATGTCAGGGGCATTATGGTAATTGCATTGCTTATGGGAATAAAATTCAAGATGTCACATGTGCCACGTGACATAACCTGGTTTGTCTGATTTCCAAAGAATATGGAAGTCAACGACATGATTAATGTAACGGTAAAAAACAAAAAAAAATAGAATTTTTTTATTCTATAATTACTCAACAAGCTTCTTCAATTCCCACACCATAACTCAACATTTATTTTCACTACAATCTATTATATTTGTTTTCCACTTTTCAAATCCTTTTGTTATAAAAAAAAAAAAAAATGAGTGGGAAAAAAAATTGGTCGAACCGGGAAGACATCACTTTGTTGGAGGTTCGGGTGCTTGTTATTCATGACCTGGTCACAAAAAATGAGATGAGGGTGCAACACACATGGAAAAAAAATTCATGCACAATTCGCTAAGCAGATTCAAGGCGCATCCCGAACCGAGAAATCTTTGTCGCATAGGTAAAAACATCTACATTAAGATTTAAAAGCTTGGCAAAAAGCTATCGCAAAAGCGAAAGGAATTTATCGAATGACGATAATCTAGCCAATTAGGTAATAACATTTTATTTGTAATAAATGTTAAAATGCAATTAGCATGTGAAACATACTCTAAAGTACAAAATTCTGCCCAGTGGTCCACAAGTTGTATCGAACGAGACTCCCCTACACGAATCAACTATTGAAGAGTCGACGTTGGAGACCCTAATTGAATTGGTCGCACAAAGCCAAGAAGCCCCAGCCTATTAATAAGAAGTTTGCTAAGAAAAGAGTTGCAAGAGGGAGTTTTTTTTTAATAATGATTATTCAAAATTAGTTGATGAATTGGCTCACCAACATGTATTGAATATGGAGCAAGACAGGTTATCTTGTGAGCAAGACCTAAAACATTCGCAACATCTTTCTTTTGAACAAAGTAATTATCATAGTACAAATAGAAACCATCATTTTGTTGAACAAATGTGGTCGCATCCTAAATCTTTTTCGAAAATAAATCTTCCAGGTACAAACTATTTGGGATAGAGTAATCTTCTAATAGATTATCACCTTAGTTGCCCCCTGCATCAGTTGAGGTTCAACATCGGACTGGTTCTTGAACCACCTGCTTCTCTGTTGTGTTGATCGATTGATGTTATCGCTTGCACCACTTGACAGGTTGATGCTTTTTCACGCTTTAACTGTTGGGCATGTCTTCTTCTTCGTTCTTCATCTTCTCGCTCGTTTTCTTGTTCTCAACTTTCTTGTAACCTCCTCAAGATAGACATTGTTGAAAGAACTTTCTTTCTAAAAATCTATGAATTGAGATGAGTAAAAAGAATGGATGAGGCTTGGTGTGAGAAGATGTGATGGTTTGAAGGAGTTTTATGGAGAAATACGACGAAACAAAAAGATTGGATAAAGACATGTGGCACTACGGGAATGGTTGAGAATCTCTTAAAAAAATATGATTGAATATTATTAATGGATAATGACATGTGGCGTGACGAAAGTGGCTGAAAATCTCATCGAAAATCTAAGACATTAATGACATGTGGAGGATAGGGCCAACAAAGCATAAAAGCAAAAAAAAAAAACATATTTGTAAATGGTAATCGATTTTGCTATTGCCCAACAAGTGGAGTTGCATAAAGGTAATTACATTTTAGAGTGAACAGTAAAGGGAATTCAATGCTCTCATCTTTTGTGACATCCCACATCGCCTAGGGGAGTGATCCTTATATGTATATTCCTATCCCTACCTAGCACGAGGCCTTTTGGGAGCTCACTAGCTTCGGGTTCCGTAGGAACTCCGAAGTTAAGCGAGAAGGGGGCTAGAGCAATCCCATGATGGGTGACCCACTGGGAAGTTGCTCGTGAGTTCCCAAAAATAAAACCGTGGGGGAATGGTAAGCCTAAAGCAGATAATATCGTGCTACGGCGATGGAGTCGGGCCCGAGAAGCGGTCCCACCCGGGCCAGGATGTGACAATTTGGTATCAGAGACTAACCCTGGCCGTGGTGTGCCGACGAAGACGTCGGGCCCCTAAGGGGGGTGGATTGTGACATCCCACATCGCCCAGGGGAGTGATCCTTATATGTATATTCTCATCCCTACCTAGCACGAGGCCTTTTGGGAGCTCACTAGCTTCGGGTTCCGTAGGAACTCCGAAGTTAAGCTAGAAGGGGGCTAGAGCAGTCCCATGATGGGTGACCCACTTGGAAGTTGCTCGTGAGTTCCCAAAAATAAAACCGTGAGGGAATGGTAAGCCCAAAGCGGACAATATCGTGCTACGGCGGTGGAGTTGAGCCCAGGAAATGGTCCTATCTGGGACGGGATGTGACATCTTTGCCTTTCCTTAACGAGTGAAATTGCCCCAAAAAAAATATCAAAATATAACTAATTTCCATCCTAGCTAAATACAATCGAATATGTGGTGGGATACCTCTTGTATTAAAAACAAAAGATAATACTTACATCCCCCATTTGAAGATAAACACTAGTACAAAAAACTACTTGTGTGACATAATTTTACAAGACAAAGCAAACTATGTCGCTCAATGGTACCTTGTGCAACAAGGAATAGACCTTCATCGCGCAAAGATAATGAACTTTGCCCGACGGAGCACTTAGTCGCGCAAAACCTTTTACACGATGACAAAAAACATGTTCGTCGCACAAAGCTAACAAGAAAAACACGGGTTTTTTTTTTGTTTGGCAGGAAACCTAACGCGCGATGAAGATTTTTCCGCTATATCTTTGCGCGACAAAGGGTTCATCGCGCAAATTTTGTTGTATCTTTGTGCGACAAAGGCTTCATCGCGCAAAGCATGTTCATTTTCTTGGGCAGAACATTTAGCGCTTTGGAAATTGAGGAACACTTGCACGACAAAGGCTTCGTCGCGCAACTTACAATCAGTTTTCAGAGCATTCAATGCATGTAAATCAACAGAATCTGAAACTATTTAGTGAGGTCTTTGCGCGACAAAGCCTTTGCCGCGCAAAGGCCTTATCCTTCCTATAAATATGCCCTTCTCCTCTCATTTTTCTTCACAATTCTATTCGTGCTGAGATAGAGGATAAAAACAAGGATGATAACGTCACCGATGCCAACCCGAATGATTTGATGCAACATTTTCAGTTCGCGTATGCGATTGCTGTAGCTATGGGGAACAATTGTCCTACTGTAATGTGGCGTTCTTGGA